>NW_006778008.1:30282-63117 GCF_000442215.2 Lipotes vexillifer | reverse complement strand
AAGAGCGGTGCCAATTTAATTTCTATTGTGGGAATGTTTCAAGCAATTTCAGAGTTTTTAAATACAGGGAACAAAGAATATCAACCATTGTACAAATACCATATCTAACCAGAAAAGCAGCCATCTCAAGCTTGTAAAAAAAGTGAGAATAACCTTTAGTTCAACTATATAAGTAGTAAAATTGGGATTCTTTGAACCTCAGAGAATCCAGGTATCAGATTTGCAATAGTGCTGTTTTTTTCTTTGCCTTAAATATTCAAAATTTAGTTGCTGAAAGGTTTTTGTTTGTTTTGTTTTGTTTTACTAGTATAAATTTGATTACGGATAAAATTTGATACAACACTCTGGGGCACATAAACCACATCCAAGAAAATACCCAGCTCTACTGTTTTCCAGTCTACCCAACTGCAACTGCAAGTGTCCTCAAAATGTCATCAGCAATAAACTGCAAAAGGCTTCACATCTCCTCATTAAACAGTCTCCCTAAAGCCTTGGTCTGTAAACAGAAATTGCCTGGTTCCTAAGACAGCATTTATGAATTCAGACACAGACACTGGCACTTTCACTAAACGCAAAAATTTATATACTGAATGCTGTTTATGTAGCAATCAGTGCAAGATACACAGAAGCAAAGAAACACTCTACATAATTACCATATGAATGGGCTTAATATTTTTCTGACATACCCCAAACATCTACTGCACAATTTGAAATCTAGATTGGAGAATATGTATTCCTAACGCCCTGGGGTTTTTTTCTTGTCGGATTCCACAGCACACCCTCAAGTGACAGCTAACTTTTTCACACTAAAATGACAAAGTCTATTTCATATAGAATACTATATGATTCACCTTTTCTTTAAAAAATGGATGAATCAAGTCAGTTGAATATTGAGAAAAAATTTCAACTGGTAACTTATTTCATGTTGGAATTTAGAATTTCTAACACTTTGTTTTAAACACACACACATACACACACACACACACACACACACACGCACACGCACACACACACACCCCTTCTTTACCAAATAAAGAATATCACCAAAGAGGGCCAAAGCTGGTATCTATATTTTTCCTTCAAGGCTTGCGGGTTAGCAGCTTTATAGACAAGGGCAGTCTGGAACATAATCCCAACTGCATTTGCACAAAACAGTAACTATTCCTTCTTGTCTTAAATTCTGGTGCTCCTTTTTCGTCCTTACTAATAAATGTCCTCTGTGGCAATTTTTTTTTCTTTTTCTAGAATAGGGAGTTTTTGTCTGCATTAAAGACCTGTTCAGGCAGATATTCTTTCTCCTCAATGATTTTCTTAATGGCATCTGGGAACTTGTCTGCTACCTCTTGGTTGGGAGGAGCTGCTCCTCCTGTTATCTTGACATTTTTAAAGCCAAACTTCTTTCTAAAAATTATCAAACTATCCTTTGCTGGCATTAAATTCTCCAACTTTAGATTCTTCATTTTCCTTTTGCTTTGAGTTGTCATATAATAACTTTACTTTTTCCTCAAATCATATTACAGTCTATAGGTATGCCTTTCTTATAATAATGTTGCATCCACATAAAAGCTGCACTTTTCAATACGAGATAAAAAGGTATTTTGCAAAACGTGGGAGGTTTTCACGCCTGCTGCTGTAGCAGCAGCATGTTTCACTAATTTCCTTTTCTGCTTTTACAAGGGTCCTTAAGCTGGATTCATTTATCTTGAAATGGCAGTCAACTGTGGCTGCAGACCTCAATCTATGGTCAATGGTACATACCAAGCAACTCAACTTTTTCTTGTAATGTCATGACTTTTCTCTGCTTCTTGGGAGGACTTCCAGCATCACTAGTGGCACTTTGTATATGTCCCATAGCGTTATTTAAGGTTTACAGTATTGCACCAAACATGATGAAAACTATGTGAGAACCACAAGAGATCATTTTTTTACTGCTCTGTGAAATTTACTGGAGGAGAGATGGACTGCTCACATGGCATCTTAAGCAGATACTCAAAACACTTGAGCTCACTACCATAGCAATGGTAGGTGGCTACAAAATTAATACAGTAGTACAGCGTGCACTACAGTTAATTTTATGAGATTACTGCATCTTTACTTACATTTACATTTCACTCAATGAGAATGGCACCATGTATGATCTGTGTGTGTATAAGTTTTGATAAATTTTATCAAATTTTGGGTGTATTTTATGATAGTAAAAAATAAAAGACTAGTATCTGGGACTTCCCTGGTGGCACAGTGGTTAAGAATCCACCAATGCAAGGTACATGGGTTCGATCCCTGGTCTGGGAAGATCCCACATGCCGCGGAGCAACTACTGAGCCTGCGCTCTAGAGCCTGCGAGCCACAACTACTGAGCCCACGTGCCACAATTACTGAAGCCCACGTGCCTAGAGCCCTTGTTCCACAACAAGAAAAGCCACCGCAATAAGAAGCACGTGCACCACAAGGAAGAGTAGCCCCTGCTCGCCGCAACGAGAGAAAGCCCACGTGCAGCAACAAAGACCCAATGCAGCCAAAATTAAATAAATAAATTTATAAAAAAAGACAAAAAAACCCCCAGAAAACAGAGAAGGCCAAGATGGTATTCAGTAAGTATACCTCAATAGAAAGCAAGCAAAGTTTACAACATGTCATCAGACCAAGGCCCAAAATTCTTTGGTTGCCTTTCAAAGCTCTGTATGAGCTCCCACCAAGTTGTTCATTCTTTACTTTCATGCCTAAGCCCTACACTTCCAACTGATCTTCTAATAACCCCCTAAACACACTCCATAAATGCCCACCTCTATTCATCGTCTATTCATTTATCTAGATGGGCTTCCTTACCACAGACCCTGAGCTCAGTCCTAACTGACTTCTATTCAAATCTAAATATGATCCTTAACAACATAGTGAGTAATTATTAGACATAAATCATGCCCAGCTCGAGGTCATTCTCTGACACAGTATAGACACCAAATCACCAAAAAGTGAGTGGTACCTAGTAATATGCCTTATGCTTGGAATTTGGGGTGAAGCAGAGGGACCAATGGTTTAAATTATACTGAGAGGTAAAGAAAATAATCAAAGAAGTGGTGGAGAAGGGATTCAGTTTGAATTTGTCTAATGCTAAAGTTCATGTACTTTAGCATAACCGAACATCCAACATGTCTATGAATTCTTCCCTCATATCCCTAAACTTCAGAGTTGTGAGCATTAATACATGGCAAGCACAGTAAACATTACATAAGTATTAGTTACCTTTGCTTATGTCATTGTGCTTCCCCTCACATGACACTAAAAGTAGAGATAGGTTATAATCTGGTTAACATAATCAGTGTATATCAACAGTTTGACTCCTTAGCTTGGCTACAAAAATTAGATGAATGCACATCTCTTAAGCATTGTGCCAAGAGTAGACCCAGTGAAAGGCATACAGAAGTAGGGAAGGAGAATTAAGTTTAAATACCCTGAATAAAATGGCTAAAGAACTCACTATAATATCACTATCACCATAGAGAACTCTTTCTTTTGAAATTGTTTTTACTCTACCTATTGTCAAAAAAGCAGCCAGGTAGGATATTCATGTTTCATAAATGATATGGGATCCTCTTAATATAAAGGGATCCTATATAAACAAGAGTTACAGTGGTATTCCAGTAGTCTAAACATGAGAACCAGAGTGGCATTTGTTATGATTTGCCATGCAAGTAAGGAGTGAATCTTAAAACCCCAAGTACTAGAAGGAGAATAAAAATAGAAACAGAAAACAGAGTTCTAACTGTTTAAGCCCCAATAGAATTTTCCTCACATGTATCCTTCTAGAAAGTCTTACATCTAGTATCGCCTATTTCATCATTCCTCCTTTTCTTAAAAGCTTGCTTTCTAATTTACCCAGTGCTAAATTAGCTTCAGATTATTTATTTTTGTCCTTAAAAGACCACATCGATATCAACATTACATCATTGATTAATGGAGAAAACCTGTCAGACTCTGTTTAGGCACTAGCTTGTGTTTTAGGGAGACTCAGATCAACACATCAGAAAGCAATGCAGGACAAAGAAATTCAGTGGGTTTGACAAAAGAATGCAAGGGAAAGAAAAAATAAAGAGCTGACTTCCAGCATTGTTCCTGCAATTATTGCCAAACTATCACAGATTTCAGCAGTTTATGAAAACAGTATTTTGTGTTTTCAAATATGCTCTTAAATTTTTCACAGGATGTATCAGATGGGATACATTCTTGTCATTTTTGGAGAATGTGGAGAAAACAGGCATGCCAAAGACCAAGAACAGCATGTGGGAATAACACTTTACATGCTATTTTAATGCCACTTTTTTTTCAAAGTGTAAAGTGTTGTGAACCGTTAGCAGGGGCAATGCAATGTCAAAAGGTTTTCAACTATATATCTATCTCTTATTGCATTATGGTGCCCTGTTACATTTTTAATATATGCCATTATTATTAATGCCAGCTCACCATCTTTACTCTACATCAAACAGCAGATCAACTGCCACATCACAGCATAGCAAAGGGTATATAGAAAAAAAATGATGAAATGCTGGCAGGTGATTCATATAAGCATAGCTAGTTTACAACTTTAGACTTGGTTAGATACTGTCAATCAATGAATCCTGGCTTAATAGCATGGCCCTATAGAATATGAATTGGTACACTGTTGTCGCAGCTTGTAAACATTTACACAGTCAACTGTATTCCATGTCTTAAAACAATAATGCCTTTCAAAATGTGGCCTAAACTTTATTATTAAACTCAACAGTGGCATGTGGTTAATTGCTCAGTTCAAGGAGCCCTTATATTAGCTTGCTATGTGTCTCATCCACAAGGCATTATGGATGCACCAGAGAGGAAAAGGCTCCTAGCAATTTTGGCGGGGAGGGGAGGTATAGGAGTGGGAGCTGCATAGGGAGGAAGGGAGGGAGGAAGGAGCAGAAGGTGGGTACAACAGCAACATTTCCAGTGTTTTACTTTGTAATGCAATATATAAGGGTAGCCACTCAGCATAGTTTCAGAAATATTGCTCCATGTGCAGCCAAGACCCAGGAGCATATTCCTAGCTGTGACACTTGGGATCCCCTCGTGACCTTATTATTCCCTTCCCTAGGCATGGTTGCTGGTCTCAAGGGTACAGGCTTAAACTGCAAAATGGAGATACAGTGATGGAAGGGGTAAGGAAATAAAGAAACCCTTAACCCATAAATTATCCCCAACCTAGTTCCCTCTCTTTCTCCTATCTCAGAAGGTACAAACCTGCCTGTCTCTCTGATCCTAGGAATGGCACACTGTGAATAAAATTAATCTGAAGGCATTCCCAAACAAAGGTGTTTTTCCCGCCACTACAGAATCTACAGCATGGCTTAGAACTATTCTCATAGAACTGTTGTTATACATAGAGGCTAGATGTTTGTAGTGCTAGTTATAAGTATATTAAGCTACATTATGGGTTAAATAGGCTTTGGAGGGCTGACCAAGAAACTTAATCTTATGGAACAATGTTTCCATGGTAAATGGCATCCCAAGTTCCAAATTGTCTACGACTTACCATGGTCTTTTAGAATATGATTCAATTGTGAATTGAGAACTGTCTGCACTCTGTTCCTTTATGACACAGTGTATTTCACTGTTTGAGTTGAAGCAAAACTGGCTAATTCTTGGTTCTTGGAAAACAGAATGAATAAAACTGTCTTCAAAGCAGAATTCATGTTGAGGAAGAATCTGAATAGAACCCAGTAAGGAGGAAAACAGCAAATGAAGGATACATCTCCAGCACCACCAGGGCGACTTTGAAGGAATTAGCTGGTGTTGTGTTATCTCCTATCCCTGAAGAATCACTGCTAAGCCATTTGAAGCTGCTTTCTCAAAGGGATTATCTCCTTCAATCTGTTTTAATCACAACTAAATGCTTTCAATTGTTAGACACTGAGCTAGAATTAGAGAATCAGAATTCCCCTAGATCTCTGTCATTTGGTTGAAAGAAAGAAATACACACACTCACACACACATACACACACGTTCTAGAAATTAAACTGTCCTCTGCCATTGTTCAGGTTAATTATGAAAAGTAAAAGGGTTATATTTTTAAACAGCACAAAACCAGATCAATGCATACATAAAATATTATACATGAAAATGCTTTGGAGATTAGAGGTGATTTTTCAGAAGGAGGAAAATACATTCTTTAGAAAATGGCTACATTTGAAGAAGATTACTATGGTTGAAAATAAGTGAAATGAAAAACAGAATGACAAACTGAGCTACAATTTGCAAGTTAGGTGGTTATTAATTGCTTATTTTGCTCATTGCTGAGATTTGATATCAACCAAAAAATTCCCACACATTTATTTACTACACTACAAATTTTGAGTGTTCTCAAAGAGCACATTAGTCTACATAGTATGAGGAGAAAACTGGTCATTGACTAATTCCATTTATGACTAGAATCATCCCATTAGACACAGGCTTACTCCGGAAAAACTACAAGGATGATAAAAAAAATGCTTTCTTTCAGTATTTCTCACACAATACAAGTTGCTAATTGATATTTTCTTAGATGAAAGGAAGAATTATTTTCTTGCATTAAAACTAAAGAAAAGAAAAACTGTGGCCCAATGAAAGAATTTCAGCAAAATCCAGAATATTCAGTTCCATGGTAGAAGTATAATTCAAGGTGAAAGCATGGACCCTGGAACTAGTTTGTCTGTATTTGAATCCCCATTCTACCGCTTTCTAGGAGTATAATCTGTCCTGTCACATGAGGGCAAAACAATACTATTTATCTTGTAAGACTGTTGTGAAGATTACATGAGCAGGTTGCTTAATGTGTGCAACCACTATGTGCCCAATAGACAGTTACATTTCATATTTTTGTGGACCAAATTTAAAACAAAGTATTACAGAACAATAAGCCAGATGAGTCTTAATTCTCAATTTTCCACACACACCCCCAATTCCAAGACTTTGATGGCTATTTTATAGACATCAATATGTTCACATTTTGCACAAGATGTAGAGCTATCAAATAATTTTATGCTGACATCAGTTGCCCCTGACAGCTCTAAGATAAGAAATAACAAGCAGTCAATGTCACACTCCTAAATCAAGCCCAAGGGCTTCCATGGCACCAGACAGTGGCAGCTTGTTACTGCTAAGGAAATGTCAGTCCAGTCAAAGCATGGGGGAGTTGTCAAAGCCCTGGTTGTGTCTGCCCTGGTATAACTAACATTCTGTAAGGTAACATTCATAAAGATGATGTTATGTTGCCAAAAACCCTGAAGCAGAACAGCCAAGGTGGCTCTCAGAGTTCAAGAGGTTGTTTGACGTCTTCAATCACAGGAATTCCTCCCTCCAGGAGACAGGTTTATTTTCTCTCTGTTTGTAGGTACAGCATTTAGGATCAGAGATCTTATTTTCTCCCTGTGAATGTTATAAGATTTGTATAAAGCCAGACATCAGTATACATGTGATGACTTTCAGTTTGCATTCACAGGCAATGCTGATGAACCATTTCTTATTAACTTCTTAAATGCATTGGTTTTTAAAATTACTTATGTCTGCCCCCTTATATCATAACTGGATTTTAATTTCCTTTGACTGGCACTGATTCTGATACCCTGCTATTATCCATTCTCACCCACAGCATCTTTGCCACGGCAGGTATCACTTACTTCTAAAGGTAGCACGTTGGTTGAATCCAAGGGTCTTATTAGAGATTTTCTGTTTCCATTTAATTTTAAGAATAGCTTCCAGCATGGAGAGGGGGAAGGGTAAGCTGGGATGAAGTGAGAGAGTGGCATGGACATATATACACTACCAAACGTAAAATAGATAGCTAGTGGGAAGCAGCCACATGACACAGGGAGATCAGCTCCGTGCTTTGTGTCCACCTAGAGGGGTGGGATAGGGAGGGTGGGAGGGAGACGCAAGAGGGAGGAGATATGGGGATATATGTGTATGTATAGCGGATTCACTTTGTTATACAGCAGAAACTAACACACCATTGTAAAGCAATTATACTCCAGTAAAGATGTTAAACAAACCAACAAAGAATAGCTTCTAGGTAATACATATGCTCGTTTAAAAGGTTCATTTTCTTGCTGTTCCTGTAAAGTATGGTGGCATTTTGTTTGTGTTTCAACTTTCCCATCAACAAGCCCATTTCTAGTCTCTATGTCACAAAAAATAATAGAATGTGCTGGCTATTCTCAGTCCTATTTTGCCAATAAATATCAGTGCTCATTGATCCAGTTTTTCATTACAGTTGGCAAGGACCTTTCGTAACATTTAAGGGCTTCAATCCCAGAGTGCTATACAAGCACCAATCAGAGTTCCATTTTTGAGTCCACGCTAGAAATGTACATTCATCAACATACTGAAGGACCTGGATCTCATCCTTTGCTGACACTTATAGACAGTCCCCTGTGACTTTTATCATGAAGAGTGTGTTGGGGTTAGAAGTGGGTTATAGTCTGTGGTCATTAATCTAAAGTCTCACTGTGGACTTTCCTGTGCCTCAAATTGCAAGTCTCTCTCACCCTCTTCATACACCAGTGTCAAAGAAAATACTTACATCTGTGCTATAAATCAATTTGAATATATGGTAACAGAAACAAACATATGGGTTAAATTTCCATGAAATTACACATGGTTATAAAAATTGACCTAAAAAAAAGTACTTGGAAAAACATGTTTGGGATTTGATCGAACAAAAGTATTTTAAAATATCTCAAGCTGTTTGGCAAATCTCAGAAATGCCAAGTGATTTCCAAGCCTACTCACAGCATCCTTTGTCTAATACATCAGCCTTTCAAAGCGTGAGAGTGTGTGTGTGTGTGTGTGTGAGAGAGAGAGAGAGAGAGAGAGAGAGAGATGAAACAATGAGCTTTGTAACCATTTTCAGGAGTTTCATCCTATAAAAACAGACTAAAGAATAACACTGTGCCACTGTTTAGGAAATTTGTAATCAGTATTGCAAATACTTATCAGGTACAGGTTCAGCTCTACACACAAGTAGAGTCCTAAGGTATGTACTTGCTGTGATTAGGTGATGTCAAAGGTACTTGACACTTATTTTCTCAATCAAACGGCATGTTTTCTGCAGAAAAGCTATTTGTTTCAGTTAATTTGGGGAGAAACACAGGTTAAAATGCAAATGTGTTACTCTACTAGCATGGAGTAGCACACACATCACACACTTGATCTCCTCACATACTTGATGTCTGGGGCTTGAGATAACTGTTGTAAGAAACAATGAAGTCTCAACTCAGGAGAGCAGATAAGAAAAGTCAAGAGGATGAGGGCACTGCCAAGGAAGGGTTGATTGCTTGGGGGCGTGAAGGCCGTAGTCCTGGCCAGTTGGAGATCCTTCAGTATGTGGAACGTGGGGTAGCATGGGTGATTTCCAGCATAGAGAATGTGTTTATGGACATGGGGGTGAAACTTTATTTGATGCATCGAATTATACCTGTCTTTATACCTATAATTATATATATAATATTTATATATAAGATATATGCTTCATATACCTTATACACATTATATGAGTATATATACATATTATATATAACATACGCTTTATACCTTTATACCTGCAATAATACCAGTATCTTAAATAACTCAGAGACTCTAAAATACTCAAGCTTGAAAATAGCCATAGAAAATGCACAAAATATAGCCAACCTAACCAGTTAAGGATATTATCTAAATAAGTGTTTATCTGTCTCGTGACTTCCCCATTTCCTTACTTATGGTTGTTTCGCTCTTGGTCATCAATCTGGTAAATTTGCTGCTGATCTCATCTTCAGAGTTTCATGTTCCTTCAAATCATTGTGAACCTTTGCCACCAAAAACTTCCTTAAGCATTACGTTAGGTCACCATGATGTCTGCTGAGGCAATTTTCTCAGTAATACTTTCAAAGTTGAGCACCTCCTCATTATATGTCTCCTTCAAATCATATAGCAGAGTGACAAACTAATTCCTTCCAAGAAACACTATGTTAAGAAATCAAACTTAAACATGAAAACATTGTTTTATCACAAGTTTCTGGACTACCTGGTGTTACTTGAATTTATCTATAATTTTTGTAAGATTAACTCATAACATTTATGTGTACGACCTAGGGATCACAACTTAATCTTCTCTCATTTGATAATTTGTCACGGTATAAAACATAGTGCCTGCTTAAGGTTTGCTCAGGAAAATTAAGTGATGTGGCCCCCTCAGGTCTGCCCAGATAACTCCTCCATACTTGAAGCCCCTTCTCTACCGATTACTCAGAACCACAAATACTGCGGTGCTTTCTGCATAGGTAACACCCCAGCACTGTGCCCAATCTCTTGATTGTCTCAACCACCCTTCTGTGCTTAACTGTGTTCCCCAGCCCTGTGCACTGTGGGAGTGCTCCCTTGGTTCCATAGGAGCCTTCAAGCTGTGAACTTTCAAATATGCGAACACGCATCTGGTTCCAGCAAGGAACCAGAACCTGTGCCATCACTATCAGACATGAGTGAAACTGCAGCTTGCCCTCGGTCTCCCATTGCTGACGATCCTTCAGCTCTACCATCTCCCACCCCCCTCCCTCCTCCAGTCAGTCACTCTTCTGGCCTGTTCACTCGATGCCAGCCCCTGGATGCCAGCTGTTGTACTGTACTACCGTACTTTTCAAGGTACTGTACTGTAAGACTAAACATGTTTTCTTTATGTTTTGTGTGTGTTCATTTTTTATGTATTATTTGTGAAAAGTATTATAAACCTATTACAGTACAGTACTATGTAGTCTACTGTGTTAGTAGGCTAACTAGGGTAGGGTACTAGGGTAGGGCACCTAGGCTAACTGTGTTGGACTGTCAAACAAATTGGACTTAACGTACAAACGTACTCTTGGAACAGAACTTGTTTGTATGCAGGGAACTTACTGTATTTCTACCAGCACTGTCTCACTGCTTAGTCATCTGTTCACTAGCCTTTCACATGTCTCGTTTGTCTTTGTATTTCTTCCATGTTGTCTGGAATGTAGCACATTCTTGGTATTGCTTGAATACTTTCCAAGTAGATAAATAAATGTGAACAAATAAACACAGATTATAATTACAACTCTCAACTGACCTCTAGTGCCATTTAAATTCTCATACTTAAATTTTAACTATGGTTCTATCACCTCTCTCTAAAATTTTTCTCATTATGAAATATTTCAAGTTCATAAACATAGTGAATATACTCACCACCCAACTTTATACTTATACTTTTTAAATTCCTCCAGACACATAATTTCTAAAAAAAAAATACAGACCCATTCTACTATCTTTTAGTCAGTTAAAATCCTTTCATCTGGAATTGTGTGCTGTGCTTGTGTGGGTGCATAGTAAAGTACCTTTGTCTACTCTTTCACACCTACAATTTTGAGTCTAATAATTGAAAAGACTTTAAAGAGTTGAATTTTAGTTGCAAGACACATTCAATGATATCATGTTTTTAAAAAGAAACAATGAAATAAAGTTCTCAAAAAAATGTTTGGATGGTAGCCTGTGAGTGAAGTACCATTTTTGGCCACTAGAGGGAAGCTGCATTCAAACTCATCAAAGAAGTTATTTTGTTTTTTGTTTTTTTGTTTTTTTCCTCATTTAACAAGTCGCCTCCCTGGTTTAGTCAGGTATTTGGTCAATGTACTAATCAGAATCCTTCATTAACAATACATTTAATGACAATGTGTAATCAAATAAAAGACCCTTTTTCTAAGAGCTAGAAACAAAGAACCATAACTGCTAACTGCTATCTGTGTCCCTCTAGAGGCAAAAGGAAACCTATAATTTGCCTTGAGAAAGTGGAAAGAGATCATGAGGCAAAGACAGAGGCAGCATCAAAGTGCAATCTTATTCCTTTACCATCTGTCACAATCACTGTCATTCCCCAAAGGCCATTTTTAAAAATGAGACAAGAGAGAGAGCCCAAGAACTTGAAAAAAAGTAAGAGTTCTGCATCACACTGAATATTAAAACTCAACAATAGCAGCTAGCAACTACTAGAAATCAAGAGGAAAAATGTCTTCCAGTATAAGCCCAAAGCAGGGAGTAGTTTTTTAAAACAAGTAGAGAAAAAGGAAGAGGACGAGCACACAATAAAAGCTTTAGAAATACGTTTCATGAAGGGTGGCTGTATGTTTTAAAGTTTATTTATTTAGTGTATTGAATTAAAATGTACAGCCACAGTTTCAAGAATTATTATACTGCTATGATTTGAACAGGTGCATTCATATTACATTTAATAAATTTCAAATTGTTCAGCTGTTACATAACAACAAAAATCAATCAGGCACACAATTGCAGCAGTAATCGATTGACCACATTGTTACCTTTTCAGGTTCTTAGGCTCTCCACCACTTGGGGGCAGACTGAACAGCAACAGGGCAGGGAGGATAAGAAACATCAACAGATTCCCTAAGTGCTTTTTAAAATACGAATGTGTGAATGAAAGCCACTTAACTTTCATTTAAATCCATTTCATATATAACTAGAGAACACAGACGTTATGACATAGCCAGAGTATAATTTGAATAATTTCATACTAAAATTTTACGTGAGAGAAAAGGCATGCTCAATATTGCCATTCAGCACCACTGACAGGCCCAGGCATTATTGATAGAGGAAAAAGACAGTGTCTTTTTTTTTTTCCTGTTTTCCTTTACTCTTTAGAGGTTTCAATTAAAGGTGTCTTACTCATAGCATAGTCAGTTGTAGTATAAACTTCCCAGTCAATGGACAAACCTCAAATGGATAAATCCCAATGAAAAAAACAAAGGCCTAGACTACTGACAGAGTCAATGCTTGTTCTGTCAGTTGGCATGAGCAATTAGGTTATTAGTTTGTAGCAATTCCAGGCAGGTCCAAAGACAATTCCTTCCTCTTAAATTAAGAGACTTCTGCAGTTGGACCTGATCAATGACTAAAGTCATTGTAATCAAAAAATCTGTATTTCCAGGGATAGGAGAAGTTCAAAATATAGAATAGAAAGAAGAGTTATTTCTCTACCCATAATTAGACTAATGCATGTATAAAATGTATCAGAGTTCTGTGGCTTCATTTTTTCCTTTTTTTAGATTTGAAGGGTAGACTTCTGAACATCCAGCACATGAGCAATTAGCTCATAATGGACTTGACCAAAGCCCATATAGTCAATGTGATAAGACCAGATTAAAATGAAAAACAGAAACATAATTACTTTCCAGGTATTATAATATTGGATAAAAAGCACAGGCTAATCAAAATCATTGACTTGGGCATATCTGTAGAAGATGAATCCAACGATTTAAACGGAAAAATACAGAGATTTATAAAAGATGAATAATAACCACTGTCATCTTAAAGAAGAACCTCAAAGGCACTAAAGCAAATCTGATGACCTAAAGTACAATAATTTGATGAACATTATTACCTTGACGTTGATTTCAATAAAATGTAAATCAGCTTTAATTTCTCAATCATAAAATGTATAAAAGAACACTGGGTGGTTGGTGGCAGCACCAACTACGTACAGAATGATTATTATATTTTAGGCACTGTCTTCAGATATTGTACTTTACAGGTATTACCTAATTTAGAACTTGAACCTGCAAAGGAGGTGCCATCTTATCTTACAGAAAACTGAGGTTTAAAGATGTTAAGTAATTTGTGCAAATGGTGTGGTCCTGGTTTGAATCTAAGTCAGTTTCACTTTTAGAACCTATAATTTTAATTTACACTCTCTCTTGTTAATTATCACTCTGGTTTGCTGAGATTCCAGCCCAGACATACTAGCAAATATAAGTTAGACAAATACTGTAACACTTTTATCTATAATAGGAAAACAAGTCTCTATGGCAGAAACCACCAGTTTCTGATGCTATATCTTTTTTTTTCCCTGTAAATTTATTTATTTTTGTCTGCGTTGGGTCTTCGTTGCTGTGCATAGGCTTTCTCTCTAGTTGCAGCGAGTGTGGGCTACTCTTCGTTGCGGTGCACGGGCTTCTCATTGTGGTGGCTTCTCTTTGTTGCGAAGCACGGGCTCTAGGTGTGCGGGCTTCAGTAGTTGTGGCACATGGGCTCAGTAGTTGTGGCTCACGGGCTCTAGGGCGCAGGCTCAGTAGTTGTGGCACACGGGCTTAGCTGCTCTGCAGCATGTGGGACCTTCCCGGAACAGGGCTTGAACCCGTGTCCCCTGCATTGGCAGGCAGATTCTTAACCACTGCGACACCAGGGAAGTCCCCTGATGCAATATCTTTATTCTCCTTTTTTTTTTTTTTTAATTAATAGAACCCTAGTTTCGGGGGTGGGGGAGGCATAATGTGATCAATGATAAAACCACACTGCCCAGCCTTATTGCAATGTGGGACCCTGTGAGAAAATGCTGGGCATAGAGTTGTAAGCAAAACACACTGGCACTTCTTAAAAAGCGGACAGACTCACTAGCCTCTAGTCTTTTGTCATTCTCATTATTCTATAAATAAGACGTTGTGCAGACTTTCTTGCAAAACACGTAGGCAATTATGAGAGGGAGACCAAGAAATCTGCAAACACCTCAGGTGCATAAATTGATAATTTACATTAACTTTTAGAACTCTTTTACTACCAGTTGAATAAAATCCCTAACTGATAATATCCCAGTTTTCTTAAATGTAAGCAAAGGGATTGAAGGATATAACCTCAAAGTCACTTCTAGTTCGTAACTTTTATGACTTTATTAGATTAAGAATCCCAAAGATAAGAAGAAAAGAACAAGTCAGCTTCACAAGCATTCACTGTTTGTTCCAACACTGTAAAATTCGATTAAATAAAGCCCAGACTTGTTGGAATTCATCACAGAATGCCATTCACCCTCAGACCTTGTAACTCAAATACGTGAGAGTAGTTTGATCAGATAAGATCAGTGTGGCCTGAATAATGAAATTTAATTTCCATTTAAAATTGTGGGCTCCTTTATATACCGTCACACGAAGCTTCTATTTACGTAGCTATGCTAAGACTGTTCTGCAAATACGCCCCTGGTGTAGTTCCAAGTTCATATTATTAGTTTGTAAAAGGTCAATTTCGTATTCTCCATTTTACAGAAGAGGAAACTGAGGCTTTGGAGACACTAAGTAAACTTCATAAGTCACAGTAATGCGGCCCAGCACCCTTCTCCTTGTACCACATTCTCTTTATTATTATTAGTAGTAGTATTACTCAAAATATCCATGAGCTTACAAAATAATGGTAATGATTTAGCTAAGCAGATACATGTAAAATTTGAAATTTGATTTCAAATTGTTGTAAAAGAGTAAATATGTTACTGAAGTCTAGCCAAAAGACCAAAAGATGAGCTTATTTTTAATAAAACAGCCTGCAGGTACATGCCCTATAGCAGGTTATGTGATAGCCTTGCTCTCCAATGAATTGAACAAAACAACTTCAAGATAACAATTTCTCTGTCTTCCTTCCCCCCCTAAGTGGCCTGATATAAATGCTTTGTGTACAATCTTGCTGAAATATAAGGAATAAATGATATATTTTAACAATTCCCTATCAGCCCTCTGACGATAGGACAGTCTACGCTAATACTTGTAAAATGGTCAGAAATATCCTTGAACGCTTTGATAGCAGAATTTCATGTACAGAATTTAATCCTGTTGAATCAATATCATAATCACTAAGGGTTTAGTTACTAATGACATATTCACTAATGTTTGTTTTGACCTAAGACAAAAAACCCATAAATAATACATGGAAAAGGACTCTATTGAAAGCAGCAGCAGCTAATGCCAGATGCAGTTTTTAAAAAGTCAAGACATCAAATACGCAGTTAATCAGCATCCAGACTAAATAAGGTTGGTAGCAATGGGGCAATACTGAGATTGGAGATTTGTAGTTACTATCTGTATAATCATTATCACTGTTGGCCAAATGTTTCTGGCTGTCCCCTCCTTCCAGACACATGACTAGATCGCCTTCTGACTTCTTTGTGGGTTTATATGGCCATGTGACTTCCTGAAGCCTATGAATTGTGAGAGCATATGGCATGTGCTACTATAGGATGAAACATTTATCCTGATGCAACAACCTCTGGAACTGTCCTTTCCTTCTGCCACTGTCACCAGAGTTCAATATTCCTTCACCCTGGCTGACAAAAGAAAGTTAATGCCTATACCAGAGCAAGGCCCCAGCCAACCTGCAATAGGCATATAAAGAGTGATAAATTTTGTTTTGCTTTTAAAACTATTGAAAATTTTGAACTTTTGTTACCACAGAATTTCTAACCCATCCCAACTAACATAATAAAATTTGGTGCCCAAAGTGTTGAATGTAGGCATGCGTTATCTTATTCTTTAGATCTTTTCCTTGATGGAGGGTGGAGCAGGCTATACCACATTCATATAAGAGGCCTTTCCTTTTATTGAAAACAGCTGCTAAGTTCCAATTAGACATTTTAAAAAATGAAGATAAGCTTTGTACTGTCAGCTGTGAAATTAAGCATGACTCTAAAAGCCATCAGGCAAGAAGAATAAAAGTTGTAGATTTATAGATTTGGTGATAATTAAGATTTCTGAATTTTAAAAATGTGTGTGCAGTCATTTCCATGAGTAACTGACAGTGAATTCTGAAGTGCAGTTTTCTATTTCACTCTAATGATGGAGTAAGGACTATTTCCTCTTTTGGGTCAAGGTAGACATTTTCACACACTAATAATACAAACTTTGTGTGCTTTTCATTTAAGACATTTAAGGTTTAACATAAGAAAACATAGAGTTGTTAAACTCTTTAGCTTGTGAGAGGAATCTGTCTTATACTTTATGGCTGGGGAACAAAAACGATGAACTATCAGACTTGTCTAGACACTCACTCAAAAATCTTAAGAGACATGGGTTTATATTTTACTATCTTACTTCTTCCATCATGGTTTATGTGTGAACTGAAAGGTAAGATGAAAAGAACTCATTTGTTTTCTCTCCTGTTCTGGGTTAGATATAGGAATGTGAGTTTTTCTATTTCTCTAAGGGCATTCATAAATCTGGCTTCATAAAAGGCTTCTAGATAATACAGATGAAGGTCATCATTTGCAAATAATGCATGAATGATATGATAAATGATAGAGATCAAAACATACCTGAAGTCACTAACAAGTTGTTTTAAAAATAGCCTAGGGGGCTTCCCTGGTGGCGCAGTGGTTGAGAGTCCACCTGCCGATGCAGGGGACGCGGGTTCGTGACCCGGTCCGGGAAGATCCCACATGCGGCGGAGCGGCTGGGCCCGTCAGCCATGGCCGCTGAGCCTGCGCGTCCGGAGCCTGCGCTCCGCAACGGGAGAGGCCACAGCAGTGAGAGGCCCGCGTACCGGAAAAAAAACAAAAAAAAATAGCCTAGGTATTAAGAGGGTGCAAAATGTGTGAAGGGGGTCAAAAGGTACAAACTTCCAGCTGTCAAATAAATAATAACACACTGCATGGTGACTAGTTAATAATACAGTATTGCATGTTTGAACATTGCTAAGAAAGTAGATATTAAAAGTCCTCACTGCAAGAAGAGAAAAAGAAAAAAAATTGTAACTAGGTATGGTGACCGATGTTAACCAGTCTCAGTACAGTGATCATTTCCCAGTGTATACAAATACCAAATCATTATTCTGTACACCTGAAAGTAATATATTATACATCAATTATTCCTTAATAAAAAATAAAATAAAAAGTTAAAAATAGCCTAGGCATGCAAAAACAAAAATAAATAAAACATTTCTGTACCTGCTTTTATTAATATAGTGTCAAACATTACAGAAATAATCTGAAAATTAGCTGGAATTCAATGGGATTTTATATACATGAATAACTGCTGCTAAAGGCAGTAAGAATGTTAAGAAGTATAAAAGTTTTCTGAATCATTTGTTTTGAGAGACGAGGATGAGAAAGTGAGATAGTATTGTAGCAATACTCTTTTGGATACATCTCCTAAAACAAAGGAAATAAAAGCAAAAATAAACAAATAGGACCTAATAAAACTTAAAAGCTTTTGCACTGCAAAGAAAACCACTGACAAAACGAAAAGACAACCAACTGAATGGAAGAAAATATTCACAAATGATATGACTGATAGGGGTTAATATCCAACATATATAAACAGCTCATACAACTCAACATCAAAAAAACCAAACACCCTGATTAAAAAATGAGCAGAGGAACTCAACAGGCATTTTTCCAAAGAGGAAATGCAGATGGCCAACAGGCACATGAAAAGATGCTCAACATCACTAACCATCAGGGAAATGAAAATCAAAACCACAATGAGATATCCCCTCACACCTGTCAGAATGGCAATCATCAAAAAGAACACAACTAACAAATGTTGAAGAGGATGTGGAGAAAAGGGAACCCTCATACACTGTTGGTAGGAATGTAAATTGGTGCAGCCACTGTGGAAAACAGTATGGAGGTTTCTCAGAAAACTAAAAATAGAACTACCATATGACACAGCAATTCCACTCCTGGGTATATATCCAAGAAAAAATAAATTAAAACACTAATTTGAAAACATACATGCACCCCAATGTTCATAGCAGCATTATTTACAATTGTCAAGATACAGAAGCAACCTAAATGTCCATTAACAGATGACTGGATAAAGAAGATATGGTATATATATATATATATATATATATATATATATATATACAATGGAATACTACTCAGCCATAAAAAAGAATGAAATCCTGTCATTTGCAGCAATATGGATGGATTTGGAGGGCATTACGCTAAGTGAAATAAGTCAGACAGAGAAAGACAAATACTGTATGACAGCACTTACAGATATAGAGAACTAATGGTTACCAGTGGGGAGAGGGAAGGGGGAGGGACAATATGGGGGTAGAGGATTAAGAGGTATAAACTATTAGGTATAAAATAAGCTACAAGGATATATTATACAACACAGGGAATATAGTAAATATTTTATAGTAACTATAGATGGAGTATAATCTTTAAAATTGTGATTCACTATATTGTACACATGTAATTTATACAATATTATACATCAACTAAAAATTAATTAATTAATTAAAAAAAAAACAATGCAACAACAACAACAAAAGAAGTAGCTTTGTTTTATTGAAGCGAATTCAGTTTAATTCCAGTGTTCTATGGGGGATAATGATGGCCATGATGTATGCTGTATGAGGACTTTTATTACATACTAACTCCTTTTTGTTTTTAATCACTGACCCAGTGGCTTCAAAATATTTTCAGCAGTTACATTTTTACCAAAGATGATGATAAGAGGAAAACAGCAGGAGTCAATTAAATAGCCTCATATATCCCTAATTCACTGTGTCTTGTAAAATCCAGTTGTGCAAAAATATGGCTCACCTATGGAAACTGAGAAATCATGTCAAAGATAAATTTGATCAGAGCTATTGAAAACACTAGGCTATTTCTAGTGTACATAGAATCCTACATTATTATTGGAAGTGCTTGTTGTATGTAATTGTGACGTCTTTGGCAAAACCCAGAAACAAAGCTGCAAAGAATGGTTGCACAAATCACAGTCCAGTCAGCTGATGAGGAAAAGAAAAAATTAGAAACCAATACATACATTGAGGTAAAACTCTTATCACCAAAATCGCTTTTTTCATGCATCTAGATTTTGCTTTGATTTAATAAATTAAATGAGTCAGAAAATGAATTTAAACCTACCCACAGAAATTCATAATAAAATGTGTGGTGGATTACTTCTGCTATGACATTTCAATTTACTCATCAGAAGACATTTGATTACTCATGAGTGCTTATATTACATTAGCCTCTTTACTCATGACAAAAAGGCTATATCAGACCTAATCCATTATGGTGGGATTTTTTTTTTTTTTTTTCATTTAAAGCTCATCACTACTATGCACACTGAATTGTATATTTAAATGGTAAGATATTGAACTGGTAAATCATGGTCATAGAATAAAATGCTGTTCTAAATTATTTTTTTATCTATCAGGATACTGACTAAGTAATTGTTCTGATAACAGACCTTGAGTCTTAAGTGAAACAGGATTATATAAGTTTTTGCAATACCATTTAATTTTAAGACATCTTAAGTGGAAAGAAATTCACAGTTTTTCTGTTGCTCTCTCTGGAAGTTAATATTTTTTTCTTTTATTTTTTAGAACCAGATTTGAACTGAACAACAAATGAGTAGACAGAGACAAAATCTTTTCTACGCATATATCCTCAATTGCAGAGATTTTATGCTCCAAACAGAATTGGAGCCATTGTCTTGCTTTCTTGTCTGCTTTAGCATTCTTAGGATGCAAAAAAGAAATTCATTTCTCCTAAAAGGGTCTCCAAAAATATCTTTCTCACTTTAATTTCTCATAGGTTTTCAACCACCTGCAACTCTCCGTTTAGAGATGTAGAGAATATAACTTAATCTAAAACTTCTTTTCAATCTAAAACTTCTTTTCAGGCTATCAATAGGGACTCAATTTTATTATATGTTTATATTTAGATTCCTAAAAAGACAGTTAAGTTTTTCCGTAAATGTGTTCTAGATTTGAGTTTATGTGTACTTAAAATTTGATATGTGATCCATTGAAAGAAATTTAAAATAAGGGGAAAATTTCTCTCTCAGTCACTGGAATCATAGGAGAAGCCATCTTACTCTGAATAAAGAATCTCTGGATATCCATCCTAGATAGTACACAGAAATTGAACTTGAAGTCTTTAAACTTTTTTAATGGAAGGAAGAGCTAAGGTCTGATACCACTTCCCCACTTTGATTTACTATGAATTGTCTAGAGGAAGAATTTATATTAAGGAATGAAGGAAATCACTTCTAACACTGACATCGAGGCCTTACTCTTGCTGTTTTTCAAGTATCACTGCTTTAAATATCACAGTCATCTCTCTGTGGGCCCTTCCACAGAACTGCATACACAAATGTGGGTCTTGCTGATATAAATGTTTGATTATTCCTGGGGTTGTCCAGAGTGAGGTTGCAGCTAGGTTACTATCTCTAGAGATGGGAAGGATGACATTTTGTCTTTTGCAGGCAGGGCAGTTGCCTTTACTCATCTGGGTAGGAAGCTAAAAACACTCGTTCAGAGATTAACTTGAGAACCAAGCTCTTAGGAATAGGGTTGCCAGACGATCAAATTCAGTACAAATATCTTTATTTTGTTAAATCTGGCGATTCTAATTATGAGCCTTACATCATTATCCAGTGGCTTCTTCCAGGGCAGTGTGGAAGAAGGAATTTCTCTGTAAATATGAAGCACTAAGCACACTGTAGACAATCAACAGAAGCTTTTTCACTCCCTCTAGATTCAAACACCAGCATCTAGCAAAACAAACAAACAAACAAAATGCAAACACACACACAAAAGAAGCATCTTTCCCATTGGACAGCCACATGTAAATCAATGAAGCTAGAATATACCCTCACACCATACAAAAAAATAAACTCAAATATCTTAAAGACTTAAATATAAGACAAGACATCATAAAACTCCTAGAAGAGAATATAGGCAAAACATTCTCTGACATAAATCATACCAATGTTTACTTAGGTCAGTATCCCAAGGCAATAGAAATAAAAGCAAAAATAAACAAATGGCAACTAGTCAAACTTATAAGCTTTTGCATAGCAAAGGAAACCATAAACAAAATGAAAAGACAACCCACAGAATGGGAAAAAAATATTTGCAAATGATTCAACTGACAAGGGCTTGATTTCCAAAATATACAAACAGCTCCTACAATTCAATAACAAAAAACCAAATAACCCAATCAAAAAATGAGCAGAAGGGCTTCCTTGGTGGCGCAGTGGTTGAGAGTCCGCCTGCCGATGCAGGGGACATGGGTTCGTGCCCCAGTGCGGGAGGATCCCACATGCCGCGGAGCGTCCGGAGCCTGTGCTCCGCAACGGGAGAGGCCACAACAGTGAGAGGCCCACGTACCGCAAAAAAAAAAAAAAAAAAAAAAAAAAAAAAAAAAATGAGCAGAAGACCTAAATAGACATTTCTCCAAAGAAGACATACAGACAGACAATTGGCACATGAAAAGACACTCATCATCGCTAATTATTAGAGCAATGCAAATCAAAACTACAGTGAGGTACCACCTCACACCCATCAGAATGGCCATCATTAAATAGTCTACAAATAATAAATGCAGGAGAGGGTGTGGAGAAAACAGAACCCTCCTACACTGTTGATGGGAATGTAAACTGGTGCAGTCACTATGGAAAACAGTATGGAGGTTCTTCAAAACTCTAAAAACAGAGTTGCCATATAATCCAGCAATCCTACTCCTGGGCATATACCCAGACAAAATTATAATTCAAAATGATACATGCACCCCTATATTCATAGCAGCGCTATTTACAATAGCCAAGATATGGAGACAACTTAAATGTCCATTGAAACATGAATGCATAAAGAAGATGTGTATATTTATATATATACACACACACCATGATAACGCCATTTGCAGCAACATGGATAGACCTAGAGATTATCATGCTAAGTGAAGTTAAGTCAGAAAGAGAAAGACAAATCCCATATGATATCATTTATATGTGGAATCTAAAATACAACACAAATGAACATATCTATGAAACAAAAACAGACTCAGAGATACAGATAACAGACTTGTGGCTGTCAAGAGGGAGGGGGATGGGGGAGGGAAGGATTGGGAGATTGGGATTAGCAGATGCAAACTATTATTTATAGGATGGATAAACAACAAGATCCTACTGTATGGCACAGGAAATTGTATTCAATATCCTGTGATAAACCATAATGGAAAAGAATATGAAAAAGTATATCTACATCTATATATCTATAAGTGAGTCACTTTGCTGTACAGCAGAAATTAAATACAACATTGTAAGTCAACTATACTTCAACAAAATTAAAAAAAAAAAGAACCCCCTCTCCTCTCCCCGCCCCCGCCGCCCCGCAAAAGAAGCATCTTTCCCACTTTTCCTTCTAATTGGCATCACATTTTGCATTTCTCCGGAATCCCCTAAATTTGTATTTGGGAAGAATAATTAAGCACAGAAACTGTATTTCTGTGAAGGATGTATGTATATATTTATATGTTGTGAGTACATAACATATGGTTTAATAGCTACCAATATACATTAGAATGCATACGAAAATAAAATAGGAGGAAAATAAATTTTGGTTTTTTAGATATTAAACCAATGTTTCTCAATCCTGGCTATAAGCAGGAATTAATTGGGATTTAAAAACGTCCCCAAACTGATGACTTGATCCCAACCACAGAGATCCTGATTGAATTGGTCTTGGGTGGGGAGGTCTTAGATGGGGAGAAGCAATTGGTATTTTTAATTAAGGTCCCCAGGTAATTCTAATGTGCTGTCAAGGTTAAGAGCTACTACTGCAGACAATAATACCAGCCAACTTTAGAAATATATGCCTATGGGCCGCTTTAGTAGAGTCAGAATTAGGACCCAGTATTCATTTATCCTCCTGATTTATGGTGGAAATAATGTTAGATTAAACACCTTGGATCTAATCCCAAATCAGCTATTTACTGTATGCATGACCATGTGGTCAGCTGTTTTAACTTCTCTAGGTATTGAGTTTCTTAATCTGAGAAAAATGCAGTATTCCCAAATTACCTACACATTTTGAAGAGGGTGGATGAAATAATGCCTTTGTATACAGATATAGGAATTTTAAATATTACTGAAATTACAGAATTTCTTGGTCACATCCATTTCATTGAAGTTGACAGGCATTGATCATCTTTACTAGTCTGCCCTAGCTCCATAAAGTTATGGTAACACAAGAATGGTCAGAAATAGCCCTATTTAAATTCTTCAGCAGATACTCTAGTATCTACATCTAGTATCTTGCATCCAGATATCTCTGTTTCTCTTTCCAGGTCCTCTTCATTCCAGTCTCTCAGGATGTGTCCAAAGTCACTGGCACAACTTTTAGAGTCCTAGGCTACTTAGAGGTTCTTTCTTCCACTAGATGTTCTCCCATGAACATCTAACTATGTCCTGGTGTTTCTCTTTTAATTCAATTTTATTCATATATCACTAGAAGACTGATAATGGTAGTGTGAATCAAAATCCCCCAAAATGGGCTTCCCTGGGGGCGCAGTGGTTGAGAGTCCGCCTGCCGATGCAGGGCACACGGGTTAGAGCCAGCCCCGGTCTGGGAAGATCCCACGTGCCGCGGAGCGCCTGGGCCCGTGAGCCATGGCCGCTGAGCCTGCGCGTCCGGAGCCTGTGCTCCGCAACGGGAGAGGCCACAACAGTGAGAGGCCCGCTTACCGCAAAAAAAAAAAAAAAAGAAAAAAAGAAAAAAATCCCCCAAAGTCCAAGGAATTTAAATAAGATCTTCCTGCCTACATAGAATATGACTTAATATTTGGCTCAAACTTGTTACTTCTAGCATGAAAAGAATGAATGCCACATTTTCTGAAAATTTTCAAATTAATGCTTACATTTAGCTTTCGTTTTGTACACATTGAATATGTACTCTTTGTATGAATGCAGTTTAGTAGAAAAAAAACGAAATGTTCTCCTTTAATCAAGTTAAAATCTCTTCTACCCAACTTACTTATAGTTAATATTTTTAATTTAACTCATGTTGTTCCCAAGAGAAATTTCACATGTTTCTCAAATTTGACAAAAATATCCCTACTCCCCCCCCTACTGAAAATCCTGATTAGTCATAATTAGTCTAGTGATTAGAACCTCGTCAAGATGTCAGAAGTGAGAGCCCTGGGTAAGGTTTACACCGAGTGTTTAAAGAAAATGTGCCTGTCTTTATTCAGGGCATTGACTGTCCATTTCACTGCAGTCCACCCACATTAATTTTACTCACTTGGCCCCTGATGCTTTTTAGTTTGCAACCCTTGGCCAAAATGATAAACTCTGTT
The DNA here is from genome assembly GCF_000442215.2 of Lipotes vexillifer. Lineage (NCBI taxonomy): Eukaryota > Metazoa > Chordata > Mammalia > Artiodactyla > Lipotidae > Lipotes > Lipotes vexillifer. Next base: position 38,219 of record NW_006778008.1, on the reverse strand, counting down.
TTCAAATAGTTGACTTAAATTCCACAGAATATATCCTAATCTATAATTTTCTGATATTAAGAAATAATATTAGTGTCAGGTTACTTGGTTCCGACAGAACAATTCTAATTGAACACAGAAAAATACCAACCTGGTACCTCCCCATCATCACTTTCATACCACCCAAACATATATGAACTAAATCTGTAAGCTGAGACAAGGCTGCAAGAGTAACTTGATTTCTCATCCAATGAAGTTTAGTTGTCAGAAACACTCAATGTACTGTATTTCCCAGACAGCTATGTTATGCATGTTTAAAGCTGCGATTGTTTTGTAAAATAAGATGTTTAAGAGGTGATAAGGTATCCATTTTGAGGCAGGGTCCAAGGTGGCAAGGATGCATTTATTGAACATTTTTCAAGGATAACTAGAATGAAAAGTGATACTCTGTACTGTCAAATGCAGAGATAATGTCCTTCACACACAATGCCTTTGTTCCTGATAGGAGCAAAACAATATAAGCATGACATTTGACTTTCAGGCTAAGGTTTCTAAATAAATGTTCTAATGACCTTTGAAAACAAAGTTTCTAGGATAATACATTCCTCTAACTCTTGAACTAAACTAAGAGATGTCAGTTAATTATTTTGTTATTATAGAACCATGGGAAGATAAATTTACCCCACATACAGACTGACAAAAACAAGTTTCATGTTATATGGTTTATATCTCCATCTTTTTTAAAGAATATTTATTTTCAAAACTCAATTTAGCTTTCAGAAAATAGTTTATTGGTCTATTAGTGAACTTACCTCTTAAAATAGTCACATTGCATTTTTTAAATATATGTTTATTTTAACAGAAGCTAAGATTGAAGAAACACTTTTATTGTACTGTATAATTTAATGAGATATATTTCATCATATTAATGATCACACTTTATAACTTTGAGGTTATACATATACTTTGCTTTGCCCAAATAACTGAATACTTCAAAAAGGTGTAAACATGTACTTATATTTTATTAATCAAATTGTATACCATACATACTAATAGAGCTCTCAAAAAAAAAATGAGAGATTTGTGAAAGGGAGTTTCTATACAATTAGAATACAATAATATTTTGAAGTATTTAAAGAAGGTTCTTTTAAAATCCAATACTTACATAAATATAGTATTGGTTACTGTATACATACATCGTTGTAGTAAATTCACTATTTGAGCAAACTTCAAAACTAAAACAAATATATTTATTTTCATTTACTATTTAAAATGATTCTTCTACTTTTATTGTTACTATGTGGAAGAAAAGGGGAAATAGGATGTTCTCATTATTTCCTAAACCTAAGATACTCCCATGTCTTATGAATATATTTTTAGAACAATAAAGAAGTTACCTGAAATAAATATATTCAGTTGTTTTTTTTTTTTTTCTGAAGAAGAATAAAAGATACACACAAACACATGTAAATTCTTAGGTTGATATTCGCGTTCACTCTCATTTAAATATTATAAAGCTAATTTCATACTCTGGAAAACTTTGAAAAAATTAGTTTTTTAATATTATTTTCACATGGAAGTCTAATAGTTTTTTAAAATTCAAAGTAGTTTTAGTTTTCTTCTTTTGTGACTTTTTTTGCACTTATGACAAATGACAATTTTAAAATAGATAGTGAACTTGGAGCAAAGATGTTATCCTTCAGGCTGAAAATGCTTTCTACCATGGGCTTTAATTTAATTTTGATAATGCCATGTGAACATGAGTGAATTTGCAGATTTCAATTGAACATTTTAGACTTGGAGATAAAGGGAGAAACTGACAATATCTCAATACCATAGACTGTACTCTTCTACCCTTTTTACATCCTACCTGAGAACACCATCCCCAAATGTGTCAGCCTACAGCGCTAACATATTGCTGTGCATGGCACATTCTGGGACTTGGATATGTAGGCAACCTTCAGTTTTATAGTCTAACACTCAGAAAAGGCAATCACAATGATTTTCTTGGAAATCTCGTGAAGAATGCTTCCACCGTGGCAGTTGAAACCCCTTGTCTAACCTCTTTTATGAATACAGTGTTTAAAAATTTCACAGTGTTTAAAAATCGACTATTTGATGTTTATTGCATATTTTAACAGCTATACTCAAAGATTATTTATTTTTCAAATGTTGCAAGCCATGGGTCAAAATCTCCTTAAAATCAAAGTAAAACAGCCATCTACTTTTATTGAGCAACTTTTCAAATCTAACTGTGCTCAAATTAACTCATGATGGAGGATGACTGGTAGAGTCTCTACGAGCAAATAAATATTCCCCAAGGGGTCAAAGAACTGGGAAAGCAGATTATTTAAAGACCAGTTGTAACAAAACCCAAAGACAAATAAATAATGCAATATAGAAAACTTCGTCTGATCATTTTAGTGCGAAATACTGCAGGCTTATAAATGCATTTGCCAAAAACTACAGCTTACTTAGGTATCCTCTCCCCAACTGACATATTACAAATAAATTTACCCCCCTCGTAAGAACAATCTTCTAAGCACAATACATGGATGCACATACCAAATTTATCACACTGCTGTTTGACCAGAAAAAGATAAAATTTCCTAATACAAATAAAGTGAAAATGGTTCTTCCAATTTAAGGTCCATAAAACACTTATTAAGGATAAAAGCAGGTTATTTAGCAATACTGGACTTTGTGAGATGCAATATGTGCAACAGAATGAAATAGAAATTTCAGTGATGGAAAATCATACTCCTTCCCTCGTGATAGTATAATAACCTTTTAAATCATGTTTGACATTTGTAAGTCGAGTGAGCTGGCAGCCCTGCAAGGTCTATGTGGTAATATATGTGGTAAACCCTTTCTGGAGCAGTAATCTCATTGCTGTGTCTAACGGCTCTAACTTCATGTGGCTGACTGGGCCCCAAGAGACTTATCTGGCTCTGCATTTCTCAAGCCACTGGTTGCTAATGTTCCCTATTATGAGGAAAGCAGAAACGTGCCTGCAGGCAATGGCCACTCGGCTAGAGGTACACCACCAGCCAACCTTCTGCTGAGTTGTTTTGTTTTAAACTATTAAATATGCACATGCGTTATACAAAGGGGGTTCTTTGTGCTTCAAAAAACAATATGACAGCGATATTTACTCTGCTCCAATTGCTAATCTGACAAGCTCCATCTGGTAAGCAGACCCTTTATCTTCTCATCACCCTAAATCTCTGAAGGAAAGTGGACACTAGTGGCATATGTCCATGGCTGGTCCTTATGCTTAATGAAGTAGAATATTTATAGGTTTAAACTTTAAGGACACCTATAAGACATATTACTTGATGTTGAGAAGGAGAGCTATTCCATTACAGTGAACTATATCAGTCTATTTTCTATCACTCCGCATTTCATTTGTAAAGGGAGCCCAGCACTACACCTCCTTACATAGGTGAAACTGAGATTGAATTCTTCTCAAAATATTTAATGATCTTAAAGTGGCAGCTTCAGTGTCCCCAGGGTAACCTCAACTTATCCTTAGCTCTTGCCTCTATATTTTAATTGTCTTCTTATATATCTTTCTTCCCTACTCAATTGTAAGCATTGTGAAGGAAGACATGCAGATTATTTCACAAGTCTACACAGTAGATGCTTTCTAATAGTTCCATGAGTAAATGGATACATTTTCACTCTGTTGTAAACATGGAATATTTACATTTTCCACAGGAATAACAACGATGACAAAACAATCTTTTTACCTTATCATAAAAACAAACATATGAATTGGTAATTTTTGCCTTCCACAGTTGATCAAAGAGCTTCATTTATCTTGTTCTTTGTTACTCATTAAACAACTCATGCACTGAGTATCCACCCTGAGCAATCCATATTCAAACATGAAAAATATTCTAGGAATATTTTCAATTCAACATGGTACTCTGTACATACAATTTAATTTATCATACTTTGTAGAAATATAGAAGGAACATGGCATGGAGGTACTACTGTGGGTTAGCCCAGAATCAAATGTGTATTCTGAGGGAATTAGCAAGATCTACCTTCAAAGTTGGTAGCATAGTAAATCCCATGAATTCCAGCTATGGAGGGATTAAAAATAAAGGCTATTGTTCATTTTAAGGAAAGAAATATAAGTGCTGCTTTCTATTAGATGCTGATGAAAAAATCTGAACAGGAAAGATACAGTATTCCCTGGCTTAATTGGTATTTTGTAAACAACCAAAAGCCAACTTTATCCAATGAGGATTTAAAGGCATCTAAGACTTTGGTTTAGAAGTGGGAAATAAATGATGAAATCTCCTTGTCCATTTTCTGGATCACTTTCTCAATAAAAAGGTCATAGCCAGCTGCTATGGCTTCCTTCCAAGTATATATTTCAGCTATATTAATGCATTATTTTATCTTTTTATCACTTAGAGAATATTTAGTGTATTTTCCATTAAGTGCCTGAAATTACAGTTGATTTTAAATCTTTCAAAATAATACAGTGAGCTCCAACACGGTAGAGAAGAGATCTGGAAATCTGGCATTATCCCCTAGATTTGGTGTCCACGCCACTATAAATTGTAAGAAATTCTAGCCCAAGAATATATGTTAAATATAAAAAAAAAAAGGTGTGATTATTCATTCATTGGTTTTACTTTCTTAGCTAACACAACTCACAATAATTTAGGAGTGATTGTGGAAGATGGGAAAGTTAAGCCTAATACTTACGTAGGCTTAGTGAAGAGAAATACAGCTTTAATCAGAACGATCATAGTTAAATTAAGCGATCACTATGAACGAGGCACTGATCTAATTTATATATATATATATATTAGTTCAATCAATCTTTACAACCATCCTGTGATGTAAGTACTGTTATTATCCTCATTTTCTAAATGAGAAGACTGAGGTCAAGTAACTTGCTTGAGGACACACAACTACTATGTGACAAAATTGGGCAGTTTAGTTTGAGTCAGGTTGTTTAACCACCAACTGTGTCTCTAGTAATATCTGAAGTTGTAATATTTGAAGACTGGCTTGTAAACTAAAAGGAAGGTCTCATTTTAACTATTATTAAGAGTACTTGTACTAGGGACAAGGGCTAGAAAAGGGAATTTTTCACTTGACTGTCTATGCCTATTTTGCAAATGAATGGTATAAAAAACTTATTTTTGTTTTTGTTCACATGTGAATTTAGATATCTACAACTATATGTATGATAGGAACTCAAATATTTGCGGAGTGGATGGATTGATAAGTGAATAAATACATGGATCTCTGTATAAAATATATTTATATAACTTTGTCATTTTGGAGCAATGCATGCACATGCAAACACGGAAGAGTGAATGGAGGTTACATAGTAATAACCAGGAGCCACTACTGAGTATCATTTATAAACTGCACTTTGCTAATGCAATTGATTATATTATCAGCAATGGTGGGAATTTGCTTTGCACCTCTCCCAATCACTGTTAATAACTATCCTGACAATAATGATAGTAATAATAATAAAATTCACTGGGAAATTGGAGTCTTTAAAAGTATTATGGAAAGTATTAATAAATGCATCTTTAGAGAACTTTGTTATCATTTTAAATCAGTAACATATCTAAATTTTAAAATGCATCTATTGTTCCGATGTAGGTTTAAGACAAGTCCCCCAACCTCTCTATTTCAGCTAGATTGTAGTCCTTAAAACTCTCTTATAAAGAAATTCTGGAAATACTCATTATGTAAAATGTCGAGGTTTTAATGAAAATGACTGAAGCAGAGAGAGAGGAAGTAAAAGATCACGTGTGGTTTATCTAAAAAGTAAGGACTACCACCTAAATGGGAAAATGACTAGGTTTAATGTACCACAATTTCTTCTTCCTCTTAAAAACAATTTGTTTTCTTTCAGCCTTTTGACATCAGTATTTTTTGTAGCGCAGCAAAGACAGAACTAAAAATTCCAAAGACTGATGTAGAAATAACCTCTTTATAAAATTAGAAGAAAAAAGAAAAAGAACAAATGGGTTGGGCTCCTACATTCATGCTCCCTACATTGTACTAAATTGAATTGGAAGGAATAACCAACTCTTTGGGTTCCTGCCTAAATACCTAGTTAGAGCTTGAATTGTAAGCTACTATAGATTATCTTCAATCCTGAGTGTCTGCTCTATAGACTAAATTAACTCACTAAGTAACTTTTTTTAAGAATATATTTTGGAATATATAAGGCAGCTTTGCAACTGATAAAACTCTAGGCAGTGTCAATAGCTTGAACAAAAGCAATAATAAAAGTGATTTCATCACTGCATAATATATTTAATTCTGTGTCAATTTCTCTTTGGCTCTGAATCTACGCTAATCTGCAAAAGTGAATAAAGATACAGCATATGCATTGGTGTCCATGTTGTGTATACAGAATATATAAGATGGATGGCAGATTTATATGTTTACGAAAAGAAAGAATGAGGAATTTTTTTACAGTATGAGAATATGATGAGTGTTATAGAAATATTCGCATTCCATATTTATTTCATGAATCTGCCTTCTTTGGTGTCACCCAGACTCAGAATCTTTGAAGTAAGTTGGAGTCTCCATCTTCCTTTTTTTACTTCCATCTAGTTGGCAGACCTTGCCTGCTATTCATCTGCAATGCCTTCTATGTCATAATCTTCATTCCTACAGCTGCCTTTCTAAGTTCCACTTTCTATTAGCCTGAACTAATTTTGCAATCATGCCCTAACACTTTTCCAGACTTTTGCCCTTTATTCGCTCTCTCCAAATTACCCTCGACTCTCTCCTAAGGTGCTTTTCCTAAATCACATCCCGATACTAACCCTGCCATCTCCATCTATTTCAGTGCCTCCTCTCCTTGATTTCAATGGCAATATAAACATACTTAGTCCAATATTTTAGGTTTGCCTGGATCTAATTCCAACTCACTTTCCCAACCTTATTTTCAATAATGTTTCACATTCAGCGAAAGAGCATTACTTTTATTCATGCGTGCCCTTCTTTTCCCTCTTTCTAAAATGCTTTCTCCCTATTCTCTCCCATACACATCCTACTTAGCATTCAGTATTTAGTTCAAATTCTTTTTCTTTTTTTCCATGAAAGTTCCTTGACTCCGTAGTTCAACACTTCCACCTTCTCAGATTCCCTGGCTGTTAATCTAGTACCACTGAACTAGACATTAGAGCACAATTTTTATAATCAGTGTTTTACTGTAATTATGTACATGTATATCTAATCTTCCACACTAACTGTAGCACTTTAAGGGCATAGTCTCTTACACTATCTAATCTACAGTACCAAGCACACTGCATGCGTATAGGAGGCACAAATGAACACATGTATGAAAGAAGGATGACTTTATCCATAACAGAAAAAAAAAAATTGAACTCAAGTCTCCTGAACCCCACCAGGCTATTCTGTTCACTGCTTTGCTGATGGTAACTTGCTATTTAGTCAGCTGTGACTGTTACGATGCACTTACTTCAAACATTATACTTGCACAGGGTTAAATCATCTTCATTACAACTTTCCATGACTGATGTAAACCTTTCCCACAGCAATTCAGTCTTCTTATATGTTGCCCTGATCTGAGGGCAGCAGTTAGAAGGCAAAGGGCCTGTGAGTGAAGCAGTCTGGATTCTTAGGCCTACCTCTCCAAAATTTCTTAGCTTGGCAAATCACTTATAGCCTTCATCTTCTCATTTGTTAGATGAGGGGTTTGGGCTGGATGATTCAGGAGTTCCTTTCCAGCTCTGAAATTTATTGTAGGTGAAAGGTATAATCTACGAACTTTGACCTTTAGAAAATCATTTTACATGCTTGAGTTCCTATGGATTATTATTAAATGATCCTCTGCTTCCCCTGGTGCTGGCTGGTATGGTTCTAACACTCATTCTGATCTCTAACTTTCAAACTTTGTTTCAATATTGTTCAATTCATGCTGAGAATTTCCCTAC
>NW_006778008.1:28113-30265 GCF_000442215.2 Lipotes vexillifer | reverse complement strand
TTCCCTACATCTGTGTCACAGCCTTCAGAATTTCCCTGGAATTCTTCACCCAAAAGGGTCCATTTCCCTAACACTGAATCCTCTGAGGGTTCTAATGCCATTTGTTATTTGGTTGAGGAGGCTAGGCTTTGCTGAACAGCCCGCGCAAGCTTAATGCCCTGCCTCCTTGGGTAGCTGTCCCCTGACAAGCTCCTGCTTCTGCTGCCTGGTTTCTCCACCTTCTTGGCATGTGTCCAGTGACTCTTCTGGCTCTTTCTGACCTTCATAACTATGCCTCTTCATGTCAATGTGCCTTCTATCCTATGGTCTGTTTTTCTCCTTTCTACCCACATTCAAGGTCTTTTTCCTTTCCTTTCTATTCCGTACAAACTTCCTTTACTTCTTTTGTTTGCTGATTTCTTTGTCTTCTCTTGATGTATAGACTCTGAGTGTTAACGGAAGTCTAGAAAATCAGAGGCTTTGATAAAATTGGGTGGGCTTGACATAAATGTGGGAAAATCATCAGAACCAAGAAATGGAGGTACAAACGTTTAACATTAGATCCTGGATGACAGACTTGAAATCGCAGTATGGTAAATGTGATACCGTCTATGGCAAACTTCCAGAGGAGGTAGGGATTCTGTCATCTTATCACCAAGCATGCTGGAAGCTGTTTCCTTTCATTGGATCTGCCTTGAAAGAACTTATCTCTATTCTGTGAAGAGAGTGTACTTAGACAAATACCTCATTTTAACTTCCCCTCAGTTGCAAAACACCAGCGATTCCAGTTCAGCCTGAAGATCAATATGTCCAAAGTTCCATTAAATTTGAAGAGATTTATCCAGTAGATCAGTGGTTATCAACTCTGGTTCAACATAAGAATCACCTATGGGACCTCAAAAATTATGCCTACCTATCACCCCTAAATTGACTGATTTAAGCCTGGACATCAGTATTAGTAAAAATTTCCCACCAGCAATCAAGTTCCTTGGTACTTACCCAAAGGAGTTGAAAATTTACATCCAAATAAAAACCTACACACAAATGTTTATAGCAGCTTTATTCATAACTGCCAAAACTTGGAAGCAACCAAGATCTTCCTCAGTACATGAATGGATAAATGAAGTGTGGTACATCTAGATAATGGAGTATTACTCAGCGTCAAAAAAGAAATGAGCTACCAGACCATGAAAAGTCATGGAATTAGCTTAACTGCCTGCTACTAAGTGAAAGAAGCCAATCTGAAAGGTTACATATTGTATGATTCCACCTATGGAAAAGGCAAAACTATGAAGATGGTAAAAGGATCAGTGGTTGGTAGTAGAGATAAACAAGTGGAGCACAGACAATTTTTAGGGCAGTGCAAACACTCTGTATGATACTGTAACAATGGGTACATGTCATTATACATTTGTCCAAATACATAGAATGTAAAACAAGAGTAAATCATAATGTAAACTGTGGATTCTGAATGACAATGATTGTCAGTGTAGATTCATCAATTGTGACAAAGGTACCTCTCTGGTGGAGGATGCTGATTATGGGGAAGCTATGCATGTGTGGGGGACAGGGGGTGTATGGAAAATCTCTGTACCTTCCTCTTAATTTTACTGTGAAACTAAAACTGCTCTAAAAATTAAATTCATATATATATATAACATATAATATAATATTTCAGTTTATCTTGCCTTTTCTTCAAGTTTATTTATTTATTGATTGATTGATAATGCTCCTCAGTAACATTTTATGGTTTCCTCCATATACTTTCTGCACATTTTTGTTATGTTTATTCCTCAATATTTGCATATTTGTGGCCATCATGAACGAGTTTTTCCATTAATTTTTGACTAGGTTTATATATATATATATATTTGAAAACTCACTGCAGTATAGTCAGTTCAGATCTGCCTTTGGTGGCTGGGAGACCAGGAGGGTGGGAGGTTTATCTAATGATTGTTTAAGAACCATTTTGATATTTTTATACATTTTCCAGTTTTGTGGTAACTTAAGCCTGGAAAAAAAGAAAAGCTTTCAGCTTCTGTAATGTCCCTTGATCTCAAAAATTATTCCTGTTCATTTAAAGGTACAGACAGGTCAAAATATGCAAAAAAAAAAGAGCAGTCGACCCTGTTCATGCTTCATGGTTTTCTGGGAGAAAAATGTGTATGTTGGG
>NW_006778008.1:12049-28103 GCF_000442215.2 Lipotes vexillifer | reverse complement strand
GGGAAAGACGTGAATGGCTGCCCATCACCATTCAGCAAAAACCTAAATCGGTAACATGGCCAACAAAGCCCGGCACAGACTGCTTCTTCTTTCCCAGCTCTCCAGTCTCCTGTCGCACATGACTCCCCAGCTCCCCGCTCTCAGCAGCCACTCAGCAGTACCTGAACTTTCAGCTTTATTAAGGTTCAGCTGAGCTTCATCTTACCACTGCCCTTCTCCATCTGCCTAGAATGTCCCTCCAATGGTTCTCAAGCTTTGCTGAGCATTAAAATCACCTGGGAGCATTCTAAAGCTCTCAATACCCACGTCCTACTCTGAACAATCAAATTAGATTTTCTAGAGATGGGAGCCAGCCATCAGTAATTTAAAAAAAAAATGCTCAGGTGCTTATGATGTGCAGCAAAGTGTGTGACCCAGTGTTCTAATTTCCTCAGCTCATCTGCTTAACCTCCAATTTGACTTCAGGTCTCTACAAATTTTCACTTCCTAAGAAAAACTTCCACAATTCACAATCTGGCCAAACACCTCTATTTACAATTTTACAGCATCAAGCACCTTCCTTTGTATTGCAGTGTTAATTTTATATTTACTGGTTGGGGCTATAGTCTCTGTCCCAAACTCCAAACTAGACTTTACAATCTATGTAGTCAGTAACTATACGGTATCTAATTTTGTTAACAAGACTATCCGCAGTCCCACAACAACAACAGAAACAAACAAACTAAAACAGAATTTGCCTATGTCTAGACTCTTAAATTCATAACATGTATAGATTCAATAAATCAGCTGGACATCATAGAGGTCCATAATGGTGCTATGAATATATTGACAACTTTGCTTCTAATCTTTAGTGATACTTTTGCTAGAGCTGATTTTACTGGTAAAATGATATTCTCTGTGATAATATAATACAGTGTTATTGCACTTTTCAATTCTGGACACAAGGTATAATCATTTGCATGCATTGGCTTAAATCATCTCTAGTCTCCTTTATTTTTTTCTCCAGTACAAATGTATGCAATCTACTAATTGTAGATCTGCTGTAACACATTCTGTTAATGCAGTTGTTCAGGAAAAGTGTGATTACATTTTTTTGGGGGGTGTATTTTGTAAAAAATCTGCCACATTGAAATTTCCTCAGCTGTTGGTTCACAGAGGGTGTCAGACCTGTGGGCTGTCACATGGTCAAATAAGGAAAACAGCACATCAGGCATGTTAATTAGTATTGCATAAGCACAGCCATAATGAATTCTAATTGCTTTTGCAGTGGCAGTTACTGGAAGACCCAAAACCCATACCAGTCTTCTTCCTGTGAAGAAAAAGACAGAAAAATTAAAAAAAAAAAAATGTTTTCCAAAAACTTATATGCTTTTAAGGATGCTGGCATGTAAATGCTCTACTGAAATGTTTGCCACTTGAATATTTTTGCTTTATGCTAATATTTCTCTACTTTTAAACTTCCCTATCCATTACCATCATCCTTTCCGTACACACATTTTTACTAACAACTGTTCATCTGATTCTTGCCATCTAAACTAGCTCCACAATTTCTAGAAACAATTTCACGCTCAGTCAGTTTTGCAGTCTGTATTTGATCTTAGTGTGAAAAAGAGAAAGAACAAAATTCATCACTACACACATAAAATACCCTGTTCTTCAATAAACCCAAGAATTAAATGGGAAACCCAACAGTTTCTCATGAACCTAAATTACTGTACACCAAGATATCCAGTTTTAATCAAATTTGGAAGGATTCAATGAGGATCTAATAGCCAAATGTCAATTTTATACATAATATTGTCACTAACCCTAAAGGAAAAAAATAATAATAAAGACTGTACGCGGTTATTTGACCTGTTTCATTCATGCTTATGTTAATTTAATTCAAAGTTTTCAAGGAACAATGACTGTCAATTAAGTTAAATTACACTCTAGGGAGAGGCCTTCTGAACATGTGGATTACAATCTGCAAAAGAAAAAACAAGACACCAAAGCACTTCACTGATCTGAATTTCAGTCATCTTTTAAGATGGCATCCTAAGAAATTCTGAAAGCAGAACCTATGAGTGGCTCCTCTCAAATATCTAAAATCCTCGAAAAATCCATCTCTTACACATATAGTCACTTGCTGAATGTTTCCTTAAATTTTATTCTCACAGAATGAACAACTTGGATTACTATAGCCTTAAACATGTGAAAGACATAGCATTGCTTCAATATTTGAGGAAGGAAAATAAATTGGGAAGTATCTGGGGATGGTGGATTTCAAAAATAATTTCAGCTTTCTTTTTTCAACTAAAAGAAAATGTATCACAGAAGTGTTTTAAATTAAAGAAATAAGGCATTATTGGTTTTAAGGAATAAGAATAATTCCTGCAGCTAGATCCAGAAATCTATTAAAAGATAATGTTAAAACAATGTCTGCCAATTTGAAAAGCATGTTGCAGTTCCACTTTATAAGATGTTTTGTGAGGGCACAAATCTCTAAAGAGAGCGTGTATGCATAGAGGAGTTTGTGGGTGTTCATGTGGATGGGAGAATGTGTGCTAGTGTGCATATAACATCTTAACAAATTCTCCTGGGTTTATTTCAAGAGTAGAAGGGATTGTATGATGAATCAATTCCATAAAACAATGGCTTATGAACTCCAGATGTAATGCTTTTGCACTTTGTCTAATAAGCAGCGGAATTTGTCAAAAACAGCCTTCCTTTCTAAGAGAACCCAAATGAACAGCAATATCTATTTTTAATCTGTTTAGAATTCCAAGTTGTCGTTCACTTGTACAAAGGAATCAAGAGTGAAACCATTTGCACTTATATCTTAGTGGCATATTACTCAACATCTGGTATGATCCAAAGTTCTGAACTATAATTTAAACAAACTCCTGGCTAGAATACAACAAATAAATAAGAAAAAATTGGGAATGCCTCACATACTTTTCAGAGTAGACTTCAAGAACAATAGACTAAATATTTACTCAATACACTTATGTGAAGGATAAGGGAAAACCACATAGACAAAGTGGAAAAACAATTTTTAGCATAGTTCAAGACATAAACATCATTTTTAAAAATTCCTCTCAAAGTTACAAAAATAATTATCAGAATAGTCTATACTCATGGTGTCAAGAGGACAATTTTAGAGTATTTGCAAAGTTATTTAGTTAAAACATGGCATTGCCCCATAATTTCATATTTCTATGCTTCTATAACTTCTCGGGGTATTTTTAATTCACGTTATTTGTCAAAATGGAATATCGTCAAGATATATGAGTCACTTAATGAAACATAGTATAATATCGACAACATGCTACCATTTTTGTAAAGCACAAAGCTATATGAATATGCAGAGATTATTCACATATATTAATGGAAGTTTATACAAGAAAAGCAGCAACATTTGTTACTTCTGAGAAAGGAACGGGATGCTTCGGGGTTAGGGTGAGAAAGAGACTTGATTTCCTTTAATAGCTTTTTTACTTTTTGGTTTTGTACTAACAGAGCGTTTTGTTTTAAAAATAAATAAAATCTATATATTAAAATCATATTTGATTTCCACTATAAACCCAGCTCTTGATTTAAGACCTTTTTTGTCTTATCTTCATGGAACATGTATTTTGGGAAAATAAGTGATATGTACATAAAAAAATAAAATTCAAACAAAAGTTTGGAAAGTAGCATAATGAATGTATGATATGGAGTGAAAGTGGTCTAGGAGCCCCATGAAGGTCATTATGCCGTAAATAGTCAAGAAAAGACTTCAGGTAAAACTGGACATTGTAGGATTTATAAAGAGAGAAAAATAAAAGGGCAATTTTGTCAAAAATCACATATTTGAAGCACCATATGAAGACAAGGTTGGCCAAAGCAGAGTCCCACTTGATTACAGAGATTTGTGTGTGTGCGTGTGTGTGTGTGTGTGAGTGCATGCACATGTGTTGGCAGACTCTATGTGGCTGTGGAGAGAAATGTGAGTGTGAGTGTGTAAGTGCTGGAATGAGGTGAATGTATCAGATGGCAGAAGACTTTTTTTTTTATGATTCTGAAAGCAGGACAAGTGGTTGTACTTATTTGGTTTCTCTCTTTTCTTTTTCTTTTATTTTTCTTGCAGTTATTTTAAATCTCAAGTATTAATACACCTACAGTTAAGTGCACAAGTCAAAATTACTCATGTGAATAAAGATATACAAAGTGAATATATCCACGTAACCTATTCCTATACATAGATGAAGATCTATAATATCACTAGCCTCCCAAAAGATCTTTCCCCCACATTCACACCCCCAAAAGGTAACCAATATTCTTTTCCATCACCAAAGATTAGTTTTGCTAGTTGTGGAAGTTTAACTAGAGAGGATCATATCATGTGTGTTTTTCTGGATCTGGCTTTTTTCCCTCATTATGTCTATAAGGTTCATCCGTGTTGATGCATGTGGCAACCCTTGACACAAAAAGGTTAACCTTGAGCTCTTTGGCTAAATAATTACACATATTCACTACCCGAAAGTACAAAGCATGGAAGCAAGGTAAGGTTAATTAGGCATTAAAACCTATGAATTGTATTGCACGTTCCAATTTACACTGCTTCATATTTCTTATTTCATTTGCCCTTTACAATAAACTAATAACCTATTAGAAGATGTGATTATTATATTATTACTATTATTATTATATTACAGATAAGGAAGTGCAGATTAGAGAGTTTGCAATAACTTACTGAAGGTCTTCTTTAAACAGCAAGTCAGGAGTTAATTGTTATTCACAGTCAGAGCTTCCACCTTCAAAGTCCATGATCATAATACAAGACCACATTATCTCCATTATTATTTAAATAGAGAAAATGGAAAAAAACCTACAATAATATAGTTTAAAGTCTATTTCTCCACTTTCATGACCTAGCATTATTCCTTAGAAAATATGACGCTGATGCTGACACTACGGGTCAGGTCTTTTCCTGAAAGCTTGTATTATTCCATTTAATCATCACAAAAACCATGTGAAGTAGGTACCATCATTATTCTTATTTTACAGATGAGGAAACTAAAGCCCAGAGAGGTAAGAAATCTTGCCTGAGGTCACAGAGTGTACTAGTATATCTGAGTTGGTAAACTTCTCCCATAAAGAGCTAGATAGTAAATACTATATTTTAGACTTTATGGGCAATATGGTCTCTGTTATGACTACACTGCTTTACTGTCACAGCACAAAAGCAGCCATAGACAGTAAGTAAATTAATGGGCATGGCTGTGTTACAATCGTACCTTATTTCCAAAAACAGGCACTTGGTCAGATTCAGCCCACTAGCTGTAGTTTGCTGACTTCTTAGAATCAATGTTCATAGAATGCTTGAAAATACCATAATGCAAATTCCAGGTAAAACTTAATTTATGGGTGAAGCTGTAGAAATACTTGCAAGATATAAAAGTTAAAGTATGTTGCAAAAGCATAATACAGCAGAACCCAGAAGCATAAGTAAGCTAGTTAGTGCAAATGCAGAGCTAAAGCCAGAATCAAATGACAAGTGAAAATGAGTTTCCTCAACAAAAAGTTAACCTTAACTTTTCCTCTCTTACTTTACATATGGAACAAACTTTATTCAGAGGCCTGAATAATCAGAGCTGTAAAAACATTACATTATGTAATGTAGGCAAAGCCTGGGTTTCATTGATCTAGGAGTTACTAAAGGAAACCAGTCAGGTAGGTTCAATAGCCCCAAATGAATACAGCAAAATTAAATGCATGAACATACTGTCATGCGTAAATTTAAATATTTAACTTTTACCATTTTTAAGAGTGGTTGGTATGTGTAGTTTTAATTTAGAGATAAAAATGTGCCCTTACTCATATTTTTTAAAGAGTCCCAATAATAAAAGCTCTGTCATCTTTGTAAATTGTATGCTTTGCTTGTCCTTGTCTTAGAATCCAGTTTATTTTTAAAACAAACATTCTGAAAATCTTTGATACTGCATTCAGCAATCCATCTGCTCCAATGTAAATTCTTTCAAGTGCAGGTGGCCTGTAATGTTGTGTGAGAGCAATTAATGAAGTTTTGAATCTCTTTTGCTCTTTCACGCTTGGCTGAATGGTAAAAAGGGGTTATCATCTTTAATTCTCCAGCTTCACAGTATATACAATTAGATATCTTCATGCATTTTCATTTCCCTTTTCGATACATATATTATACATGTTATTTTGGTTGTTCTAGATACAGACCAAATGAACTCACCGATGATTTGCAGGATGGATGAAAATTTTAATACCTAGTAGAAGTTATATTAATAATGTTTTTTAAAAGTTTAAAGAAAATATTTCAGTCTGCCAGCATTGTCATTTAGATTCTCAAGTTTACAAAAGCAACTAAAAAAAAAGCAGAAAGCTTTTTATGCCAACATCAGTTGTTTAATGAAAAAGTTCAAAACTTTAGATATTTATCATGTTTCATTTAATATATAAAGACGTTTCTTCATATGCTAGTAAATCATTCACTCTAATTAAATAATAACTTAATAGCTAATTTATAAATTATTTGATTAGACCCGCAATTTTTCTGATTATCATATTATGCTCTGAGCCTAACAATGACTCAGATCAAATTATACTTATAATAAAATGTGTGAGAGTTTATGTCCTTATCTGTATAGAGATAGTGTTTTGCTAAGTGCATTGAGAATTTATCTGACAATAACCTTACATTTTATAAGGTATGAATGGTTGTAGACAGCTTTGTGAATACCACATTTGTTTCTTTTTTCCTTTAATACAAAGGTTGTGTTTCTAGTTTACAGGTAGAATAATTAAGATCTATTTTCTATTTATAGGAATAATTGTGGAAGCATGGTAAATATTAAAGATTGAAGGATAGAATCTCTAAAGGAAGCAGCCCATGGAATAAGTCTTGTCATTCTGAACACAGTAAAGTTTCATCTATAATGCCAGTTAGTTATCATTCAACAACCATATTATAGTCTATACACCCCTAAAAATTATGTTTTCATGTTTTAAATTGGTTATTTTAAAAATCAGTCATAAAAAGGGGGAGGAAAAAACCAGTAGAAATATAAAGAAGTCCAATAGTTGACTCTAAGAGCTTGCAAAATATCTGCACTTCTAAGGATATTCCTAGTACTTTTTTTCTTTTTCTTTAATTATATTTACTGCAAAGTAAAATCTTAACATAGAGGCTTAGAAGAGTTATTGTCTAGCTGGAGACTTGCTAAATTAAAGTCAGAAAAATTTTGTACTAAAACTTTCTATAAGAAAAACTTTTGCTCTTTTGTTTTTGTGAAAATACAATTTTTTTGAAAGCCTGGCATTTAAGAGAAGAAAGAAAGATTGAAGTTTTCTCAGGAAACCATCCTAAAGGCCAAATATAGTCTGGGCAATTTAAGACACAGAGTACAGGTTTGGGACTCATCCACTGTCAACTGAAGTCATGCTTATAAGGAAAATGAACAAATGCAAGCATCTTCAGCTAGGGATGAATATTCAACCATTGAATGGCTGCTTTTTTGAGTAGGTTACATGTGAAAGTATAAGCATGGCCCTTAACACCCTGCTAACCCAACACCTGATAATACAGATAGCTTTACATTCCACTTGATTTCCCCAGAAAAATTTATTCTCTCATGCCATTGCATATTCTGTTCTCTATAACTGGAATACTTCTCATCCCTATGTTCTGTTCTACTTCAGTGTCACTTGCTTAGTCCCTGAAGCTAATGTTAGGCATGACTTTGTTTTGACTCTTAGTTACTTAGTTTTTCCAGCATAGATTTTGATTGGTTTTATGTGATCAGTGCACAGAAGAGTGCCTGGCACTAGACAGACGATCAATGTACTGAAAAAGAAAGAGTCACAACAAACAAAGAAAATGAAAGAACCTATAATACATGGAATCATATTGTTGTCAGGGATTTCATGAGATTGCTTAAAATTATCTTATTTTCTATTGTTGGGTTATAATCAAACTGGTGTGGGAAAAAACATTTCACTCATTTTATAGTTCTGTAAGTCTCATCATTCCTTTTGATTATAAGATGATAATGAACTTACAGTTCATTAGAAAGAAGTACCCATCCTTTCAATAAGCCAAGTCAAGCCAAATTTGTCCTGTCTTTAGCTGCTTACTAGATTTTATGGGGTAAACCAAACCAACAGAAGACATGATTTCTCTTCTCTAACTGTAAAGACAAAGCATTCACATATTTATCAACTATAGATTTAAATTAGCTATAAATAGTTATATAACCAATTTGTAGGGAATGTAATAAAACAACCATAAATACTATATGAATTCAGCAATAGAAAATATCACTGTGGCCTAAGCAAGTTGCATAAGGTTTTACGACAGAAAATTTGTTTCCCCAAATATGTGGGTGGTAGCAGAGAAATGTGTAACGATCATGCATTTATGGGAAACATAAGAAACAGTATAGAAACCAGATGAGAATGGAACATCTCAGGAGCAGTGAGCAAGAGAGATACTTTATACAGAAGAACAATCTTCAATGCTTAAAGATTTGAGATCATATCTAATAGTTAATCAAGAATTAATAGTCTCTTAAATAGAAGGTCATAACCTACTTACATTAATACCTAAGAAAATATACTTTACACTATATTGAAGCAAATATATTTACACTATTTGAAGCAAATATATAGCATTTTTTAAAGTAATCACATGATAGTCTTTCACTCTCCATTAATAATTGAATGTCTCTGTGAGTGTGACACCAAAATCTGAACAACCCCCCAAAGCACAATTTAACATACAAAACAAATTAAGCCCTAACCACAACATTCTAATGCATAGCATGGCATATACTTCATAGGAAAAGGCAGATACCAAGACTGTTTTTTCTTAATGTTGTTATTTTCATCCACACTGAAGCCATAATAAGTAGAAAGTATTTAATTCTGTGTTCTTAATATTTAAGAAAATACTACATCAAAAAGAGAAGGAAGGAAGACTCCAAATGTTAGCATGTGTATTCATTTTGCCTTACTTATAATGTTAGTCATTTAACTGAAAAAAAGAAAAAATTAGTCAGGTCTGGATTGGTCCGCTAAGGTTTCAACTGTTTTTTGCACGTTAAAAAATGCATATGCATGAATTCTGAAATACTCATTATGAACACACCCCACAAGTTAAGTAGAATTTTCTACTATGCATATTCAAAATGTCTTTTTCAAATGCTAATTTGTTAATTACAAACTTTTTCTCCAGCTTAACTAAACTCATAGACTTCACTGCAATCATTTGCATAATGTTTCCTATATAAGCAATGCCATCATTAAGTTACTGAAAATTTTCATACGAAAAGTACATTTTATTAAACCCAAAAGAATTAAGTTTGTTATTGAGGACAATTATACTCAGAAAATATACAAGGTTCTGAAAATTTAAGCATTTAAAAACTAAATGGAGCACTCCATTCATTTTATATTGTGGTAACTTATAAGACGTTATCATCCACACTTCTCAAACCAACAAATAATCAGGAGCATCACTAATAAAATACTGGTGTCTGGAGTCTAAGGAATATGATTAGGGTCTCTAAACTTTCATCTTCTCAGTAAGATAAAATGCTGCTATGAGTGTGATGATGATTTAGTTAATAGTTAACTAATGCCAGCTGTTTTCATGATTATGATAATGACAATTGTAGTTTCAAAACTGCCAATTCATAAGTTCTGAGTTTATGTCATGTTTCTTGTCTTTTTTTACTCTTACTGGCTATTTTGCTTTTATACTTATTGATAACATCTCCACAACTGGGAAGGTAGAAAGACACGAAAAAAAAAGGGTAAAACACAAATTAGTCAACTCTTATTTGTATAATCCTTAATTATACCCTTCAATAAAATTAGCTATTAAAACCAGTTTTAAAAATACAGTTTGGATATTATTTCACTTATCGAGAAAAAAGGGATAATACAAAGTGTCTACTCTATAAGCTTATTGTTAAGATAGAATTAGAAAATGTATATAAAGTTTATAGCACTGTACCTGGCTGCTAGTATGCACTTAATATATGTAATAATAATTCATAAATTCCAATCATTCATGTATCCACTTGTATAAATTATTCTAATTTGTAAAATTAGTATGTATGTTTTTACATTATATTTATTTCCTAGTAAAACTATCCTTCAGCTCAGGATATAAACCCTGAACACACAACTATTTATAGGAGTTTGGAGCGACATCAGTTGCAGTGGTATTAGGAAGGCTAGAGTTGGATGTAGGATACTCATACCATCATTTAACATCATGGGAGTCTACAGGAGCTACTGGAGTTGTTCATGACAGACAACCTCAATCTGTCAGCAGGGCTTTTTCCATAGGTTTACATGGCCCTTCACTCATGGAACAAATATTAACTCTAAATATGTCAGTTATGAGAATCAATATCTAAACTCTCTGTTTAAAGGGAAAATTTTATTCTCATCTCTTCCCATCCTCCCTGTTCTCTCTGAAATGGGCAAAGAAAATTGCATTCCTCTGAATGATACAATTATTGAAGCTTTTCCAGGTGAAGATCAGGAGAGATAATAAAGAATAGCAAAACAATCCTTATACATGAGAATGTGTCTTAACTATAGGTGATCTTATACTGACAGAGCACGTATTCTGAACGGGGTCATTGGAGCAATGTCAACCCCAAGGGGACAAGTAGATTCTCATTGCAAGGTTGGGTGCAAATGTGCTTTTTATATATAAAAGCACAGACATGCATACAGTACATAAACAAATATAGACTTCATCAGGAGTATTAAAATTTCATGGGGATAGCAATTAGGAAACAATGTTGAAAAAGCTCCTATAAGGGGCAATAATGAAAAAAGGTGAGAAACACTACGCTACTGATATCAGAGAGGTTTTAAAATACAATCTATTAACTATTAACATGGAAGGACATACCTAGAAAATCATGAATACAGCTAAAATGTGTAGAAAGAGTGAAGGGGAATATGCACAACTTTTATAGTGTGTTTAGGAATTTTTGCAACCTCTCCATAGATTGTAAAATCAATCTAAATTACATAATGCATCACTAGCACACAAGTATGTTTGCTCAACTCATAGAGTATTTTGATAGCACCTCATATAAGGGGAAAACAATTAGATGCCATCATGTAGAAAATGCATGCTTCAGTTTGCTTTAAGAGCTTCATGTAGACAAAGTCAAAAACCCTTAAAAACAAGGGTAATTTAAAACATCCTTTCCAAATACCACATCACTTCTTGTGTTTCATCTAGAGACGAATTAAGAAAAATAAGTTTTAGGGTATATAATCTTTTATCATATTGTACACCACACTGTGGTCCTGGCACTCTTGCACCAATGTTTTTTGCAATTGATACTATAAAACTTTATCTATTATTTAGATATGTGGCTTAACACCATAATTTCAGTACTGCAATGTGAAGAGAAAAACCCATTATTTACTGAAAGAAGAATAAAATAGGATAAAGAAGAGATGCATGAAAAAAACTTGAAGATATTTGCATTTATATACCAGTTATTTTTTTCCCAAACTTTATATTCCTTCACTAGTTGTACATATTATAAGAATAAACTGGACTTCCCTGGTGGCTCAGTGGTTAAGAATCTGCCTGCCAATGCAGACTTCCCTGGTCTGGGAAGATCCCCACATGCCGTGGAGCAACTAAGCCTATGCGCCACAACTACTGAGCCTGCGCTCTACAGCCCACGAGCCACAACTACTGATCCCGCATGCCACAACTACTGAAAGCCGTGTGCCTAGAGCACGTGCTCCTCAACAAGAGAAGCCACCGCAAGGAGAAGCCCGCACACTGCAACGAAGAGTAGCCCCCACTCGCCGCAACTAGAGAAAGCTCGAACACAACACAGACCCAACGCAGCCAAAAATTAAAAAAAAAAAAAAAAAGTTTAACAAAGGAGTAAACTATAGGTGCAGAGCAACTCTACTGGAGAGAGAAATAGAAGAGAAATATCTTTAGCCAGAAGTAGTGATTTTTCAGACAATGTGCTCATTTTATTTCAGTAAGTTCTTTGCATACACTCAAGTTCCTCAGTGATCAGACATGAAATGATGATGTTCTATCTAAAGTTTTATCTAGAAAGGTTTTGACATATGATAGTTTTTTTTTTTTTTTTTTTTTTGCGGTACGCGGGCCTCTCACTGTTGTGGTCTCTCCCATTGCGGAGCACAGGCTCCGGACGTGCAGGCTCAGCGGCCATGGCTCACGGGCCTAGCCGCTCCGCTGCACGTGGGATCTTCCCGGACCGGGGCACGAACCCGTGTCCCCTGCATCGGCAGGCGGACTCTCAACCACTGTGCCACCAGGGAAGCCCCATATGATAGTTTTGAATGACAGAATATTTAGTTTGACTTCAAGTTTATACAAACTGTCTCACCACACAGGATGTCTCCTCAAAACTGTCTGAAAGATTTGTCCTCAAGACAAATCAAGTGTTCCAGGTCAATTATATATGCTTGTTGGTTGACACGTATGCAGATATGCATATATGCTTTATATATATGTATGTATGTGTATATCTATTGAATTATGTGATATATTTTCACATTTCAAATAGGAAATTTTACAATTTAAAAATGTTCCTTAACAAATGCTTCAGTAACTTCTCTAATTGCAATGTAAATCTAACGGAAGTATCAGTAATTCAGATAGCTAATTTAAAAAATCCATGTCAATACAATATGGTTTTTTAAATATATAAAAGAATCCTTCACTTCTTCAAATTCTTAGTATCAAATCCTGATGAACAAATACAGATATCTGATTTTTATTTTTAAATCAATCTTTCCTTTCATTCTAATCTAAAACAGAAGAATATTTTGACTGTCTACTGTTCATAGACTGTGTCACAGTGACTTTAAATTCATCTCTGTGAATCAGTTTATTAATCCACAAAACAATGCTTGAAGACTATCCATTATAAGTACTGATTTTTAAATTGTTCATGGAGGGGGAAAGTTACTTACTAAAAAGTATATGATAATGCTTTACCACAACTATTTTCCCAAAACAGTTTGGAAGAGATGCTACATCTTGAAATTCATTCTCCTCATCTATTTCAATCCCTAGCCTATGATATTCTTTTATTTTTAAAGATGGAAAATTTTTGAAAATATCATTAAAATGAAACTCAATCGCAGAATATTCATTAGGCAGCCGCCCATGTTGCAACATATTTCAAAGTGGCTGGGAAGTGACAGGTACAGTTGTTTCTAAACCTTATGACAGATAGGTTTTGCTAGTTTTAAATGACAATTCTAAAAATTTTATTTTCATGAATAAATATAAAACATTCTAACAATATATGTAAGTGTAATTTTAATAGTTAGCTAACACTCCCCATCTGCCAGAAAATAAAGCCATTTGAAAGACTAAAACAGAAGAATCCTGCCAAGTTATTTGGCTTTAGTGCTTCTTAGATAATAAAAAAGAAAAAAAAGACCATATGCTTCCTAATTTTCCCACAACACTTTATATGTAAATTTGGATGTAAAATGCGTGTATTTTATATGCATTTGTGTGATAAATGTTTCTTGGGGAAAAAAAAGTGTTTAATTTTGGTTAAAAATTTATGCTTCAGTTTATTCTACTCAAATGCTTACAGAGAAACTAGAGGTAAAGTCAACTCACACGAAGCTAGAATTATATTAGGGCTATAAATGATTACAATAATAACTTTATCAGTAAACTCAGTATAGCTTTAATTTATGGAAAAAAATGTTTTAAATGTCAAATTATTTAGATGATGTTTACATCAAAGTGAAATAATATTTTTAAAACTTTTTTTGGATATAATTTCATGTGACCAAGTTTAATAAAGAATTGGATGGGTCTTGAAATACGTATATAGTCATGTAATTACTACCACACTCATGCTGCAATTGTGATAAAGAACATTTCCATAACACCAAAAATTCCCTCTGATCTTTGCAGTTATTCTCTTCCCCCAAACCCATCTCTGAAATTATTGTTCACCTTTCCATCAATAGTCTTTTACCTCTTCAAACAGTTTATATAAATCAAACCATGAAACATATAATTGTTTGAATCCACTTCTTTTATTTAGTATGTTTTTAAGAGTTTTTCATGTTATTGTTCTGTACTAGTAGTTCATTCTTTTTATTACTATATAATAGTAATATATTTCATTTATATTCCATTTTATGGATATAACACAATTTGCTTATTTATTCACCAATTTATAGATATTTGGGTTATTTCCAGATGTTTACTATGATTACTAAAGGTGTTATTACAACATTCACAAATAAGTATTTGTGTAGATATATATCATCATTTCTCATGGGTAAATATCTAGGAATTGAAATGTTGAATCATATGGTAATTGTGAACTTAGCTTTATGAGAAATTGCCAAATTTCCAAACTGTGCCATTTGACTTTCCAACAATGCATGAGAGTTCCAGTTGCTCCAAATTCTCAACAATATTTGATATTGTCAGTCTTTTTAATTTTAGCTAATCTAGTTTGTTTGTAGCATAACTTATTGTGGTTTAGTTAGCACATCCTATAATAACAAATAACAATGAGCACTCTTTCGTGTGCTTATTTGCCATGAATATTTATTCATTGGTGAAGTGCCTATTCAAATTAAAAAATTTTTTTTGAGTTGCATGTTTTCTTCCTATTAAGATGTAAGTGTATGCAAGTCCTTTTTTAGAGATATGTCCTTTAAAAATCAACAGCCCGTATATATGTGGATTTATGTCTGGACTCTATTCTATTCCATTTTTCTTTATGTCTATCAAGTCAAATCTATGGATTTTAACAAATGTATAATGAGATGTATCCATGGTTATGGTATCATGCAGAGTATTTTCACTGCCTTAAAAATCCTCTGTGCTCCACCTACTCATCCCTTGCTCTCCCCTAACCTCTGGAAGTCACTGGCCTTTTTATTGTCTCTATAGTTTTACCTTTTCCAGAACAGCACATGGGAAGAAGAAAAGGGGGAGGGGCAAATTAGGAGTATGGGATTAAGGGATTCAAACTACCATGTACAAAATAGATAAGCAACAAAGATATATTTTATAGCACAGAAAATTATAGTCATCATCTTATAATAATTTTTATTATAAGATTGTAAATCAACCATACTTCAGTATAAATAAATAAATAAATAAATAAATAAATAAATAAATAATTTAAAAGGTGGCATTTCACGCTGGTGCCATTTCAAATCATGTTGGGACAATTAGACATTAAAAAATAAGTTTAAACGCTACACATCTATTAGAATTGTTAAAATTTGGAACACTGGCAACATCAAATGCTGGCAAAGAGGTGGAGCAACAGGAATTCTCATTCATTGTTGGTGGGAATACAAAATGTTACAGGTACCTTGGAGGACAGGTTGGCAATGTTTTATAAAATTAACTTACTCTTACCATATAATTTAGCAATCACAATCCTTAGTATATACCCAAAGGAATTGGAAACTTAGGGTCACACAAAAACCTGCACGTGAATGTTTACCGCAGCTTTATTCATAATTGCCAAAACTTGAAGCAACCAAGACGTCCTTCAATAGGTGAAAGGATAAATAAACAGCCAGGTGGTGGAATATTATTCAGCATTAAAAAGAAGTGAGCTATCAAGGAGTAGAAAGACACTGATGAATCTTAAATGCACATCACTAAGTGAAAGAAGCCCATTTGAAAAGGCTACGCACTGTATGATTCCAACTATATGACATTCTGGAAGAGGAAAAACTATGGAGACAATTTTTTTTATTTTAGACATCATAATTTTTTTATCTCTAAAAGATGTATCTTTTTGTATCTTCCATGTCTCTCCTCATCATGCTTTCTTTACTTTCCAGAACATATGGAACCTATCTATAATAACTGTTTCTACTTCACTGTCTGCTAGTTATATTACCTCTGCTATGTCTAGGACTGCTTCTAACGGTTGATACTTATTCTGGATGTGGATAATATTCCTGCTTTTTTTTTTCATGTTGTGTAATTTTTTTTTTTTTTTTTTTTTTTTTTAGAAACCTGGGC
>NW_006778008.1:0-12039 GCF_000442215.2 Lipotes vexillifer | reverse complement strand
GTACGCGGGCCTCTCACTGTTGCGGCCTCTCCCGTTGCGGAGCACAGGCTCCGGACGCGCAGGCCCAGCGGCCATGGCTCACGGGCCCAGCCGCTCCGCGGCACATAGGATCTTCCCAGACCGGGGCACAAACCCGTGCCCCCTGCATCGGCAGGCGGACTCTCAACCACTGTGCCACCAGGGAAGCCCCATGTTGTGTAATTTTTGATTGAATGATAAACATTATGAACTTTATATTACTTCTTGCTAAATTTTTGTTGTATTCCTTTAAATAACGTTAGATTTTGTTGTGGTGTGCATTTAAGTTAGAGGGAATCAGTTGAATCTTTTTGAGGTTTGCTTCTAACCTCTGTTAGGACAACTTCAGAGAAGTTTTAGTGTAAGGTTAATTCATACCCCCTACTAAGGTGATACTTGTCGGAGAATTCTATCCATTGGTGGAAACATAAACATTTCCCAGCTCTGTGTGAGTGCCAAGATTTCTGCCATTGGGTAGTTTCCTTCCATTTATGAACTGATCAAAACTCAGCCAAAGATTTGAGGGGGCTTCTCTGCAGCTTCTCTCTTTCTTCCTCTCTCTCTCTCTCTCTCTCTCTCTCTCTCTCACAGAGCTCCTTCTCCAGTGCTGCTTTACCCTACAAATTCTATATATACCTACTCTCCAAAGTGTGTGGGATCTCTCTGTTTTACATCTCAGTGAGATGACCAGGCCCGGTTTGGGCTCCCCCCTCCTTACTTTGTAACCTAGAAAGTGCCTCCAGAAAGAAAGCTAGAACAACTGAAAGGCTCATCTTTTTTGTTTCCCCTTTCTCAGACATCACTGCCTTGAACTGCCTGCTATTCAATACTTGAAAAACCACTGTTTCTTTATTTTATCTGGTTTTCTAGTTGTTTAGGGTGGGGAGGATAAATCCTAACCATTACTCCATCATAGCTGGTGAAATTACTTTTTATATAACACCAAGATATTGATATCTTGTGTACATTCAATAATTAGATCATTTTAATTACTGGTTTTGCTTCCTAAAAATATTTTTATAAAGAATTATTATTCTTCCTTAATATTTAAGAAGTATATCTCATGACTTGTGGTTACTATTTTTTTTTTACAAAAATGTCATTTATTTTGCTTCTTATCAAATATGATATAAAATTTTCCATTGTGTGCTTATATACATTTAGGAAGAAAAATTAAACATCATGCCTATAAAAAGTACGTTTTATGGCCAAGCTGCAGATTAAAAAAGAAGTGTCACATCAAATAACAGTAGAAATTAAGGCATGAAAAGCTTTGAACATTTGAAGCAAGACTTAAATAAAAGTAGATTAAAAACACCATTAGGGCAGACTAGAAACTAAGAGAAAAGACAAGAATAGAAACTGTAAAAAAGAAGATACTGGTCAACTAGCCAAGAGAAAATTTTATTACTTGCTATAATTACACATAATACATTATTTATACTTTGGTTAAAGCTTTGTAAAGTTGCTAGATTTCTTTTATTTTTCTGTATCTAGGACTCAGATTCATGATATTCTTCAGGGATAGTTGAAATTATCCAGTCACAATTTTGGTACTTCAACAAGATGATTCATGCTTGAGGTGGCCTGACAAAGCCATTTACAGACACCTTCTACCCTAAAATTAAGGACTCTGATTTAAAAGTTGCCGAGTGGCAAGACTTTATTTCATTGATAACTGTGAAAGGTTTTCACAAAGATAAGGCACAATTATGGTAATAAGACTGTGAGTAATTATGATAAAGATATAGTTGTAACAGAGTAACTACTGGATGATGCTACCACTTTTATATTAACTTGAACCCTACATTTATAAATCTTTCCTCATCCTTAACAATTTTGTATTTTGATTATAGAAAGCTTAGATTCCTTTTCAAAGAGTCTTTTAAGCTAGTTCATCAATTTGAAATATCAATTGGTCTAATTCCTCATATTAGGGTTTAGGATGGCAAAACAATCAGGTTGAGAGAGAAGGAAAAAGAGCTATTTCTCTCACATGGTGTAAAATTATAGCCACCTGCCCTATGTTTGCAATATTACTAAACCAAATAAAAAGCTCAAAATTAAGTACTTCCTTCTATGCTCCGCAGAGAAGAGTGTCTTAGAGCAGGAAAGAAGCCACTCTCCATGGCTTACAGCGGCATGCTAAAAATAGCACTCAAACCTTCCTGCTCTAAGAACTTGTTCAGAAGATGAAAAAGCTGTTGGTTAACCATAAGGAAAAATTCTTGCAATAATGAAACCACATGAAAAAGGTAAAGTCAGGCAGGGCCCATGAGGGCATCTAATGTTGCTACAAGCTAGTTTTCTGTTAATATGTAATTTAGGGAACCCAAAACCAATAGGCAAAGAACAACAGGGTACATCTGAGTAGTACTTAGATTTTTTCACTTGTGATTCTATTTTCTTCTACTTTATTCTCTTTTGGACAAGGACAATAAAAAATGTCACTAAAAAATTACCGATGTGATTTTGTAGCAAGAGGCTGGCTAAGAATAGTGCACTGCAGAGGATCTAATCACAGTGTGTACTTATTTCCTCACTCGATCCTGATGTTCCTTAATCCTTCAGCTGTTACTTCTAAATACCCTTTAGGCTAATGTCTGACACATTCACTTCTGTCAGCGGATGGTGCCATGTTTTTAAAAATGTAACATAAAATAAATACAATAAAGTAAATATGTCATCCTGCAAAATGCATTATATCTTTCTATTATAATTTACCAGTAACTTTCCCCACTGCTTCTGGAAAGCCTCCAGCTACAGAATTATTTTTAGGAATTATTAGAGAAATGGAAATATTCATGTAGATATCATTGTAGGTTTATACTGCAAGTTTTTACAGGCAGAAGAGGTAATCTTGTTCAATGTTACCTTTCTAACACTTAGCGCTGAGTAGGTCCTCAGTAAATATTTGTTGGCTTACTGTATATATTAAATAGAAGATATAAAATAATTGCCTTAATGCATAATTTTTACACAGAGAATGAGGAATTTCTGAAGACTGAAAACGTACATGTACAGTGATAAAATATTTTTTACATAAAAAGTACAAAATAAATATTTTTATCCATTTCAACCATGATATAGAAGCTCTATTTTAAAAAAAGAAAGCAAACTCTACATTTTCGTTAAATATCTTGCATCCTTTTCAATCATAAGTAACCATCCTTATATCTTTTATGTAATTTTTGTCCTACTGGTAAATATACAGCAGCAATCTTCAAACATCAATGATTAGGGATTCTTATTTGCATTATCGTAATATTTTGAACCATCGAGTTCAATATTGAGGCTTTCTGCCAATATAGTCAATGCTATAACTTAATGTAATATCAGATATCCATACAATTCTAAGAAACAAATATATTTAAATGTATATACACAGGGAAGAATTGACTCAGTGTTCTTATCAAATATGATATGCTATCAAAATGTGTCAGGATGTCACTCTGGCGATAGCAAGATTACTTGGCACTTTGTGAGCCAGCATAAAAATAGGTCACCAAACATCCACAGTTTTTTTTTAATCTGAGCCAAGAAAGTTTAATTTAGAAAGTAGTATTTATTTGAGCATTCTAGAATGTTTTTAAAGAAAAGATTAGTCTGTTGGTTGTTTCCAAGGAGTACAAACTGATTTCAGCTACATTATTTAACTAAGTAAAGAACTGGGAAAAGACATGATAGGAAACATGGAAGAACTATGTTCTTAATCTTCATTTGCACCACATCTAACTGGCACATTCAACTTTCTAAAGCTTGACATTCAACTTAAAGCCTAATTCTGTATTTTGAAATGTTTCATGTGCCATTTGTTGCTATGTTTAAATTTTAATTAGAGTACTTATAAAAACTAAAATTAATATAATTTGCAATATAGTTTTCATTTATTTTTAAAGCACACAATGAATTCTAGCTGCCAAATTATAATCGAGGAGAAATCACACCAGGCCAGAGAAAAGCTCTCCTGCCAACACACTTTCTGAAAATTCTCAAGACTTCTTCTAAAACATAGGAACCAGAATATTAGTGATTCATCTTTGCCTGTTATTAATCTCAGAAATACATATTATAGATAATCATCCCTTACGCATTGGTATGTGTAGGAGAGTTGACGATTTGTGCTTCAAAATGTTGTGTCCCTTTTATAGGCAGATATATTTACCCTCTATATATAGGCAGATATATTTACCCTCTATCTCAGAAAACCCCTTGCCAACCATGTTTTCATTAGAATTCCTTAAATTATGGAACAGTAACCTCAAAGGGGATTGTTTATTAGAGGTTTCTAGGCATCCTATATACCTGTGACTTGCAAATGAATTTTAAATGAATGCTAGGAGTGCCAAAATCCAAAAGAAAAGCCCGTGTGGAAAAAAGATGTATCAAAGCCTAAAGGATTTATGTTTAAATTACTGAAATTCAATTGTGGAGGAATGGTTTATTTATGCTGATTTGCTTTCTAGCTGCATTGTATGCTCTAAGTCCACTGGGTTTAGGACAGAAGACAACGACTTCTTTTCTGTATATTTTAATATTTTCTCTACATCACTTGTCCATATTGATAAGACCAGTGACTCAAAAATGAAAAATGTTCGTGTAGTGTTGGTGTAAGTCAACTTTCCTCTCGTCTGTCTTTTAATTGGCTCAGAGATCTGGATTTTCACTGTAGTGTGAGAAAACTATTCATTAGTTAGAAGAATTAAAAATATGAAAACCTTCTTTTCATACCAATGAGGGAAATGAAACTGAATCTGATAAAATGAAAACATTATGTACTTATCTAATATATGATAGAACTATTATTTAAACATATCGTGCATACACCATGAACAGTATAGTAGCAAGCTATCTAGAAGAGGAATTGTTTCATGAGAAGCCTATTATTATAAGCACAAAATATAAGCAGGTATACCCATCTCTTACTACTATTTCTAAAGATGGGCAATGCCCTGGGAAAACCTAGGGATCCAGCCAAAGATACATAGCTCCTTTGATTCTTCCTACATGTCTCTGGCATCTTTTCAGTGTTGTCAAATCTGTCAAGAGCTGTGCCCAAAAGAGGACAAATAAAGTGAATATGAAAATGCCACTTTAGACTCTGGATTAGCAAAGAATGTATGCTTGTTGCCTGCAATGATGTTTTCTCAGAATTCTAAGGAAGGACCCTTTTTCCTCCCTTCTCCAAGTGATGGTCATGAACCTGTTTCAACTTACTAGGTTTCCTAAAATTAGGCAAACTGTGCTAACAAGGGTGTCATTGAACAGTGTTTCTTCAGTTTTACTCTGTTTGATGGGTAAAAATTACACTAACACAATATATAAGCAGGAACTTTTTCTAGTCTTAGTGTCATTGTGTCCGCCCCCCACTCCCCCAAGTAGCATATGGGCCTCAGAAAGCCTACATTATGAGAAGATCCCAGTGCTGAGGCTGAGAAGTAATACTTTCATGGTGTGAAGTCTTTCTGCTGGCATTGACTCTGTTGAAAAACTGGAGTACACTAAGTATTTAAAACATACTCCGTATTTTTTCCCATTATTCCATACAAATACCCTAATATTTTTTTAAAAATTGCTTCTTTGTGGGAATTAAAATATATGCATTTTTCATTGAGCACAGGTTCCATATTTTGTTAGGAAAGAAGAAGACCCAGACAAAAGAAGCTAATTAAAAAACACTAAATGTTTCTTTAGTGTGATGTATTAACAGTATTTAAGAATTATGTTATAACAGTAAGCTGTAATTATAACATGGCAGAATAATGATATAATTCAGCAAGCTCAAAGCAATTCTACTACATCCACATACAGTGAATACCCAGCAGGGAATGGCATTTCACAACCTGCTCTCATAGTCTATGCAGGTCATATAATATTTATCTTTTATTTCACTGAGTGTGATCATGATGCCAAATAATGTGCTCTGTTGTGCAGAAAGGGTTAAGCTATGGCTTTTGTGAGCCATTAGGTGGAGATTTATTGGGGGAGTTAGTAAGTCTATAGTTCAATATGTGGTGATTGAACAAGGACCATAGGTGCAGAGACAGAGAGAGGAAGAGAGCTGAGGCAAATGACATCCCTAGGGCTTTACAACATATGGCCCATCAGTCAAGGGTCAAGCCCCCTCACAAATTGCATGCACTTTACATAGCCATCTGCATCAATAAATTACTACTCTCCTGTAGCCAGACACTAATGCATGAGCAAGAGGGATCAGCCCCACTTAAAAATAAACTGTTTTATTTATTCTTGTTCATTTTGGCACAATACTGCGACCCATCATTTCCACACAAGACTTTCCCCCCATAGTCAGGCCAATCCACTAATAAGTACACTAAGTTTTAAAAATATATATTTGTCTTTTCCAGAGTGATGGAACATATCTTATAGAGTAACTAAGGTGCAGGTGAAGCAGGTCATTTATAACCTGGGAAGATGAAACTTCAACACATTATCTTATTTCTTTCTGCTGAGTTTCCCTTTGATGCCCAAAGACTGGTTTGCTAGAGAAAACTTCCTGGAATATTGTACTTTGCATTTTTGACATTGTCAGTTTACAAATTAAGAATGTCGGGCTTCCCTGGTGGCGCAGTAGTTGAGAGTCCGCCTGCCGATGCAGGGGACACGGGTTTGTGCCCTGGTCCGGGAAGATCCCATATGCCGCAGAGAGGCTGGGCCCGTGAGCCATGGCCGCTGAGCCTGTGCTCCGCAACAGGAGAGGCCACAATAGTGAGAGGCCCGCGTACCGCAAAAAAAAAAAGCAACCAGTTATTTCACTACCATGTATATGTGGAGAGAACCTTTGAAACTGGTAATTCTGGGGCACATTTGAAACAGCATGCAAAATAGAGTTCAACTAAGATGTTTTTTGTGTAAATTCAGTTGTTATTTTAACTGCACAATCTCGGAACTTTTACGCTTTGGTGATTTTGCACAAAAAATTAAAGCTTTGTGAGTCTGAGAGTGTCTTTCATATCTGAAAGAAAAAAATATATATAGTGCTTGGCACCCAAAAAGAAGCAAACACTTTTGAAAACGAATAAATACTGGAGAAGTTCATCAATTTGTAGCCATGTGATTGACTGGTGGTACATTTAAAAAGTCAACCTTTTTCACAGAAGCAGGGTATTTGGGGTGAAAAATGGGAAAGTAAAGAGGAATAAGTACCACTTCGTTTAATTCTTGCAACAATCCTCTGATATCAGTAATTATTATCACTATTATATAGATTTAAAAAAAGAAAGAGAGAGAAGGACAAGATTAAAGGATTTGCCCAAGATCACACAGTGAGAAGAGGTAGAACAGGGATTTATAGACAGCTCTTCCTGGTCCAAAGTTCACTGCCATCCAACTTTCCAAGAAAGGCAGAGGAAGCTGTGAGATCCACAGTGGGGCTGAGAAGTCATGGGATTCTAGGGGAGGGAAGGCCCTTACATATGACCTTGCTCAACCACTTTTCTGAGACTTTAAACAAGAAGCACTCACAGGAAACAGAAAGGGGGAGAAGCAGCAATTCAGTTCAAGAGGAAAAGTAATACAGGTAAGAAAAGATATGCATTGTTAGTGGGAATGTAAATTGGTGCAGCAACTATGGAAAACAGTATAAAGCTTCCTCAAAAAATTAAAAATGGAACTACCATGGGATCCAGCGATTCCATACTGGGTATTTATTTGAAGAAAACAAAAATACTAACTCAAAAATATATATGCACCCCTATGTTCATTGCTGCATTATTTACAGTAGCCAAGACACGGAAACAACCTAAGTGTCCATCAACAGGTGAATGGATAAAGAAAACGTGGTTTATATTTATACAATGGAATATTATTCAGCCACAAAAATGAGGGAAATCTTGCCATTTGCTACAACATGACAACATGGACAGAACTTGAGGACATTATGCTAAGTGAAATAAGTCAGACAGAGAAAGACAAACACCATGTGATCTCCCTTATATGTGGAACTAAAATCAAACAAACTCATACATACAGACAACAGACTGGTGGTTGCCAGAGGCAGGGAATGGGGGAGAAATGGGTGAAGGCAGGTCAAAAGGTACAAACTCCCAGTTATACAATAAATAAGTTATGGAGATGTAATGTACCATTGAGACTACAGTTAATAATACCATACTGTATATGTGAAAGTTGTTACTAGAGCAGATCTTAAAACCTCTCACCCCAAGGGAAAAAAAAATTCTACTATCTATGGTAACAAAAGTTAAATGGACTTATTGTGGTGACCATTTTACAATATATACAACTATAAAATCATTATGTTGTATGCCTGAAACTAATATAATCTTCATGTTAAATTATACCTCAATTAAAAAATAAATAGTTTTTTAAAGAAAAGAGAACATATAACTGTAGATCAGTACAGCTCTGAAGCTTAAATGTTGCCAGGAATAAGCTCAGTAATGGTGCATATCGAGGATAGATTTCAACTTATACATTTTCTGAAACACTGAGTAGAGCAGGATTCTGAGGGATGCCCAAGATCAATGGGAAAAGAGACAAAGACAGAACAGCTTAGAAATAAATAGCACAAGTTAAAAGAGAGAGTTTAGAGAGATGCCTATACTTAATGAGATATTCCTCATCTTATCTGAAAAACTGGTTGAAACCTCAGTTTGTTTCCTATACTTTATAAGGCTGGGCCTGGGTATCCTTTTGGAAAGTTTTTGATTCTGCATATTTTCCAGAATATACAGAATACCTTTAAATGTACAAAAATATTGAGATATATATCCATGAAAGATTTTTTCTTTGGTTTGGTATGTATTAAAAGGGCAAACTTGGATTCCCATAAACCTTATGTATTTCCTTAAATACTCTAGTCTATCAATACAAAACTTAATTAATTACCTTTTAGACTGAGAGCAAATAGACACAGGCATGATTTAGTATGAGAAACACAGATGTGTACTTCACGTCTGAGATTGGACTCTAGTTCATGAAACATATTAGAGTGGACACAAGACCAAATTCTTTTGATTTAGATGGAAAGTATACAGTAAGATTTGCATTGTAATGGATCCATTGACCCCTGGTCAAGATGGAATTGTCAATAGAAGTGTCTTATGTATGGTATGAATCATATTTAATGGTTCTATTAACATCATATTGAGATTGAAGTCTCAAGGAGCATGGCTTAGAATAATGGAAATGGAAGAGGGCTTTATTTATTATTTTCATTTCATTTCTACAAGTGTATTTTTTCACTTTTATATCATCTCTCATAAAAAAACAAGCAATGATACACTTATTAAAATTATATCAAAGCACACAAACTTGTAAAAGGCATCCAATTTTAAAACAGATGATTCTCCCCCTGCAAGATCAATTCCTTAATGGCCTACACCTTAAGGAATAAGGAGGATAGGGACTAATGGAAAAAAGGGAGGATTGACAGTGAGCAAACATAGCATCTTCTGTGACTCCTGAGTCTGACATGCTGTGAAACGGTAGGCACCTGGCTCTATTTCCCTCTCTCAGATTCTTCAACTGGAAAATAGGGATAACATATGCCCGCTCTTTTATGTCATAAGATGCAAGGATGAATCAGATAATATAAATGAAGCTTTTGGAGCACATTAGAAGAAACTGGTTTTTGAGTTACGATAATTATTTAATGATTTCTTATTGTTATTACATTAGAATAATAACTACTGACTAAATTCAGTATTCATGTAATAAAATGGGCAATCATCAATCTACACAATTTTCTAATTGTCCAAGGTATTTCTGAAGGAACAGGAATTAGATATTTTATGCAGTGACATACTTGAAGTAGTAATCTGTCTTATATGCCATTTTAATTTTTAAAATGTTAAAATACAATATCTGAACTAGACTCTCCATTTTCCTAACAGTTAAATGGGAAGGCAGCTCTCCATTCAGACTTGTCAGAAGTAACATAATGACTAATAAAATTATCAAAGAAACAGAGAATGATAAAGGGAAAAAGAGAGAAAAATATTTCTCTTACTATATGGTCATCTATACACTAGAAGTAACCATACTGCAAAGCTGTGATTCTAGAAGACTGTGAATGGTAATGGAAGATCATGGGTAAACAAAATAGCATTGAATCCTCTAGAAGGATCAAGTTGAAAAACTGAAGGATACTTCTCCCAGCAGACACAGGCCTTTTTCAAAACGGGGAAAATCATAAAAATGTAAATTTAGTGCAGAGATTTGAGAAGATGGCGGAAGAGTAAGACGCGGAGATCACCTTCCTCCCCATAGATACATCAGAAATACATCTACGTGTGGAACAACTCCTACAGAACACCTACTGAACGCTGGCAGAAAACCTCAGACCTCCCAAAAGGCAAGAAACTCCCCACGTACCTGGGTAGGGCAAAAGAAAAAAGAAAAAACAGAGACAAAAGAATAGGGACGGGACCTGCACCAGTGAGAGGGAGCCGGGAAGGAGGAAAGGTTTCCACACACTAGAAGCCCCTTCGCGGGCAGAGATTGCGGGAGGCGGAGCGGGCAGCTTCGGAGCCGCGGAGGACAGCACAGCAACAGGGGTGCGGAGGGCAAAGCGGAGAGATTCCCGCACAGAGGATCGGCGCCGACCGGCGCTCACCAGCCCGAGAGGCTTGTCTGCTCACCCGCCGGGGCGGGCGGGGCTGGGAGCTGAGGCTCGGGCTTCGGTCAGAGCGCAGGAAGAGGACTGGGGTTGGCAGCGTGAACACTGCCTGAAGGGGAGAGTGCGCCACACCTAGCCGGGAGGGAGTCGGGGAAAAGTCTGGAGCTGCCGAAGAGGCAGGAGACTTTTTCTTGCTTCTTCCTTTCATGGTGCGCGAGGAGAGGGGATTAAGAGCGCTGCTTAAAGGAGCTCCAGAGACGGGCGCGAGCCGCGGCTATCAGCGCGGACCCCAGAGACGGGCGGGTGACGCTAAGGCCGCTGCTGCTGCCACCAAGAAGCCTGTGTGCGAGCACAGGTCACTATCCACACCTCCCCTCCTGGGAGCCTGTGCAACCCGCCACTGCCAGGGTCCCGGGATCCAGGGACAACTTCCCCAGGAGAACGCATGGCACACCTCAGGCTGGTGCAACGTCACGCCGGCCTCTGCCACTGCAGACTCGCCCCGCACTCTGTGCCCCTCCCTGCCCCTGGCCTGAGTGAGCCACAGCCCCGAATCAGCTGCTCCTTTAACCCCGTCCTGTCTGAGCGAAGAACAGATGCCCTCCGGTGACCTACACGCAGAGGTGGGGCCAAATCCAAAGCTGAGCCCGGGGAGCTGTGCAACAAAGAAGAGAAAGGGAAATCTCTCCCAGCAGCCTCAGGAGCAGCAGATTAAAGCTCCACAATCAACTTCATGTACCCCGCATCTGGGAATACATGAATAGACAGCGAATCATCCCAAATTGAGGAGGTGGACTTTGGGAGCAAGAAATATTATTTTTTCCCTTTTGCTCTTTTTGTGAATGTGTATGTGTATGCTTCTGTGTGAGATTTTGTCTGTATAGCTTTGCTTTCACCGTTTGTCCTAGGGTTCTGTCTGGTTGTTGTTCTTTTTTTTTTTTACTTAAAAAATTTTTTTTCTTAATAATTATTTTTTATTTTAATAACTTTATTTTATTTTAACTTACTTTATTTAATTTTATCTTCTTTCTTTCTTTCCTCTTCCTTCCTTCCTTCCTTCCTTCCTTTTTCTTCCTTCCTTCCTTCCTCCCTTCCTTCCTTCCTTCCTCCCTTCCTTCCTTCCTTCCTTCCTTCCCTTTCTTTCTTTCTTTCTCTCCCTCTTTCATTTTTTCTCCCTTTTATTCTGAGCCACGTGGATGAAAGACTTTTGGTGCTCCAGCCAGGCATCAGGGCAATGCCTCTGAGGTGGGAGAGCCAACTTCAGGACACTGGTCCACAAAGACCTCCCAGCTCCACGTAAGATCAAACAGCGAAAATCTCCCAGAGATCTCCATCTCAACGCCAAGACCCAGGTGCATTCAACGACCAGCAAGCTACAGTGCTGGACACTCTATGCCAAACAACTACCAAGACAGGAACAC
>NW_006778007.1:0-2434 GCF_000442215.2 Lipotes vexillifer | reverse complement strand
GAGCCCATGCTCCGCAACAAGAGAAGCCACCGCAATGAGAAGCCTGCGCACCGCAACAAAGAGCAGTCCCTGCTCGCCACAGCAAGAGAAAGCCAGCGTGCAGCAACAAAGACCCAAGGCAGCCAAAAATAAATAAATAAATTTTTAAAAGAAAGATCAATTAATGCAGAAAAGCAGTTCAGATAATTCACCAGTTATCTGGGCTTTATAAGTTCTATTTTTAAAAATTTATAAAATAAGGCCCAAATAATTAAAAGATGTGTTCATGAAATGAATTTCCTGGTTTAACTGTCTATATTAGCTGAATAATATTAGCTATATTGGCTGAATAGGCTGAAATTTCTGCTTAGAGGTGGTTGAACTGACCACATAAGGAGGTATCAGTGGTAATTACTCAACTGAATAGAAAACCTTGCATTAAGCCCTATACTGCAGTGAAAAATGAGAAGTCATGACCTTGAGTTCACAGTCAAGTAGTCATTTATATACCCAAATACTTATAATATTAAGAAAATAGAAAGGAGCATATTTAAAGCATTACAGAAGTTCAAAAGAGGGAGAGATTATATCCAGTTTATGTGGGATGTGGCGAGGATCACCAAGAGTTTCATGAAGATGGGCTTTAAGGGATGAGAGGATTTAAACTGGCAAAGAAAAGGAGAAAGCAAAGGGACAGACCTGAATGTACACCCAACAGTTAATGGTCAGCAGAGGTCACAACAAGAGTGGCCGGGCATGAAGATTCTGCAATCCGAAGACCTCAGCTTGAATCCCAGCTCCCTCACTTACCAGATGAGTGACTTTGAGCAAATTACTTAACCTCCCAAGCCTTAGTTTCTCCTTCTGTAAGATGGGGGTGGCAATAAGCTACCTATGGGGACTGTTGAGAGGATTAAAAGAGGCAATGCTTGTTGAAGAGCTAATTCCAGGCTCGTAGTTAGTGCTCCATAAATAGTTATTGTTAATCAACAGTGGAGCTTCCATTTCCCTTCTATCATGTTTACATTTTTTAAAACTTGATACCCTAAAGAGGTATTTCAAAGGTTCCTCATTTTTTTCACTCAGGTGAAAAAGATCTTTTGGACTAAATTTGCAACAGCCTAAAGCTATGTTTTAGGAAAGAAAACAGAATTTATCATTAATATGTGAAACCACTGTTCAGCCGCTGAAACAACCAATTAATAAGAAACTCTTGGAATTATAGAAAATACACATTTTTTATGCCAGGAAAACATCTTTACTATTTTAATCCTAAAAATAAATAAACAAATAAATTTAGCCTGAATGCCTGTGAATGATCGGAAACCAAAGTTTCTCCTAAAATATTAGAAATCCAACCCACTCTTTTATGACTAAACTGTTTCTGTGATTCAAATTCCACTTTCCAAAAGAATGTGGTTAAATGCAAACTACCCTTAAAATAAGTGACTAAAGTAGCAAGTAGTGGACCTCACGGATCTTGTTGACTTTCCATAAAACAACTCAAAGCTATTTCAGAGGAAAGCTTCATATGACTCTTCAACACTACACGAAACATGAAACACTAACTTCCAAATTAAGCCAGCCTTGTAAATAAATGGGTGACCCAAACCTCAGGAACCAAAATAAATTGGTCAGATTAGTAAACATTTAGATTATGGGCTGGGAAAAAATTAAGTTAACCTTAAATTACCTCCCCATGATTCTGTAGGAACTGTACTTTTCTATAATCTATCCTCATGTTCAAAGCAGCAAATGCAATTTGTCACTGTGTTTCTTATGATCATGTGTCTGTCAGGAAGAGGGGCTGAAACAGCAAATGTTTCCTGCTTCAAACACAAAATTGATTCAGGTTCTGGACTAGTGAACATGGTTGTGGGCTTGAGGGAATTTTTAAAACACTATGTGCAAAGCTGAAATGAGATTTCATGAAACTCCTTTGTAATTCTAGTGTTGGAGTGGAAGCAACATCTGCCTTTTAAGCAAATCTCAGCAATTCAATCACAGGACTATAGACCCATGTCGGTCATCGCTGGCTTATCAGGGAATAAGCATATTCACCACTGAATCTTCTACGTACATGAAATTAATCCCTTCTGAGACCAAACACTTTTAAATATATTTATTTCAATGGAAATCATTCTAAAATAAAAAAATGAAGTTCAGTGAAAATAAGTTATTAAATATCATTATATTAATATTTTATATATAATAGTACAATGCATTCATTTTTTTAATATAAATTTATTTATTTATTTTGGCTGCATTGGGTCTTCATTGCAGTGTGTGGGTACGGGCTCCAGGCGCGCGGGCTCAGTAGTTGTGGCTCGCGGCCTTCAGAGCACAGGCCCAGCAGTTGTGGCTCACAGGTCTAGTTGCTCTGTGGCATGTGGGATCCTCCCGGACCAGGGATCAAACCCGTGTCCCCTGCATTGGCAGGGGGGGTCTTTAACAC
>NW_006778006.1:0-534 GCF_000442215.2 Lipotes vexillifer | reverse complement strand
GTACCCCCTGCGCATAGTACATACTAGACTTGCAGGTATTGACGCTAATTTTCCTTTTCCTTCCTTTTACTGCTTCATCTTGATATATTTCATATTAGTCTTGATATTTTTAATTGAAAAACGTACCAAATATGTTACAGATTCTAATTGTGTAGCAAAATGATTATTTCCTTCACCACTGATTCTGAATCCTAAATGAGTCAGATACCCAAATGCCTCAGGTGTTAAGCTATTTTTAAAAGCAATTTTTCGGTTCCCCCTTCACTTTCTATCCAGGTACTGAAATTAACCTGTCATCAGAGAGCATAATAACTGAAACCTCTTCCTAGAGGCTGTATTTGGGACTTCATTTATTTTGTATTCTGGGCAGTTTTATTATCATTTAAAAAGGAGCTGTAACTAGGTATATCACCTTGAGAATCAAAACAGATAATGGCACTTTTTGGATGGGAATGTAGCCAAGTGTTCTCTTACTGGAGATACAAAATGAAATTTCATTGAATTGTTGCTGAACTTTATCTTCTCAGTAATGAT
>NW_006778005.1:0-216 GCF_000442215.2 Lipotes vexillifer | reverse complement strand
AAGAGTTCAGTATTTACACATATCTGACATGGATGTTCCCTGTGGGTACCTCCATTCAGCAGGGGCTTAAGTAATCTGACACACCCCCCTTTTCGCACTGTTATCCTTTAATTCTTTCCCCCTCCTATATATGCTCCTTTTCCCTTGACTCAAGTTTGCCTTTTCTCTACCTTTCTTTTAAGACTTTCTTTTTAAAAAAGATTTAATTTGTTTAGA
>NW_006778004.1:205196-205344 GCF_000442215.2 Lipotes vexillifer | reverse complement strand
AGTCTGTGTCTTTTGGTTGGAGCATTTAATCCATTTACATTTAAGGTAATTATCGATATGTACATTCCTATTACCTTTTTTTTTTTTTGCGGTACGTGGGTCTCTCACTGTTGTGGCCTCTCCCGTTGCGGGGCACAGGCTCCGGATG
>NW_006778004.1:198044-205186 GCF_000442215.2 Lipotes vexillifer | reverse complement strand
CGTTGCGGAGCACAGGCTCCGGACACGCAGGCTCAGCGGCCATGGCTCACGGGCCTATCCGCTCTGTGGCATGTGGGATCTTCCCAGACCGGGGCACGAAGCCGTGTCCCCTGCATTGGCAGGCAGACTCTCAACCACTGCGCCACCAGGGAAGCCCCCTATTACCATTTTTTAAATTGTTTTGTGTTTGTTATTGTAGGTCTTTTCCGTCTCTTGTGTTTCCTGCCTAGAGAAGTTCCTTTAGCATTTGTTGGAAAGCTCTTTTGGTTGTGCTGAATTCTCTTAGCTTTTGCTTGTCTGTAAAGGTTTTAATTTCTCCTTCAAATCTGAATGTGATCCTTGCTGAATAGTGTAATCTTGGTTATAGGATTTTCTCCTTCATCACTTTAAACATGTGCTGCCACTCCCTTCTGGCTTGCAGAGTTTCTGCTGAAAGATAGCTGTTAACTGTATGGTGATTCCCTTGTTTGTTATTTATTGTTTTTTCCTTGCTGCTTTTAATATTTTTTTTTGTATTTAATTTTTGATAGTTTGATTAATATGTGTCTTGGTGTGTTTTTCCTTGGATTTATCCAGTATGGGACTCTCTGAGCTTCCTGGACTTGATTAACTATTTCCTTTCCCGTATTAGGGTAGTTTTCAACTATAATCTCATCAAATATTTTCTCAGTCCCTTTCTTTTCCTCTTCTTCGTTTCTCTTCTTCTTCTGGGACCCCTATAATTCGAATGTTGGTGTGTTTAATGTTGTCCCAGAGGTCTCTGAGACTGTCCTCAGTTCTTTTCATTCTTTTTTCTTTATTCTGCTCTGCAGTAGTTATTTCCACTATTTTATCTTCCAGGTCACATATCCATTCTTCTGCCTCAGTTATTCTGCTCTTGATCCCTTCTAGAGAATTTTTAATTTCATTTATTATGTTGTTCATCATTGTTTGTTTGCTCTTTAGTTCTTCTAGGTCCTTGTTAAATGTTTCTTGTGTTTTCTCCATTCTATTTCCAAGATTTTGGATAATCTTTACTATCATTTTTCTGATTTCTTTTTCAGGTAGACTGCCTATTTCCTCTTCATTTGTTAGGTCTGTTGGGTTTTTCCCTTGGTCCTTCATCTGCTTTGTGT
This sequence comes from Lipotes vexillifer, assembly GCF_000442215.2. NCBI lineage: Eukaryota > Metazoa > Chordata > Mammalia > Artiodactyla > Lipotidae > Lipotes > Lipotes vexillifer. The sequence goes on along the minus strand of NW_006778004.1, from coordinate 204,071 downwards.
TTCTGTCTTCTCATTTTGCTTAAGTTACTGTGTTTGGGTTCTCCTTTTCAGAGGCGGCAGGTTCGTAGCTCCCGTTGTTTTTGTTGTATGTTCCCAGTGGCTAAGGTTGGTTCAGTGGGTAGTGTAGGCTTCCTGGTGGAGGGGAGTAGTGCCTGTGTTCTGGTGGATGAGGCTGGATCTTGTCTTTCTGGTGGGCTGGTCTACATCTGGTGGTGTGTTTTGGGGTGTCTGTGGCCTTATTATGATTTTAGGCAGCCTCTCTGCTAATAGATGGGATTGTGTTTCTGTCTTGCTAGTTGTTTGGCATAGCGTGTCCAGCACTGTATCTTGCTGGTCATTGAGTGGAGCTGGGTCTTGGTGTGGAGATGGAGATCTCTGGGAAATTTTCGCCATTTGACATTACATGGATCTGGGAGGTCTCTTGTGGACCCGTGTCCTGAACTTGGCTCTCCCACCTCAGAGGCACAGCCCTGATGCCTTGCTGGAGCACCAGGAGCCTGTCCCCCACATGGCTCAGAATAACAGGGAGAAGAAAAAGAAAGAAAGAAAGAAAGAAAGAAGGTAAAATAAAATAAAGTACCATAGAATAAAGTAAACTTATTAAAATAAAAAATAATTATTAAAAAAATTAATAAAAAAAGAAAGAAAGAAGAGAGCAACCAAACCAAAGGAGAAATCTTCCAATTATAACAAGTGCTAAAAACTATACTAAAGAAAATGGACAGACAGAACCATAGTACAGTTGGTAAAAGCAAAGCTATACAGACATCACACACAGAAGCATATACATACACACTCACAAAAAGAGAAAAAGGGAAAAAAATATATTTATCGTTGCTCCCAAAATCCACCTCCTCACTTTGGGATGATATGTTGTCTATTCAGGTATTCCTCAGATGCAGGGTACATATATCACGTTGATTATGGAGGTTTAATCCGCTGCTCCTGAGGCTGCTTGGAGAGATTTCCCTTTCTCGTCTTTGTTTGCACAGCTCCTGGGGTTCAGTTTTGGATTTGGCCCCGCCTCTGCGTGTAGGTCCCCTGAGGGCGTCTGTTCTTCGCTCAGACAGGACGGGGTTAAAGGAGCCGCTGACTCGGGGGCTCTGGCGCACTCAGGCCGGGGGGGAGGGAGGGGCACGGAGTGCGGGGCGGGGCCTGCGGCGGCAGAGGCCGGCGTGACGTTGCACCAGCTTGAGGCGCGCCGTGTGTTCTCCCGGGGGAGGTGTCCCTGGGTCCCGGGACCCTGGCGGTGGCGGGCTGCACAGGCTCCCCGGAAGGCGGGTGTGGACAGTGACCTGTGCCCGCACACAGGCTTCTTGGTGGCGGCGGCAGCAGCCTTGGCGTCTCATGCCCGTCTCTGGGGTCCGCGCTGTTAGCCGCGGCTCGCGCCCGTCTCTGGGGCTCCTTTAAGCAGCGCTCTGAATCCCCTCTCCTCGCGCACCAGGAAATAAAGAGGGAAGAAAAAGTCTCTTGCCTCTTCGGCAGCTCCAGACTTTTCCCGGACTCCCTCCCAGCTCCCGGCTAGCCGTGGTGCACTAACCCCCTGCAGGCTGTGTTCACGCCACGCTCGGGCTGGTGAGTGCTGGTCGGCACCGATCCTCTGTGCGGGAATGTCACCGCCTTGCCCTCCGCACCCCTGTGGCTGCGCTCTCCTCTGCGGCCCCGAAGCTTCCCCCTCGGCCACCCGCAGTCTCCGCCCGCAAAGGGGCTTCTAGTGTGTTGAAACCTTTCCTCCTTCATGGCTCCCTCCCACTGGTGCAGGTCCCGTCCCTATTCTTTTGTCTCTGTTTTTTTTTTTTTTTTTTTTGCCCTACCCAGGTACATGGGGAGTGTATTACCTTTTGGAAGGTCTGAGGTCTTCTGCCAGCGTTCAGTAGGTGTTCTGTAGGAGCTGTTCCACGTGTAGATGTATTTCTGATGTATTTGTTGGGAGGAAGGTGATTTCCACATCTTACTCTTCCAGCATCTTGAAGCTCCTCCCCTTTTCCCCTTTTTGTGTGTACTTTTTTGTAATTTCTGTTGACCTGTCTTCAAGTTCACCAAGTCTTTCATTGGCCGCATTAAGTCTACTGATGAGATTGACAAAGGAGTTTTTCATCTACCTTTTTGTGTTTTTTATTCTCCATTTCCACTTGATCATTTATTATAGTTTCCATATTCCTATTGAAATTTTCCATATGATCATGCATATAGTTTACCTTTTCAGTTAGGGACTTGCTAATCAAAGTTGTTTTTTGTTTTAATTTCCTAGTTTGATAGAGACCAAACAACTGAATCATATCTGGTTCTGGTTCTGTTGATTGCTTAGTTGATAGTGTTTTCACTTGCTTCTTTGTTTCATAATGTTTTATTAAATGCTGTGCATTTTATTTAGGATAGCTGGAAATAACGTTTATATTATGTATGCCCAGAAATGAGCATGTCTCTCTTTTGCTTGCTCTTCAGTGTGGAAGACTATCTGTATACTAAGTCTTTGACCTGAGTAGGGGTTTATTGTTGCTATGATGACCTTCAGCGCACCATAGTCTTCAAATTCCTCCAGTGTTACTTAATATTTAGAGTACAAGCTGGGTTTCCAGAGGATTTCCTTAATGTCTGCTCCTCCTTCTACTGAAGGTCTTTCATGTATGCCTCAAAGAAAGTCCCTTTTAACACTCTCTCAGCAGAAGATTGTTGTTGCTCAAAGCTCACTAACCTGGTGATAGAGGGTGGAGGATGTTCTCTGATATTCTGGCTCAATCTCAGTTGCCAGCAGGTTATCTGTCTCCTTTGGTCTCATTGTGAGACCTTCTCGTTGATCCTATTCCTTCCTCTGCAGTAGGGTGTCTCTGTTGTTCTGAGACAAGGGTGTGTTCCTGTCCTTCCTCTAGGTATAGAGAGATTTTTCTGTTTCTTTCTCCCAGATAAAATTGGTCTTCACCTATACCTGAGAGTGACAGGGCTTATTGTCATTTCCCCAGTGAATTAAGACTTGTATTCCATTTGGGCAATAGAGGAGGATGATTCCTACGGAGCTCCATAACTATTATCTCCTTTTTCTTGGTCTGATGACAAAGGAGGATTTCTCATCCTGTGCCCTGCCTCCAGTCTTTCTCATGAAAAATTTGAGACAAGAATCTGCAAATGTCTTTTCTTTGACTTACTTATGAAGGATATATTTGCTGAAGACAGCCTAGGTTAAGTTTATTTCTGCCTGTACTTTAAACATATTTACCCATTGTCCTCTGTCGTCCGTTATTTATGTTGAAAAGTCAACTGTCATTTGTATCCCTGTTCCCATGTCTGTAATCTCTGGCCACTCTTAAGAGTTGCAGTTTGCAACTCATTTTCAGTAGTTTCTCCTTTGTGGAAAATCTTGCCAATGTCAGTAAGGTAGGAAAGAAAAGATAGAATTGCAGCAATAAATTGTCATTCCCAAAATCTCTGCGATGATAGCAGGGACCTTTCACCTGTGTGATGGTAGGGTTTCCTGAGGGTGATTCGTCTTTCTCCTCACACAATGTCCCCTTTCTCTGAGAGAATGATTCATTTGCTGAGAGCAGTATGCCTTGTCCCACCCTTCCTAGTATATTTCTCTACCCTTGACCCTTACACATGCACATTGCCCTCACTCTGGCCACAGAAGAGGCCCCTTCTTGACCTTTTTAATCATGGTCCTAGATTGAAAATGTGAAAAGCTCAAACATAAATCTGCAACATATACCCTCATAGTGTTACTTCTATCAGAAAACCGGCCACATATCACACTTAGAAACCAGGACAGGAATACGTTTATGCAGTACATTTTTTTTCACCTCATATGATAATTTCTCTTTTAACGTACAGGATTACTTGCAACTCATAAGGTCTGGTGGTTCCTTAGTCACAATTTAACATGAAACAACTGGGCAGATTCTCCTTGATAGTCCAGGGCAAGAGCAGTAGTGAGTGATTGTATGCTTTCCTTAGGTTGACGTTGATGTGAAATGAATTGCTGTCTCCAGTTCAGAATATGTATATGCCGGTTGAATGGGGCCCAGGTCCTCAACTCTTACAAATACCAGACTGTATTGAAGGGAAGAAGGCCCCAGTAGTTTATTCTCACCCAACCCGTTTGGATCCCGGTCCTCCGTCTATCTCAGGGTTCAGGGAGTTCCTCGAGTTTCCTTGCTCCCGCCTAGGCAGGGGTGGCTTGTGTCCAGTTGAGGGTTCTCCCTCCACTGGGCGGGGTTCTGTGCTTGTGTGGCCAGGGCATGGTATGCAGTGCATTTTTTTAAATGATTTTTGGAAATAACAATTTTGGTGTGCCTACTCTTTCCAACCTAACATTTATTTTGGAACAGCCTATTCAATGACTTCACTTGCACAGTAAATTCACGCTTACCTGAGTAGCATTAACTAACACCATGACCTGGCACACCTCTGGAAAGGCTCCAACTAGCATCAAGCCCACAGCTGCATTTCAGCACTGCTGCCTGCTGGTCTAAGGGGGAGCAGCCCACTCCACGATGCCTGGGGCCCCATGCTTGAGACTACAGAACTAAACTCTCATTTTGCCTTTCATGTTCCTCTGTGAAAGTTGCAGAGCACAACTTGTTGACCCCTGATATTAGGGAAGTGAAAAATAGTGAAAAATTTTCTAAGTGAAAGGCATCTGAGGATAAAAAAAAAAAAAAAGCCCTGTTACAACAGTAGACTAGTATTTTGATTGCAAAGGCCAGAGGCCCTGCCACATTCTGATTGACATACTCTCAAATTAGATGTCTTTGCTGGATTATATAACTGCATTAATTCACCACTTCATCTTAAAATGAGTTCATTTTTGGTGAAAGATTCATGAAGGGATTAAATAGAAGTGACAACACAAAACTAAGCAAACCTTACAGTCCCAATTGCAATGCTCAAAACTAGGCCAAAGGGGAAAATACCATGTGTTTAATACCATCAGAAGACTCCCTTAATTGACCAGAGGTTTTGTTTATTTTGTTTCATTTTGGTTTCTTTGGTAAAAGTAACTTTCTGAGTTTGTCTAGATGTTCACCTTTTCTTCTGCTCTCCTAGGAGATTTAGGAGGAAGTAAACAAGGATTAGGGGCCTTAGTACATTTTAAATATCTCGGGAGACATCTTCTACCTATGGTTCAGTCTGGAAAAGTTAGAAACCAGGAAATTAAAAGGGGTTTATGAGAAATCCTTTTATTATCCCTCTTAGACATCATCTCCAAATGCATCTTCCTTAAGTCCCTGATAAGGCAAGGTGGTTTTTCTGCACTTAACTGGACAAAGTGGGTATGGCTGAAATTAAGAGCAGGGGAAATACATCAAGCTTAAAATGTACAGGAAGGAAACAGGGCAAGGCTTTTGGTAAATACTTGAAAAGATTGTCCCTCAGTTTGAGCTTTAATTTAAGCAGAAGTTCAAATTCAGTGAGGGTTCCTTGACCCATATTTGTGAAGGAACTGGTAGAGACTCATACAGACCTACAAGAAGAAAAATTCTCATGAAATGTTGGCAACGGTATCCTCTGCTGCCATCAACTTCTGTGTGCACTGCTGGGTTGACAGCAAAAAGGCAATGAAAAGATAATTTTCTTTTTGCCACTCTTATTTGAGGTACATATGACTTAAGGTACCTGTGTTTTTCATCAATATTTGTGGTCCTCATATCTTTTACTGCTATCTGAAACCAATTACAGAGCTGAGAATGGTTTTCTGTTTAGTTGCAGCATTCTAAAAGAGGTAACGCCACTCATACTGTTTTACCATCTCAATTTAAAATACTCTAGTGATAGTGTCAGTAGTAAACATTTCTCCTTGGAAAAATGGCTTGAAAATGAATTTTCAGTAAAACTTTCAGAGTTAGGAGAAAAGCTTACTGTAAATGTGTAAATTTAAAATGGTCAAGCAGCTGGTGATGATCAACCACTTATTCTTTAGATATGCAATTACTAGTCCTTCCACTTAGAGTTAAGCATTAAAAGATTATAGTCCCTGGGCTTCCCTGGTGGCGCAGTGGTTGAGAGTCCGCCTGCCGATGCAGGGGACACGGG
>NW_006778004.1:133254-197829 GCF_000442215.2 Lipotes vexillifer | reverse complement strand
TCCCAAAAAAAAAAAAAAAAAAAAAAAGATTATAGTCCCACCTTCTACTTAGAAGAGATGGTTTTATGATCCTATGAAAATGGAAAATCCTTAGTAGAGCAAAACTAAATAAAACAAAATTAAAATGGGCTTGGAAAAAATGATTGGAGTTTAGAATTTTGAATATATATATATAAGGGACTTCAAAAGTTGAAGAAAAGTGGTCTCAAATGAAATTTGTCTCAAATGTTTTGGCTTTCAGAAAAATAAAACTTTTGAATTGGTCGTTATCTTAATTAAATATCAGTTACTATAAATAGCTAGTTGAACTTTAAAAAAATTCCTTCAAACAGAAATTTATAAATTAATATTTAGTAAGCTTATTTAAAATTTTTAAACATTCAGGTCTGTATTAATCTTCCATGTACATTTGCAAATGTATATAAATTCTCTTAAAGGGTTTATCCCTGAATGCGGAAAAATAGCTTAACTCCAATTTAAATGTTACAGCAGGTTTTAAAAAATCAATATCTCATAGGAACATTTTCTAAATTAAAAACTGTAAGTCTCTTTGAAAGTATAAAATCTTATATTCTAAATATTACTTGGTCTGATTCTTATTCTGTGCTATGAATCAAGGCTTTATCCAGGGAACACAATGCAAATAGGAATGAGTTTGCAATTTTGATATGGTTTAAAAATGAATGAAATCCAGGATAAGCTTTAAAAAATGAGTATATTTTAGGTTCTAAAATGTTGAGGTCAAATAGCAGTTTTCTGAATTAAATTCAAATTGCATTCAGTGGCCCTTCTGAGCTGCAGCCCTTCCACCTGCTTCCCACATTCCAGTTACAATCAATTCATTTCTTTCTGTTCCGTGAAGCAATTCCTCCTAGTGTCTTCCTAGGACAGAACATCCTTTCAGTGTAGGAAGCCCTTGTCAAGAAGCATATTCCCAAATTAACGCCATTTCTCCCATTTAGATCCTTCTTCTCTGTTGACTCAATTTGCTTCAAAATGGCTTTTCCTGTGACAACAATTTACTTGGTGCCAATTATGTGCAATATTTTTATAACTAGACTATGAGATCACAAGAAATAATCCTGTCTTTCCACTATATCCAAGTGGTACATCCTCCATAAAGCTTTCTCTGTTCATCTATTTAGAATTACATCCTGCATTTTTTTTCATTCCCATAGGTACTTTGCACCTCTTGTTAATGTATATTTAATTCTGCTGTGTGTTATGGTTGTTTGCGTGTGTGACCCAAGTGTTCTGGGGGTTATATTTATGAAGTCAAAGTAACAAGAGTATTTTGCTGGCTTGTCCTTTTTTAACCTACTGATTTCAATTTCAGACCTCTACGAATATCCTTCCCTCGATTATATCTGAAAGGATCGATGAAGTAGTTTATGGGTGCTTATAAACGAGACCTCTGTTTCTATATGAAAGCAACCATCTGACTTCCTCTTCCTCTCTGGCTTTTCTCCCATCAGTCACCACTGCTGCTGACATGTTACAGGCTGCTCCATGTTTTCCAGAGTCCTCATTATTCTTGCGTTTTCATGTTCATAGCTTCTTCAGTTTCTTCTTGTAGCCTCCTCTAACCCAGAGCTCAGAAATGAATTTCCTGAAATAGGCTAGAGAGTCAGCATGGAGACAAGCACTCTGCTATCACTGTGTATGTAGAGTTCTGGAATTCTGTTCAAACTAGACTGAAATTCAGGCCCAGCCATGTCTAAATTCAGGAAATAGTATGGCTTACACAGAAACTGGGACCGCTAATACACAACCCTATCCCCCATAGCCTTTGAACTTTATGAGAGAGAGGACACTGTCTTCTGCATCTCCACATTCACCAGCAACCAGCACAGTATTTGGCATACTGTGCATGTTCAATAAATCTAGGTTGAATAAATGCATTCTCTGATAATACCTAGTATAAAATTATATATACAATAGATTCCTATTGCATATCTTTAATTAACACATAGATATAATAGTCACACCATACAATATGATGCCTTTTAGTTAGGAAATTAATATTTTAAGACAGAAAATTATAGTTTTGTTATAAATGCTGGAGATGATATTGTCTCCATACTGCAATTTTGAAACCCACATCATTCTTAAGTTATTGTATTTTTTTCTTCACTTTCCGAGAGTTTTGACTAGAAAGCAAAGTGATCTACATTTTCTTTCTCTGTCCTCACATCTTATCCACTCTAAAGCCCACTGTAATTTGACTTGTGCCTTAACTATAACATGAAAATTGTGCTTGCCAAGGCCACCAAAATTATTCTGGTTGCTAATCCTAACAAGGCTTCATCCCTTGCCTTATTTGAACCCTTAACGGGAGTTGGCTAAGTTAACAACAATCTGTTCTTGAAAATTTGTTTCTTGGCATGAAGGATTCTACATTCTCCTATTGTTTGTTTCCTATTCTTCTAGTCTCTTTCTATCTCCTTCTTTGCCCATCTTTAAATATTAACACTTTTGTCCCAGGTCCTTTTCATCTTTCCAAATATTCTCCCGGTTTCTATTACCATTGCATATACTGAAAAATACAAAATTTCCCACTCAATTCTCTCTTCTGTATTTCAGACATGATGGTCCAAATGCTACTGGCACTTCAGGCATACCACATTTCTTTAAGCTGCTCAAATATGCCATACTCTCTCTCCTACTAATTTTGCACATGATGTTTCTTAAGCCTGAGATGTGCTTACCCAGATAACTTTCCACCTCCTTTCTGTCTTAGTTTGCTACCAAATAATCTGTCACCTTTTAGCTTAGATGACACTATCCCCATAAGATCGTGAATTACTTTCAGTTCACAATATATGCCATGTTCTCCCTTGCTTTGGGGTCTTGTAATATATATGAGGTATGAAATGAATTATCCCAACTTTTTGGAGCAAAAATGCATTTTTAAATTTTTCTAATTCAAATTAAGTCTGATTTCAAAACCTGTCCTGGCTACTAGGAAATTCATTGTCAGTCATTACTTGAGCCCCTTTCCATGGGGCTTAAAATAATGCCAGGTTTACTTTGTGCTGAAAAACCATGAAAGGGACCCTGTTTTTAGCTACTGTGGTCATCCTACAAATGCTCATTATCTAAATTCACATGGCCCATTTCATATGGAAAGCACCAATATTTCTATGACAAGAACAGGTAAAGGGATCTTCACCTTAGCTGTCAAGGCCAAGGGGCTAGTGATCATTCCTGACTACATGCTGTGCCACCCGAACTCCATCCATGTATGCATATACCACTTAATCAGAGGTTCCATCATCTCTCAGGGGTGCTGTATTGGGGAGAGATATCAGTCCCCTAGCATTTAGACAAACCCTAATCTCTGGTTCTATCCAATGTTTCTAAGAAAAGTAACCATCTCCCAGGATTAAGGCTGTTTACTATTCCTTCACTCAAAGAACTAGCCTCCATCCTCTCCTGCTCTGAAAACATTCATCATAATCCCTGTTGAAAGGCTTGACTGGAGAAATGTATAGAGATGCAGTGAGCTCACTTGTGTATAAACAGATATGGGCCCTGTTCTTCCAGAGCTGGGGGAAGGAGGAGTTTTATTTTTCACTTGTCCTGATATGTCCACAGGAGCCAAGAAATCAGGATGCCAGTCACTCCCTAGCCCCATGTACACACCTAATTATTCACACTGCTAGACCGACTGACTTCTACTGATCCTTCAGGCCCCAGTTTAAATGTCTCTTTTTTCCAATAATCCTTCCAGGATCTACAAAAAAAGTTTGGTTTCCTTCCTATGAGCTTCCATAATCCCCTGTACATCCTACATTATATACTATATATACCCCTCTGTATTGGAACTGCCTTTTTGGTTGTCTGTCTGTCCCGTTAGAGTGTGAGTTCCATGAGGGCAGGAAGTATTTTGGGTTCCCTAATTATCCTCCATGCTACCAAAACATATAGCATATTAATCAAATATTTGACAAATTTCTCAGATGATATGTTACTGAATCACCTTCATGTGGAGTCCATAATGAAGCCCTTATCAGTAACTTTTGACCAAGTGCAATTTTAGATTTATATAAATAGGGAAGATCCACTTTTCATTCACCTACTTTCTCAGTGTATCTATTAATATCTACTATTCTCTCTATTGTGGTTTCTCTGGGTTTGAATATCCTCATTCTATCTTTTTCTTCTTTAGACAGAGCCCTAGATTTTATACAAGGTCTCCAGAGGAACTGGGAGAAATTTTAGGGTTCACAACTCAACTTGACCCCTTTTCAACCAGGGTGCAGTTGAGGAAACACATTTTTCTTCACCAGGTACTTTTAACAGGTCCCAGACCCCATTATCCACCAATGACATGTCCTCACTCCACTTACTTCCTAGAGGAATGCGACTTTCAAAATGCGTTCCACAGTCGTTTCAAGAATCTGCAGAATTGATACAAATAAAATCAAGCCACTAAATATCTTGTGCTTAACCATTTTCCTGAGCTCTAAACTTAGAGTGAACAAGTAGTTGGTTCTCCCCTGATAAGCTATTAACCAGCTGTGACCTTTAGCAAAGTCATCTCAAATCCTTGATGCTCAGTTTTCTCCTCTATGAAATGGGATAATAATAGTCCATACCCCATAGGGTTGCTATGAGGACTTAATGAGATTACAACTAAAATCGAGCACTTAGCGTAGACCTGGTACACAGTAAAAGGCCAGTGCATGGTAATTATATAGTAATGATTTGCTCCAACTTTTCATTTCAGAGGTAAAGCCTGTAAGTTCATTTTGAAGATGCCCATGGTGAGAACTCAGTGACTGAGGCATTTAAAGAGTGCCATAATTTACCCTTAGAGGAGTGACAGCAAATTCTCCAAAACATTTTTCCAGGAACTGGGATCTGAGAAGGGGAGGCCCATGTCATTCTTTCTGGCCCAATAATAGCTTGAATCAATTATCTGCAATGCTAAGAATGTATTTTTACTCTAAGTGTTTGTTTTTGTTTTGTTTTTTTGCAGTATGCGGGCCTCTCACTGTTGTGGCCTCTCCCGCTGCGGAGCACAGGCTCCGGACGCACAGGCTCAGCGGCCATGGCCCACGGGCCCAGCCGCTCCGCAGCACATAGGATCCTCCCAGACCGGGGCACAAACCCGTGTCCCCTGCATCGGCAGGCGGACTCCCAACCACTGCGCCACCAGGGAAGCCCACTCTAAGTGTTTTTACCTTAAATTCATGTCAATGAACAATAACTTGAATATATAATTCAGCACAGTATCCAAGAAATAAGGAAATGTATCCAGTGAGTGATTCCAACTGGACTGGTCTTACAGTGAGACATGGGGGCAGGGGGACAGAAATCATCAGTATCTTTAAGAAGAATCAATATACAGGGCTCTACAGTCAATCGTCTCAATTACATGATTCCAGTGTTTGCAAATACGCCTTTACTGTAGTTTATTGGACTTTGATCTTATGTGATATTCTTACAGATTCTCAAACAATTGCCAAATATCAAGGGCCATCCATGGAAGGTGATCAAGAGGCTTAGTCAATTACCAGTATTGATTTTGATTTTAATAATGTTATTTACAATGACTATCTTTTATGGAGTGACTTTTATGAGCTAAGTTTGGTAATCAGTTTTGTATGGCCATTACATCTAATCTTTATAATAATTTCATGATGTAGATATAATCATCACCATTTTACAGATGAGGAAAGAGAGGTTCAAAGAGGTTCATAAGTTTCCCACAGTCATATAGCATGTAAGGGTCTAAGCCTTAACTCAAGTCTGTCACTGTAGCCATGCTCTTTCTAGCAGTACACATTGTTTCTTGTTTTGGGACCAAGCAGACCTTAGTTGATGATGGTCGCTGAAACTGCTCTGCCCAATGCAATCAAACCCTGACATAAAAACAAAACAAAAAACCAACAAGAAAAGTACAAATGAGAATGTTCAGAATATCCAAAAATTATATGTTTATGCCAGAATTTTCTTTTGCCTTTTTTTTGCTTGCAAATACATTATTCAACAGTGCTACCTTTTAAGATTTTTTATGCAGTCTCCTCAGGAGTATTTAAGGATTTTTTGAACAGGAGCTTTATCCAGGTTGTCATCATTGTATCTCAGTCCCCTCAAGCAAATGGTCACATTGAAAGGATGGTACAGATGACTAAAGATGCCCTGCAGCAAATTGCTGGAGGAGCCTGACCAAGGGGACTCTGCCAGGCTTCTGATCTCTGCACATCAATGGTAGAAACAGTCTGAAAATCTTGTTAATCAAGAGGCATCTCAATACTTGTTTCATACATTATAAAGGAGACTTAGATGAGAACTTAAAACACAAACATGGGCTTCCCTGGTGGCGCAGTGCTTGAGAGTCCGCCTGCCGATGTCCTTGATCTGGAGATATAAACAATGAGCAAAAATGATATAGGGTTTCCCTGGTGGCGCAGTGGTTGAGAGTCCGCCTGCCGATGCAGGGGCCACGGGTTCGTGCCCGGGTCCAGGAGGATCCCACATGCCGCGGAGCGGGTAGGCCCGTGGGCTGTGGCCACTGAGCCTGCGTGTCCGGGGCCTGTGCTCCGCAGTGGGAGAGGCCATAACAGTGAGGGGCCCGCCTACTGCAAAAAAAAAAGAAAAAAAAAAAAAAAAAAACACAAACATGAGTGTTCCCTGGCTTGTGCTCTGATTGCACTTATTCTTTCATTTCAACCAGAACAGCTGATTTTGGGGTTGGGGGAGGGACTAAATACCTTATCTCAGGTTTTCCCAGCTTCAGCCCCTCAGAGAGGCTATACATGAACTGCACAGCCCCCTCATTTAAAATAGTCCTCTCTTCCTCTAGTATCCATCACATCAGCTGGGTTCATTTTCATGAAAGAATAATTGCTAGCAGAAAATTGGCGGTGGGGGGCCGTGTTCCTGTTCATTTTAATTTTACTTTATATTGCTTGGCTCTCCCTAATCAAACACTAGCTGCATTAGAACGACACCTTATTTGTATGTCTCTTCACTGTCTCCCTAGTTCCTAAGGAGTTGCCTGGAACACAGTGGGAGTGTAATAAAGAAGTACTGATGAAAGGGAAGCCTGCAGAAGTTCAAGTGTGTGCTGTCAGGTAGAGAGTAGAGGAGCTGGGTGTGGGTGGCATTCCCAGGTTGGACAGTTATCAAGGTCTTCATTCCAGAAACGACTTGATCTAAGCAAAACCATCAGAAGTGTATCCTCTGCAGCCACCTGGATTTAATTTTTCAGACACATCGAAAGTCTACCCATGGCCACTAAGTGAAGAAAGTTCTCTGTGGCCGCCACAGCTGTTCAAAGAAGCCCTAGAACTTGCACTCTCACGTTTACAACACAAAGGAAGGCTTCCAGAAGGTTTAAGAGATTGTTAGCCAAGGGGGAGAAGATTCTACATTTCTAAAGAGGCACAGAGTCCATAATTAATTTAATATTTCATCAAAAACAGTGTTTCCCATAACTCAGACAATATTTTATGTGCCCAAGTGGCTAGGTTTGCATCAGTGATGACTAAAAACTGACAAAACTGAAAGCTCAAAGCCCTCCAATGGATCTCCAGTACACCTCTTACCCTGGCATTTAAAGCCCTAGATGATCTGGCTCCTTCATGCCTCTCTGACCTGATCTCCTATGATCCCTTCTCACTCACTCCACTCCATATACACTGGCTTCCTTCTTACCACTGAAAACACCAAGGTCTTTCCCAATCTAAGGAAGTTGTGCTTTCTTTTTTCTCTGCCTGGGAAGTACTCCCTTTGTCTCTACCCCACACCACTCATATTTTTGCATGGCCGATTCCTTCTCCATAATTAAGGCCTCTGTTCAAACATTACATCACTGTACCTAACTGGCACAGTTTAATAACTCAATGTTAAGTAGCCATCCAATAACTCTCTATTATATTTCCATCCTCTATTTCTCTGCAAAATGTGTTGCTATTTGATATTTTTCTTAGTTATTTATGTATTTACTTGTTTATTGTTATCCTTACCTACTAGAATGTGAGCTCTGTGAGAGAAGGGCCCTTATTGGTCTGCCAGGGATCCTTTCTGACTTTTCTGCTATATCCTCAATATCTAAAATAGGGCTTGGTACATAGTAGGTTCTCAACGTATATTTGTTAAGTGCTGAATGAATAGACATTTATCAAATCATGAAACCAATGAGTATATAATTACATATGTGCTGAGAAGTGCTATGAAGGAGAAACGTAGGGGGCTGAGATAAAGAAAAATGCTGGTAATGCAAGATAGAAGGAAGTGACTTTAGGTAGAGGAGTTACTCAAGTGCTCTCTATGGAAGTGACGTAATAAGTTCAAATCTAGCAGATGAGAAGGATGAGACATACAGCATGTGGTGGGAAGAGTTTTTGATATTTTTCTATTTCTTTTGTTGTATATTTATTTTTAACTTTTTGGTTTTAAATAATTATAGCTTTGCAGGAAGTTGCCAAGATTCTAAAGAGATTTCCTGTGTATCCTTCATTCAGTTTCCCCAATGATTGCATGGGGAAACTGGACCTAACTAGGAAAATAACAATGGTACAATGTTGACGTATAGTTCTACACAATTTCGTCACATCTATAGATTTGTGTAACCACTACCACAATCAAAATACAGAACGATTTCATCATCACAGATATCTCCCTTTAGTTTTGCTTGTCACCTTGATTTCTTACAGTCGTGTGCTTTGGTGATTTAGGGTAAGGTCACTACAAAATTGTTTTTGTCCCATGAAGGACTGTGAAGAAAATGTATCCATTCATCCCTTGTTTAACTACTTCCAATAAGGCAGGATTTGCCAGGGGATTTTGAAAGCAAGTTATTCCCTTGGGTCAGACAAACTGTGGCTTGAATCATTTAGAAGATGTTCAAAATAGCATGAGTTAGAGTAATAATTCTATGGTTCACCTTCAATTCTTGCTGCCCTAAAATCAGCGAAGTCTTTCTCCACTACAAGGTCAGATGCAAATTGTTTCTCTTTCGTGTGAAACAAATAGATTTCATAAAACCTAACCTGAAAGTGTGCTAAGAGAATTAATTCCATTTAGAATAACTTCTGCCTTCAGATCACCTGGATTTTTCCATTTGTTTTATTATTTTTTTCTTTTTCTATCATAGTCTCATTTGGGGACTGAATTTTAAAAAGACTTTAGAAAAACCTGACTTTTCTTTCTTGATCTACACTGATCACCTCATTACCATTATTTTTTTTCCTCAATAACAAGGCTTGTAATTCTACTAAGCATGGAAACTAAAACCAGCAAAGGAACATTTTCCATGAGACAGTTATTTACCTGACAATTCTGACCAACTGTCAGCCCACACTGCCTCCTTGTCCCTAGAGAAAATGTAAGCAAAGTGCCCCATGCACAATGCTTCCAAAGCTGTGGGCAGATGCTCTCTTTCAGAGACTCTAAAAAACATCTTGAAATTATGTCACCAAAAGCAGTTCAATTGCCAGTGGACCAGCTGCCGTTTTGTGTAGACAAATTTATCAGAGGGTTGAATGCTGAGAATAACCTCAAGGATGGGGACATTGTAATTATGAATTCGAAATGGAAGAATTCACAACTAAATATATCATCATAACAGAATGCATTTTGAATCTGTGTCCTCTGCTCCCCTAGGATTAAATACCACTATAACCCAAATAGGCAATTTATCTGCAGTGTCAGCCTCTAAAATAATTGTATTGAGTATCCTTGATTTTTCCTAAGTTAAAATTCAGGGGCACACACATACACTTTTAGAATTGGAGGACAGATGCCAAGTGGACATAGGCAAAAATCTCTCACCCTAAAGATTCAAAAATCACTGCTCTGACCATTTTCACTTATATATTGCACATTATTAGCAAGTGTTCTAAAATTCTGTGTATTGGTGAGATTTCCAGTTGTCGTTTGGAAGGCTGGATTAAATAGGGATTAGCACACAAAACATCAACAGTGATAAGTCATTGAAGTTCCAATGGAAAGATCCAATGTTCTACTGCATTTTTGGCAGAATTAGCAACCTTTACATCTGACATTAAAAATTCATCAGCTCGGGCTTCCCTGGTGGCGCAGTGGTTGAGAGCCCGCCTGCCAATGCAGGGGACACGGGTTCGTGTCCCAGTCCGGGAGGATCCCACACGCCGCGGAGCGGCTGGGCCCGTGAGCCATGGCCGCTGAGCCTGCGCATCCGGAGCCTGTGCTCCACAACGGGAGAGGCCACAACAGTGAGAGGCCCGTGTACCGCAAAAAAAAAAAAAAAAAAAAAATTCATCAGCTTTCACAGTTAAATAGGAATAATTTGATCATTTAAAGCTGTCTGCACCATATGACACTGTCTTTTATAATCATCTTTCTAAGAACAGTAAGAGACTTTCAGTGAAAGCCAAGTCATATGTGTCAGCTGAATTATGCTCTTTCTTTGGTGGTATGTTCTCACATTTTTTTTTTTCTAGTTCCTTTTTACATAAGCTTCCACCAATATTCAGTTATTAGCTATATCCTTTCTTCTCTTCTCATCCCTGAGAAATTTCATCCATTGCTGTGTGTTAAGTACCATGTATGTGGTGATGATTCTGAAATATTCATTTCTAGCCCTGCTCATTTCCCTGAATCCCAGACCCAAACACTGAACTACCAGCTGCACTTTTTAATTCACATATCCAGTGATCATCAAAACTTGTCTCCAAGCCTTAATTCATGCCCGAACCACCCTTTTCCCAGCCACTAAGCTCCTTAGCACCATAAATGTTATTATCAAAACAGATTATAACCGTCTCATCCTTCATTCTACATATACATGCAGTTAGCAAATAAATCCTTTTGGGTTGTCTTGATCTCCACTTCTTTTTTTTTCCCCCCCAAAGCCACTTCTCAAAATCAGGCTCTACTCCTTTCCTGGCAGGTTGCAGTAGTCTCGTAACTTTCTAATTTTAGTCTCTAAGCCATCATTCTTTGCACAGCTTTTTGATTTATCTTCTTAAAACACAGATCTCATCAGGCTGCAGTTCTGTTCCTTTTTTTTATGCTCCTTAGTGCACATATTCTAATGCAAAACCTCATGTAGTCTTATCTGTCTTACAGGCCACAATTCAACTGTTTCTTCCTCCATAAAGTCTTCCCACATCCCACAACAACACATAATCTCTCACTCTCTTTCATGTGATACTTTTAAACTTGGTTAAACTTTTTATTACTTCTTGTAAAACATGAAGAAGTTTCCTGACTTAGTATTATGTGTAAGGCAAGAGGGTTGCCCTGGTGAACAATGGCAGATTAGCTTCTTACTCCTTCAGAGTCTGGCAGTCTACTGGTGAGATAAATAAACAAAGGAACCCACTTTGGAAGATCCTACCATGTTGTAAAGTGCTATGACTGGGGTAAGAGTGGGGGGGGGCAACTTTATTTATTTATTTATAATTGAAGTATAGTTGATTTACAATGTGTTAGTTTCTGGTGTACAGCAAAGTGATTCAGTTTTATACACACACACACACACACACACACACATTCTTTTTCATATTCTTTTCCTTTATCATTTATCACAGGATATTGAATATAGTTCCCTGTGCTATACAGTAGGTCTTTGTTGGTTATCTATTTTATACATAGTGGTATATATCTGTCAATCCCAAACTCCTAAATTTATCCCTTCCCCACCCCTTTTCCCCTTTCATTACCATAGGTTTGTTTTCTGTGTCTGTGTGTCCACTTGTTTCACAAATAAGTTCATTTGTGTCATATTTTAGATTCCACATATAAGTGATATCATGTGGCATTTGTCTTTCTGACTTACTTCATTTAGCACGATAATCCCTAGTTCCAACGTTGTTGCTGCAAATGGTATTATTTCATTCTTTTTTATGGCTAAGTAGTATTCCATTGTATATATGTACCACATCTTCTTTATCCATTCCTCTGTCAATGGACATTTAGATTGCTTCCATGTCTTGGCTATTGTAAATAGTGCTGCTGTGTACATTGCGGTGCATGTATCTTTTCACATTAGACCTTTCTCTGGATATATGCCCAGAAGCAGGATTGCTAGATCATATGGCAACTCTATTTTTAGTATTTAAAGGAACCTCCATACTGTTCTCCATAGTGGCTGCACCAATTTGCGTTCCCACCAAAAGTGTAGGAGGGTTCCCTTTTCTACACACCCTCTCCGGCATTTATTGTTTGTACACTTTTTGATGATGGCCATTCTGACTGCTGAGGTGATACCTCATTGTAGTTTTGATTTACATTTCTCTAATAACTAGCGATGTTGAGCATCTTTTCATGTACCTTTTGGCCAACTTTAGATCAGATCATCAGGAAAAGCCTTTGTGAGGAAGTAACATCTGAGCTGAGACCTGAATGATAAGCAGAAGCTGGCCATGTGAAAGTAGGAATAAAAAGCAGTTCAGATAGAGACAACAGCAAGTAAAATTCCCTGAAGGTGAGGAAAAATATTTGAGGGCCGGGAAAGGACTACATACCCGAAGTGCAGTGAGTTGATATTTGGATACTTACCCAACATTTACTATGTGCAAAGTGCTGAACAAAACAAATGTTTCTTGCTCTCAAGGGGGTGTCAGTGTAATGGACCAGACTTACACTGGCCCAACAATAACACAAATATATACTAACATTGTGATGACTGCTATAGAGGAGTTGTAAAGGGGGGTGCTCTAAGGTGCTTGTGAGGTAACAAAATGGAGATTTTTCATTAAATTATCACATCTGTGAAGGTCAGAGGAGAGGCCTGGGCTGAAGATATTAGTCGGTCCTCAACATATAGGCAAGTAATTGAAGTTTTGGTTAAAGAAAGGGCTCAAGGCTAAGGGCTGAGGAAATCCAACATTATCAGTTAGATTATAAATCTAACATTAATATTAAACATTAATAATCAGATAAAACCAACAAAGAACACCCAAAAAGGGGAAGCCAGGGAGCTTGGAGGAGAACCAGAGTAGCAGCAGCTGATAGAAATAAGAGCTCCAACAAAGAGAGAGTTAGGAACTGGCCAGTGCTCCTGAGCAGTCAACTCACAGAGGATCTGAAGAAGTAGCTACTGGATTGTGCAACAAGGAAGTCATTGGTGAAGCCTCGAGAAATCAGTATTGGTGGAGTGGTGGGGACAAAAGAGAAACTAGGGTGAGTTAAGGAGTAATGGGAGGCAATGAAGGGGACACATGATTTATAGATACTTCCTCCAGTAGCTTGACTTTAAGTAGCGGTAGAGTTTGGCAATTAAAAAAGCCTTAGGGGTTCCCTGGTGGCGCAGTGGTTGAGAGTCCGCCTGCCGATGCAGGGGACACGGGTTCGTGTCCCGGTCCGGCAAGGTCCCGCATGCCGTGGAGCGGCTGGGCCCGTGAGCCATGGCCGCTGAGCCTGCGCGTCCGGAGCCTGTGCTCCGCAACGGGAGAGGCCACAACAGGGAGAGGCCCGCGTACCGCAAAAAAAAAAAAAAAAAAAAGGCCTTAATTAAAGTGATCCCAATATCGTTTGGGTAGTTATGGATTTAAACCTCTTTTTCCTTCTCTTAATTATGTGTTGCTAGATTGCCACCATTATTTTTATTTTCAACTACTGTAAAACAGGTGGGTTAGACTCAATACACTTTTAAAGGCCTTGAGTTACTATTCAAAGCGTTTGGGTTAAGCTTAGTGGCATGTTGAGTATACTCCATGCTACCTCTGGTAGAAACCTGCATTCTGAATCTGTTCTGAAAGTATAAAGAGGTAGATGATCTGGAAGGGAATTGTCCACCAACCTCTCAGTGAATGAATGTTAACTTTGGCTTTAGGAGAAATTCCTAGATTTTGCAGTGATTTCAAATGAGACCCAGCAGACTCCTGAAGGCGATCACCTGAAGACACCTGCTCTCAAGCACAGATCTTCACCAATAGCCCCGCACTCAGGGCTTTTATTATCATCAGTTACACAGATGCACATAATGTGTTGGAGATGTAAATAATTATATTTCCCTCGGGAATTTACTTTGTGATACACACATGTTCACATACAAATATACAGTTTTGAAAAATTATAACAATAAGTTATCCATAATCACATTTGTAATAGTCTCTGGTGCGCTAAATCCACTATAGCAAAAACATCTGTGCATCCTTACCTCACAGAATGGAAGAGATGGAATAGACCACAGAGATCTCGCTGTCCTTTAAAGATGCTGAATCATTTTGCCTGGATCCATGGTAGAAGACATATTACCGTAAAATACTTAAAATTTTTCTACTTATTAGATGAGAAAACTACTGTGGATTGTTCTTTTCCATAAAGAATGTCTGGAAGTAACCCCTAAGTCTTTTTCCCAGTTCCTGGACATTATATCAGTATCATGGAATCTATATCATTGTCTGTAGCCCTACTATACACACAATTTGGATAAGTTCTCCGAAGTAATTTCATAATACTTATTTGGAAACATATTCCCATTTCTAAGTACTTTTAGGAAATTATGACAAAAAATGCTTTAATCAGAAAGTTATATTAAAACCTTAAACAGAAAGCAAGACATCAATCAGGTTAAACTTTGGATAGCCTGTATATAGACACCAAGAAGTAAAATGGTGATATTTGTCTGAGAAACCCATTTAACTTACTTACCATCTTTACCATTTAATTCCTATTTGAGTGTGAGTATGCAGCCACTTTCTGAGACTTTCATATTCTACTGGAGGCCCCTTTGCTGCTGCGTTCATATTCTGAGTATTCCCTGGATTTCACTATGTGCACCAAGCCTTAGACATGGCTAGACACTTTCTCTCTCCGCTCCACTTCAGTGAGTCCATCATCTATCCTCTCTATCGCGACCAGTGTCACTAGCTCAGTCCTTATTTATGGCTAGTCAAACACAAAGGTATACATCAGCTCTCATGAGTTCTGAAAGTGTGGCTTCTGAATACTAAAGGGAAAATCCACTGGGAAAAGATAACGTTAATTGTAATCGTGTACATTGTGCTGAATAAGTCACAAGGCAAACAGCATGGTAGCTCCTTCTCCACTGGCGTTTATAGTCTAGGATACAGAGTACACATACACACACATATATATAAATATCAATGTGTATGTATATATATAAATGTATATAAATATAAAATCATATATGGTAACAAAAATCAGAACTGGAGAATAACACTAAAACCTGATGCATGTAAAGGCGAAGTGTAATACGATTTGAAGATCAAATGGAAAGAAACAGTGAGTAGAGAATTCATTCACAAAAGAGAAGTGAGACTGCTTTAAAAATAACGGGCTTCCCTGGTGGTGCAGTGGTTAATAATCCGCCTGCCAATGCAGGGGACACGGGTTTGATCCCTGGTCCGGGAAGATCCCACATGCCGCAGAGCAACTAATCCGTGCACCACAACTACTGAGCCTGTGCTCTAGAGCCCACGAGCCACAACTACTGAAGCCCGCACCCCTAGAGCCCGTGCTCTGCAGGAAGAGAAGCCGCTGTGATGAGAAGCCCGTGCACTGCAACGAAGAGTAGCCCCTGTTCACCGCAGCTAGAGAAAGCCAAGTGCAGCAACGAAGACCAAACACAGCCAAAATAAATAAATAAAAGAAAGAAAGAAATAGAAAAAAAATTTTTTAAGTAAAAATAAGGTACACACTTCACTCCTTTTTAAAATCAATATATTATGTTTTTAGAAAAGTTTGATATTTACCCCCCAAAATTAAGCAGATAGTACAGGGATTTCCCATATAGCCCCTCTTTTCCTCTATTATTAACGTGTTGCACTAGTGTGGTACATTTTGAACAATTAATGAAAACATAATACCCGATACACTTTTATTAACACAAGTCCATGGTTTATATTGGGGTTGTCTTTTCCTGTTTTACATTCTATGTGTTTTGACAAATGCATAATGTCATGCATCCACCATTGTGGTATCAGACATAATAGTTTCACCACCCCCCAAAAATCCCTTTTGTTTCACCTATTCATCTCCATTTCACTCTTAAAACTATCACTAGTATATTAATTATTGTTTCGAGTTCAAATGAGATCAGTGTTTCAAGCCAATTGAATTTGTTGATGCAAAGCAAAATTATAACATCGATGCATTTTCTTCCGTATTTTAATATATTTAAAAGGGTGTAAAATAAGTTTTAAATAAGTAATATTTTTAAGAGTATACAGAAGGCACACAAAAATGAGAGAGAATTTCAGTTAATCACTAGATATATAAGACAAATTTGTTTTTCTGAGTAGCTATGACTAACAACCCACAGAAACACGTTTTGCAGGTATTCTATGCAGACACCATCTAAGGTGTCTCTTTGATATTTCTGCCTTATTTTCAAAAATCATTAGCATACTAGAATTCATTAAGTTAGAAGGATTACTGAATTAACACATATCATAAATCTAAAATAAATATTAAATTATCACGTTTATCATCCGTTTTTGAGAGGATGGTTTAGACTCAGTTGAATTGTGAATTTCTTGAGCAGGTGATCTAGTTGTATTCTCTCTCTTTTCCAGGTTAAACATTCGTAGCAACAAGTCTAACTAGAATTTCAAGACAATTCACTTTGCTATTAAATTCGTATGACCAGACTTTGTTGTATTAGGCATAACTCAATTCACAGTAGCGTATTTTTCATCTTTGATATAAGTGAGGATCTTTGATTTATATGAAACATGAAGCAGAAAGAGCAATTTATTAGCAGCTTCTGATGAAAATTTAGAAAATGTATTTCATTCTTTCCAATGGAAACATATTTTTTCAGTCAATATTAGAAATCCTCCAATGGCTGAATGATCGTTAATTCAATAACTGCACTCGTGCACATGCCGCGCAGGACAAATTTGGAGTAAAGAAATAAAATGACCTACAGAATCGTCTTTGTAACCCACCTCCAAGTTCTGCCAAATGTATTCTGACAACAGCTTGGTAATGTTTTCAATTTGCCCAGATGTACAGGCAGTTCAATTTAAACTATTCAGTTTTACCAATTCAACTGACTATTTTGTACTCAATACAATTATTTTATGCCAAGAGGGAAAACAGATGTACAATGACAATGTGCAGTTTAAGATATAGGACTTCCTTTAGGTTTTCAGTCTTTAATTTTATTATTTTTGTATCTCCTCTAGAAAAATTTATTTTTATTGAAGTATAGTTGATTTACAGTGTTGTGTTAATTTCAGGTGTACAGCAAAGTGATTCAGTTATACACATATATATCTATTCTTTTTCAGATTCTTTTCCCTTATAGGTTATTACAAGATATTGATTGTGGTTCCCTGTGCTATACAGTAGGCCCTTGTTGCTTATCGATTTTATGTATAGTAGTGTGTATCTGTTAATCCCAAACTCTTAATTTATCCCTCCCCCAGCTGACCCCTTTGGTAACCATAAGTTTGTTTTCTATGTCTGTGAGTCTATTCCTGTTTTGTATATAAGTTCATTTATATCATTTGTTTAGGTTTTAAGTTTTTTAAAGTGACGGTAAGAAATGAATACAAAACCATGTCTTAAAAGAGTTGAATTATACCTATCTTTTATAGTTTAAAAATATTTACCCCCCCCAAAAAAATTTACCCCCTTATAGTCGTAAGTGAAGCATGAGAATGGGAATTAGCATTCATGCAAATAATGACACATATCATTTCATCCAAGGGCAAGGAAGTGTTGTTTTCTTAAGAATACAAAAATCCCCTCCTAGCTTTTGAAAGGGGCAGAGTTTCTATGTCAAGTTTGATTTTGAATTGCTCCCTTTTTTCAGAACATGAATGTTTAAGGAACACCCAACCACTGTATTAGCAAAACTAGGAAATACCTCTTTTCATTTTTGGACCTCTTCCTAGTGCCAGTTTTTTTTTTTTTTTTAAATCTCATATAAGTAATGCCACTGATGTCATGAAGAAAAAATATAAGGTTTTCCATCATAAGCCTTTCATGCTTGTTCCTTCTCCCCACCCCCCTCCCTCCCTCCCTCTCTCTCTTTCTCTGACACACCCAAACACACACATATTTATGGCCACCCTGAAGAATCAGATGTTAAGATTAGCCATCAGACATTTTCAAAATTACCCACAGATGTTTGACTTGGGTGCACTGGGGACTTTACTGAAAAATGTAATCTATCCCTCTCTGCTTCAGAACAAAAATATGGTCCAAATTTCACTAAGGTGGAAAAGTGATTCGTGTTTTTTTGTGTGGGTGCTCTCAAATATCCCATACCAAGTATTGTACTGGCTTCAAGTCTTTCAATGTGAACATCTCTGCTATATTTCTCCTATGTTAGAAACAAATATATGTGTCTATAAGTTTTATATTTCAGGAGATTTTCTTGAATTTCTATCCATTAATTATTCATTAATCCAAATAGTTGAGTATCTACTATTTGCCAGGCTCTGTGAATGTGGTAGTGATACACAATTAAATATGACATTGGCCCTCCCCTTATGGAGAGAACAATCAAGTGAAGAAGGAAGACACATAAGCAAATAACTGCCCTACAATGTGACACTCCAAACATCACCACTGTGCCGTTCCCTCAGTACTCGTGGCAGCCTTGGGAATCAAAAAAATACTGTGTTTAGGGCGAAGACTAGTCTGATTTGTAGACAAAGGGAATGTTCTGTTGGATGAATAACAGGCTGAGAATTTACAGTGATAGCCGAAGCCACTCCGATATCTCATATAACCTTTTCCTTCTAAACCAATTTTAACAATAATTATAATGTCAACCTGTATCTCATTACAAGCAGTTGAAACACTGAAAACTGGCTCAGTGTTCCTTTTGTGTGTGCTCAAATATCCATACCATGTCTAAGTATCAGAGGCATCCCAGGAGTCTTGTCAGGCTTAGAAATATTTTGGCAGTAAACCCCAGTGTCTATGAGAAATGTTTGGATATTTTGTCAATTTTCTATGAGTACAGAAGGGAGAAAAATTTCACACTGCCTGGAGGAATCTGGTACATTCACAGAGGAAGGGACTGTTCAATAATCAATTCAACAAATGTTTATTGAATACCTACTATGAACAAAGCAGAGAGAGAGAGTTAGTTATACAAAGATGAATCAGAGAGGAACTGAAAACAAAGGGAAAATAGAAAACAATAACATGATATTCCCAATACAATTACATCAATGACCATATTAAATTTTAATGGAATAAACTCACAAAAGGCAGAGATTGTCAAAATCAATACAGTAGCAGAACACAACTGTGAGCTATCTACAAGAAAAAAAAAAAAAAAAAAAAAAAGATATGCCACACAAATTGTAACCCCATGAAGGATGCAGTGGCTATATTAGTATCAGATTTCAAGGAAAAAAGTATTTCCAGGGTGAAAAGAAGCAACAAAACATAATGGCCTCAAGCTATCCATGTTATGATTTCTTCAATACCAGAGCTGTCATTTCCCAAAGCACATTCTGAGCAACACTACCGCATTAAGACAATCAGGAAAGAAAGGGTTTCCTGCTCAAGTAATTTTGGGACACACTTGCTTTTTATTTTGCTCCCATCCTCTTTGGACATTTATGATAAATAAGAATGAGGTGTCAAGGGAATTAAGGACTCTGAGATATTCTATAGCCAAGAAAATTAATTACCTCTGTTTAACGTGCCTTTTTCCAAATCTGTGTAACCACGGAAACTTTTGTTAATTTATTTTCACGTAACACCTATTAACATCCCCTAGAATAAAACTTGGGGGAAAAATAAGTTTCTTGAGAGATCTGCATCCACATCACTCAGCATAGTGCCTGAAATATTCTGAGCTATCAGTGAATATTTGGTGAACAAATGTGTTGATACACACAGAGATAAATAGAGACAGTGTTTTATAGAATTGTAGTTACCATTGCCTCGAGATTTTAAAATGCCCAATGAGTGTCCCAAAGATTCTGTAGTGTATACAGCTCATTGACAAGATAAAAGGAAGACAGCATTGCTATATTTTTTAAAAATTTATTTTATAGAAGTATAATTGATTTACAATGTTGTGTTAATTTCTGCTGTACAGCAAAGTTATTCAGTTATACATATATATACATTCTTTTTCATATGCTTTTCCATTATGGTTTATCACAGGATATTGAATATAGTTCCCTGTGCTCTACAGTAGGACCCTGTTGTTTATCCATTCTATACATAATAGTTTGCATCTGCTAATCCCAAACTCCCAATCCATCCCTCCCCCATCCCCCCCTTGGTAACCACAAGTCTGTTCTCTGTGTCTGTTTCTGTTTCATAGATAAGTTCATTTGTGTCATATTTCAGATTCCACATATAAGTGATATCATTTGGTATTTGTATTTCTCTTTCTGACTTACTTCACTTAGTATGATAATCTCCAGGTCCACCCATGTTGCTGCAAAGGACAGTATTTCATTCTTTTTAATGGCTGAGTAGTATTCCATTGTATGTATGTATACCACATCTTCTTTATCCATTCATCTGTCAATGGACATGTAGGTCTCCACATCTTGGCTATTGTGAATAGTGGACAGCATTGTTGTATTAAACCCCCTTCCCTGCTAAGGGAAGCTGACCATCCTGTCCTACAAGACCAAGATAAGACTTGTGATTAAGGCATCTTCTCTCTTTGACATATCCCAGAAAGTCAATCAAACAAGGTCATTAACCAAGGAGACTGAAAAAGTTGAAGCCCATTTTACCAACTGCTGTGATAATTTGGGTTTTCTCAGAGACTACTAAATATGAATCTGGGTGCAGGTGTCCAATGCTAAACAAGAGAAATGTATCAAATAGTTCATAAGAGCAAATTTTTTAAAATACAGTCCTTGGAGATTGAAGAGTCAAGAAGAGAGCAGAGGAAAAGAGTGAACTTGAACAGATTCCGGCAACGAAGGGCCAAACCGGCTTATAGCTGAGTGCTTGTGTGTGGGCACAGATAAAATAAGTCATTTAAATGCACCAGGGTGGGGTGTGGGATAAACATAAGGCTTCTTACACCATAACATAGTAGATTATAATAAAATATTTTTGAAGAAAGGTTTTAACCACAGAGACTGTATGGAACCTCACTTTTGGAGAAAACTGACTATGAAATCTAAGTACACTTTGAAAAGTCCCTCTAGGTTATGCCTAATGGGAGAACTTTTAATGGAGAGCATGTGAGCTTTGAAAACTGTCTTTTTAAGATGGAAGGCCAACCACAATAAGAATAAATCTCTGATTAGGAATTATGGGCCAAAAGTAACAGTACTTAACAAGCTTGTCCTTCCTGACCACGGTAGCGATGATTAATAATAGGCAGAGGACATCAACAATTAAATTACTGTCAGTGAGGTAAAGACAGTTTTACCATTACAAAATGCAACAAGGGCAAAGGATAGTGGTGGGTTTCTGGCTTACCAAAAAGGAAAAAAAAAATCTAAATGCAATCAGGTCCAGGCTTTGGGAGGAAGAAAGCAGGGATTGATCCCTTCACGCCACTGTGGGAGTTAAGAAGAGGATTTGTTAGGCAGGTGAGGAAGAAGTTCTTGTTACCTTTTGCTGTATATCAAAGAGAAACACCTTTTGGTGTAGGTTTGTCACTGAGCCTCAGAGCGCAAGCAAAGATGAGGGGCTTTCCCTTTTGTATTCCCTTTACCATCCTGAAGTCAGTTCTGCACAAGCTACTAGAGATAGAGGTGCATTCAGATGCCTTTCACTTGTTCATCTTTTCTCCTCGAGAACATGCTTTCAATGATAACCAATTAATGTGTTCAAGAGACTCTGTCCTTACTGCATTTCCCACCAGGGGGAAAACTATAAGTATTTATTGAGCACCTACTCTGTGACCAAGACTATAATTGGGAATAGACTTAAGGCATTTTTTATAATGATCTCCCACCTTTCTTAAAGCTCTACACATGGTGATTGTTGCTGTTCAAAGGAGTGGGAAGGGAAATCTCCTTGAATGAGACAGTTCACAACAGTGAATGTTTTGGAGCCTTTCTCGATGAACATCCAAAATAAGTAAATCACGGATAGATCGAATTCTCCACATTGTGGCTATTCACCTTTGTCATTATTAAGTTCAGAGTCAGGTCATGCAGATACTACAAGATCTTTAGATTTGGCTAATAGATGTCAACTCTTACAATAACAACAGCAATATTAATAGACAATCATTATGCCTTATTTTACTTATTTGTTGAGGGAGTAAAAATGTGTTTGCTGACAGCTGAAACTTAACTAAAGTATTTCAGAAACTTTTTTAGAAAGACAACTAGATTTGGGAGGAAATGAAATTCTGTTAACCTTTAATGAAAGACAGAATTACTGGACACAGAGCTCCTTATTCAGAGGACATTGTAGCTCAGTGAAGTTCCACGACTTCTTACCAATAAAGATAGCATAGCAGGAACTCCAGAAGTGGCATATACAAGACCTACAATGCTGATAGAAACTTTGGTCAGCTCAGGAAAAGAATATGGAAGATATTTTTGGAAGGCTTTACTTTGGAGCTGTAGAGATGAATCACACACACGTCATATGGACCAAAAAAAAGGGCAAGTGGCAGAACACATACAATTGGATACTGTTTTTTATGGAGTTTAAAAACATACAAAACAATGTGATGTATTTCTTAGGAATAAATAAATCTGTAGTAAAAGTACAGAGTAAAAAGACAATAATAAACACCAAAATCCATACAGTGGTCATTTTTATAGGGGGTGGAGGTAACTGGTGCAGGGAATTTAACTGAATTGGCTTTTGTTTCCTAAACGGACTTTGGATACATGGGTATTTATTGTGTTCATGGCTTTATATCATCAAATGGGCTCATACATGGGTTATTTTCAAATGTATACAAAAGTAGAGGTGCTAGCAAAATGAACTCCTGTATACTTATCTTGTGTATTCAACAATTATCAAAATTTTGCCATATTTGCTTCATCTGTCTTTGTTCTTTTCTAAAATGTATTTTAAAGAAAATCCCAAACAACGTCACTTTATTTCTATATGTTGCAGTATACATATTGACAAAATATGAGCTTTTAACAAACATAACAATGCCATTACTACTTTTACCCAAAATAATTCCTTAGTATCATGTATACCAAAAGACTATAAAGATACTTCCCCTAATTGTCTCAAAAATTCCTTTTTACAGTTAAGTTATTCAAATCAAGATGCACTTAAGGTCCACATATGATATTTAGTTGTTAGATCTCTCGTCTCTTTTAATCTAGGGCGTTCTTCCCTGCCATTTATCTTTTCATGCTATTGACTTGTTGCTGTAACTGGGTCAGTTCCTCCATGCTGTTTACTCTTCACTCTTTTTTGTATGTCTTGAATATTGTATGCTTTTAAAAATATTTAAGATGCTATTATGTTGAAAAGGTTAAGTATGGCATTCCCACAGTTGTTGGTCTTTTGAGATGATAGAAATGGAGAAAAGTTGATTGTCTGGCACTATGCACTGTGTCTGTTTCAGAAGATGTGCCTGGATCTTCTCTGGCGAGGGAAAACACTGTGCCGTGAGTGGGCATATACTTAGATATTAGTAGATGAGAGATGCCTTTCCCAGAAGCACCAAATAGTGGGAATTTGGAAGAAATAGCACTTTGTGAATAGCAGATCCTCTACCTGTCCTTTTTCTAATGATAACTAGTCTTTTGATATTGACAGAAAGAAAAGAATTATTTAAATTCACCAAATATTGCTTAACACCTAATATATGACAGGCAGTATTATATATGGGGGGTGGGATATTAATAGGATGATGATTATTTATTAATTAATAATCATAGCTGATATTTGTATGAAAAATTAACTATATATCATTATTTAATCTAATCCTCCAAACAACCATATGAGGCACTGTTGCATTTCCTATTATACAAATGAGGCTCAGAGAGGTTAAGCAATCTGCCCAGTGTCTCACAGCTGGGAAGTGGTTGAAAAAGAATTATACCTGAAATCTATTTGGTTTGAACTCAGTCTATCTAATTCCAAAATAGAGACTTTTACACACTATACTATACTGTACTGCCTCAAATACAAGTGCAACTCCCATGTTGACTAGAACAACTAGGACCCTCTACTTCATAGCGACCATCTTAATTTGGCCCAAACTTCAGTTTAATGCCTAGTACCACAAAAAAGCTCATTCCCTCCTTCTTGCGATTTTGCTTGACTTATTTCCACATGCTTCCCTGACTTAGATTCTCTGATATTTGCAGTTTTAATCAGCTATATTTGAATAACTGTGTATCTTTCAGCATTTCATGTGCTCTGCTTAGGTCTTGTATACAGTTTTGTTCCTATGCCTACTCTGTCCCTCTTAACTTTGGGAATGAATAGCTACAAATATAGATGATATAGATATGGACATAGATATCAATATATATGTAAGCATTTTCCATTGAGTTCCTATCATTGGGTTTCCTTTTTGTCAGAAATAAGTAAGTTTGGCCAGTGTAAGGAGGTAGGGTTTATAGAGGGGAAAACACTTGGAGTCAGAAGCCCTGGCCTTTAGTCCTGGACCTGCCAATGTATATCTGGGAGACCGTGGAAACTTCACCTCTCTGAGTGCTGGGTTCTTTATGAATAAAGTAGGAAAATGAGAATTCCTGCAAAGGCTGTTGTGAGGTCTCTAAGGAGACAGACTTCGTAGAATTCTGAGCTGTAAAGTTGCATAATTTTAAAGCCAGTGAAAAGAAGGGAGCTTAACCACTCTAATCAGACTTCCAGCAACTCTGCATTCACATGTCTCACTTTGATCCGTGGAGGCTCACCTCTACTTCATACAAACTGATAACAGTAAATCAATACTATTTCTCACTCCTTTGACTAAGAAGAGTGAAATTTCTGCTTTAAGAGAGCTAGAAGTAGGATTATCATGTAAATACTATTAGCTGACAGCACCTCTTATTAACCTCCATACTAGGAATGGTGTATGTCTCACACTATACATTAATTTCCCCAACTAATTTATTTATACTTCCTTGAAAATATTGGTGCAAGCACGGAATGAGTGTGTGTGTATATATACACGTGTGTGTGTGTGTGTGTGTGTGTAAATCTGGTAAATTGAGAAAATATCAACTTGGAAAATAGACGCACAAGGAAAGCTTTATTAATGGCATTTACAAGGCTTTTTTCCTTATCAGTGTCAGTTCCTCAATCATAGGCAATAGAAGGTACTGTCATTTTAATCTTAAATTGCCTGTAAATAAAGCCATTTCAAATCTTAGGCTTTAAATAAACAGTATTGTACCAATACATTTTTTCTATATCAATTTCCTTGATATGTAATTTATATAAAATACAGTACACCCATTTTAAGTGTACACTGTGAAGAAATTTGTCAAATACACCTGCATAATCACTACCACAATCAAGATACAGAATACTTCTTTCAGCTAAAAAGTTCCTTCCTGGGCCTTTGTGGTCAATTCCATCTCTTGACCAATGGCCCAGGCAACCAGTGATCTGCTTTCTGTCACTACAGATTAATTTCGCCTTTTCGAATTTTGTATAAATAGTCATACTGTATGTCAAATTCTGTGACTGGCTTTATGCATTTAGCGTGACATTTTTGAGTTTCATCCATATTGTTACATCAGTAGTTTACTTCTTTACTACTGTATTCTATTGTTTGCGTACATCATGAGTAGTTTTTCTATTCACCTATTGATAGTCCTTGAGTTGTTTCCATTTATTAGCTATTATGAGTAAAGCTGACATGACATTCATTTACAGGGCTCTGCATGGATATACATTTCATGTCTCCTGGATAAATACTTAGGAGTGAGATTGTATGTGTACAAGTATGAAGTATGTGTAGTCTTTTAAGAAAATGCCAGACTTTAAAAAAGTGGTCATACCACTTTATGCCCCCACCAACAAGGTATGAGAATTCTCATCACTCTGTATCTTCAGTGATAACTACCATTTTTAGTGTTTTTAATTTTAGCCGTTCTAGTGGGTTTGTAATGGTATCCCATCATGGTTTTTAATGAATTTCTCTAATGACAAATGAACATCTTTTCATATGCTTAGCAGCCATTCATATATATTCTTTTATGAAATATCTGCTTAAATAATTACTATTTTAACTTGGTTCCTTGCCTGCTTATTATTGAATTCTATTTTTTAATATATTCTGTATATCAGTATAGGTATAAATGTTTTACTTTTGTTTCATATTAAATAATCATCTACTTCAAGGTAGAATTTTATAGTTTTTGATTTTATGCTTAGGTATATCATCCGTTTCTAGTTGAGTTTTGTGTATATTGTGATGTGTAAGGGTCAAGGTACAGTTTTTCATACGGATCTTGAGTTGTTCCAGCACCATTTATTGAAAAGGCTACCATTTCCCACTGGCAACTTGGTTGAAAATCAGTTGAACGTGTATATGTGGGTTTATTTCTAAACTTTCTATTCTGTTCATTTGAACCACTTAGCCATCCTTACACCAATAATATACCATCTTGATGATGGGAGCTTAACAGTAATTCTTGCATTCAGGCAGAATAGTACTCCAATTTGGTCCTCCCTTTGAAATGTTGTTTAGCAATTCTAGGTCCTTCAAATTTTCATATTAATTTTAGAGTCAGTTTGCACATTTCTACAAAAGTATTCTTTTTCAGGACATTGTAACAATCCATGTAAAGTAATCAACAAACCTCTAGTCTCCTTAGGAACACCTTAGGTAATGCGAAGGCCAACGGCTACTGAGTACTTTTCTAACTTACAAGTACTTATGATGACTTTAATCTCTACTAAGTATTTTGCAAGAGTTTTGAAATGATAATTGGGAGATTGGGTATGAAATATTTTTAAAACAGCCAAGTGTTTTGTGTGTATGTATGTGTATATGTGTGTGTGTATATGTATACACCACATACAAAGACGAGGAGAGAGTCAGACAGAGAGGAGAGAATCAATCTTTTCAAAGAGTACATGTGAATATATTGCTGAAAGACCAGTCCTGTAGAATTTGTACCAGTTAACAAAGGGCCCATAGAAAATACACCGAAATGATGAGCATTCAAGTTTAGTAACACTTGATGGTAAGGGAAACTGTTATGCCTTTGGGCCAAATCTGTATCTCTATGTGTGACACTGAGTTCAATTTCTCTGTGCTTCATCCTTCAGGAAAAATCACCTTAACTTACTTATGAATTCTTCTTGAAGGAATCCTAAAATTAAAAGAAATCCTATCATATTAATATGAACTGTTTCACGTTCCGATTTTGTTCAATTTTCTTTATGTATAAATCACTAGTATTTCTTAGAGTTTAGGTTTAAGTACCCACTGTTATATGTCTTTATTCTCTCTCCTATAGGCCCCCTCCACTTACAAATTAGCCAAGAAAATTCCAATTTGTATTTTTTATGGTTCAGGTTCTGTCGGGATATGGCATAATATCCTATTAGACACAAGTGGTGCAGTGACAAGGAAGATAAAGAGGTTCTGCTCTGTGCTTTGAATGCTGCTCTTTTTATTAAGAATGTGACAGTTCAGGCTTCCCTGGTGGCGCAGTGGTTGAGAGTCCGCCTGCCGATGCAGGGGACACGGGTTCGTGCCCCGGTCCGGGAGGATCCCACGTGCCGAGGAGCGGCTGGGCCCGTGAGCCGTGGCCGCTGAGCCTGCGCGTCTGGAGCCTGTGCTCCCCAACGGGAGAGGCCACAACAGTGAGAGGCCCAGTTCAATGGACCTCTGAAACGTGAAAAGCCACTTCTAAAATCCTTTGCTTGCCCATTCTCTCTGATGTAAGATATAGGTGCATGTTTTGGCTCTGAGCCAAAAGACTTAGCACTGTCACAAAGTAAACTGACATTTCCATAGCCATCACCATATTGAAATGTATCGATGTAACTTTTTAAGCGAAGCTTCTGTAACCCTATCTATCTTGTCATTCTTTAGTAGAAGAGTCTTGTTCCTACAGGATGATGTTAAGTTCTACACAGCAGATGGAGTTCATGAGCAAACTCGCTCTTGTGAGGACCAAGGCTAAGGCCCTACTTCATTGTGTGAAATTGGCCATTTGACAAAGTAGAGTGCATGCAGAGTGTATCACAATCTCAGAGGTCTGTGCACTGTTTGGTGAGGAACTGTAGAGATAACCGGGAACATTCAGCTTAGAGACGACCTGTAGATAACATGATGATGGTCTTTACAAACTGTACACGAGTCCATGTGGGAGAGTGATTTGGAAGTCAAAGGAGTTTATTTTCAGATACGACTAAAAGTTTTTTGGGTAATAATTAGAATAAAGCAAGGAGTTAGAATGCCATTATTAATGGACTGAGTATGGGATTTGTAGTCAGATAAAGAACTGGTATTATATCCGGGTCCCATCACTTACTAACTTTGTGACTTAAGACAAGTTACTTAAAATGTTTGAGCTTCAGATTCCTTGTCTGTAAAATGGCCTATTGTTATATTGTGAAAAGTATGTGACATAGTGTATGTGAAGCACCTGGAATGGTGCTCAGCTGATGGGACCTTCTTCCCTCTCTGTCACTGAAGGATTTCCAACTGAGTCAAAGGCTCATGTGGGGAACTGAGGCAGGAACTTTCCCAGGCCTCATAAGAAACTGGACCAGATTATCTCTAAGGTTTCTTCCAACTCTGTAAATTCTGACTATTGTATTTTAATTTGTATTTGATTAGTTTTGTTCTCAAATCAGTCAGTGAGAAATAATAATATGGTGTATATTTCTGTGCAAAAATATTCACCTCAAAATAGTTAATGATCATTAAAATGGGTAACTATAGAATGTCACAAATATACTCACAAACTCAGATGATTAACAACACTAAAATCCGATCACGTTTCCTCTGTATATTTATTTTAATAATTTACGCTTGACTTGTGAGTTTAGGGTGAATGCCAGAATCCATTGGTGTTCAGCACTTGCAGTCAATCTCCAGCTTCAGGAAGTCATAAAGTATAAGGCACACAGTATTAGGTCTGCTCAATTGTCCATCTGACTATTCTGACAGCAGCAAAAAGATTTGGTATGTGAAGAAATTCAAGTTGCCTTCATAAGGTTAGGAACCAAGTTTGACTCTCCTTATTCAGCTATTTTATATCTTACATCAGTGAATTGATCTAAACTGTTGCTGATCCTTTCTGCATTTTTAGTCTATAAAACATTTTCATGACCAATGTCTCCAGTGCAGAGTAGTACTTTCCTTTTTTATCTACAAAAATGGCCTGCTTTCAGAATGTCCCTGGTCCTGATACTAGATTAATATGTGGATTTTAGTGGAAAACACCTCTATATTTTTTTTCGATCAAAATCAATCCTTACAGATTTCTGTTTGACATTCCAGACTGAAGATTCCGGACCATTTCCAGTCAGGCTGTGTTTCTGCATCTTCATGCAACATATGCCATGTGGATAGTCATGATTTTTTTCAAGATTAAGTTTCTCTTCTTTTTTTGGCCTCTGGAGTTCCTGACACTGTTTTAGTATTTTTGTGGCTTCTTTGGCTGCCCCTATTTCCAATCGTTTACCAAACATCTCTGCTGGGATGCCCTATGGGAACCTCAGTGGTCAAATTCAGCACACCCAAGCTGAGTTCGTCTCTCTGATCTGCCTAAACCTGCTCCTCCCTCTGTATTCCCTTTCCGTCGTCCTTATGACAGAATCCTAGGATCATCTGCAACTACTCCACATATTTACCCACATAGTTCTCATTTCTGCTACCCTTCATTCCTTTCTATAGATTCAAGTTACCATCCAGCATCATTTCACATTTTGTGTAAGACAGATCTGGTAGCAATGAACTTGATTCTTTCTTTGCTGTCTCAAATCTGCTATTGAGACCATATAGTGAACTTTTCTTTTCTGTTATTGCTCCTTTTAACTATGTCTCCTTTGGACCAAGTGTAATTTTTTTTAATTAAAATGACTGAATTTTTTATAACTCCATTTTAAATTTATTTATTTTTGTTGTTGGTTCATGATTTCTTACATTTTTATTGGTTGCTGTCCCTTTATCTCTTTGGACATTCTAAAAATACTTAGAGATAATTTTGAGATTCTTCTATTATTTGCACCCTATTGACAATGAATTTATTTGACAGTTAAGTGTGTTACCATCTTTCTTAGAGTGTTCTTTGTGTCCTTTGGAATTTTCATTTTCAGACACATTTTCAGTAGCTTTTCTTTTGCCCCCATCCCTCTGTTTAAACCATCCTTATCTAAGCAGCTTTGTGGCTGCCTCCCCCTGGGCTCTGACTACCCAGGGGTCATGGCTCTTCCATCTCAGAGAGATAATGGGGAATTGGCAGGTACTGTCACTAAAACAATGAGATATGTGTCCCCTTTCTTAGACCCTGAGGATTTCTTTGTTTCCTCCAACCACATGTGTACAAGCTTTATATAAAATCAAAGAATTAAGCACTGGCTACAGCCTTTTTCAGCCTCCTTTCACAGGAAGTTCACTCTGCCAGGGACCCTGATTTCATTCAGTGAACTTGACTGAGATTTCTAGCAGCATATTCAGTGTTCTCCTTCCTGTTCCCCTGTAGGCACTTAACTCCCAGCTTCCTTGATCTGCTTGAAGACCTATAGCTTGCTCAGCAGGGCCAGGGTTTCAAGACTACATAGCATTATATGTGTTTGTAATGTTTCTGGTTCACAGATATTTTTATATTATTTTTCAGCGTGCTATTTTAAATTCTATGTATTTATTTTTTCAAATCTAACTTGAACTTGGACTGAAATCACAAAATGGTCATGCCACAGGAGTGCGTTTCAAATCTGACCCCTTCTCTCCATATCCACTGCTACATCACATCTCAGCAGTGCTATTGTAGCCGCCTTCCAACTGCTCTCCCTGTACGTAAATATCTTCTATTCCCACCTAACCTCCAAGAGCTACTTGGAGTATTCTTTCTAAAACACAGTGTTTTGCTGCCTTAAACATACTTGTAAGAAAAATCCAAATGTGTTAGCATGGACTACAAGTTCCTTCACTTTCTTGCCTTGGTTCTTCACTGGCTTATCTTAGTTTCACTTCCAGTGAAACCTTCCTCTAGCTCCATAAAATATTTCTTGCCCCCACTGAAAATTTTACTGTCCACAGCTCTTACATAATTCCTTTATCCCTGTGACACTGTGTTGATCTGAAATCCTCCAGGATTTTTCCAACTGAAATCCTTCCTCCAGTTGGAAAAATGCCTCATCCTGGCTAAATATAACTCATTTCATAAAATTTTCTCTAAACACCTCAAGCAATGTTAAGTGTTTCTTTCTCTCCATTCATAGTATTTTTCATACCTTTAACATGATACTTGGCACACTGCATTCTAATTATCCTTTTACATATTTGCCTCCTGTAACATCTTTGCAAAGCAGATACGATTTTTCTTAACATGATGGAAAGTTTTAAATGAACAACAAATTTCTTTCCTCAAAAATTTGATAAGGAAGTAAGTAGTCAGTTATTTTTACCTCCATGTTTACCTAGAAACCATTATAACTCAAAACACAGTGGAAAAGATTATTCTTTACTTTTGTAATGATGTCATAATTGAGGGTTGCATGCATGATCAAGAACTTGGCACCCAGGGACTTCCCTGTAGGTCCAGTGGTTAAGATTTTGCCTTCCAATGCAGGGCAATGATCATTAGGCAACGATCCCTGGTTGGGCAGCTAAGATCCCACATGCCCCACGGCCAAAAGACCAAAACATAAAACAGAAGCAATATCGTAACAAATTCAATAAAGACTTTAAAAATAGTCGACATCAAAAAAAATCTTAGAAAAAAAAGAACTTGGCACTCAATAGTCAGAGCAATAACTATCATTATGTCCTGAATGTAAAAGTAGAGCTATAAGCTTTCATGTGTGTATCAAATAGTAAAATCACACTCTAAGTTTTATTAGACAGGCATCAGCATACAGCTGAAGTTGACTATACAAGGAGTCCCAGCACACCGTAGAGGTGCATTCAATACATAAAATTTACAACTCTACTTTGGTCATTTATTTGAACAGTATTTATAGGTAAGCTATGATAAACCTAACCTAAGCATTTAATTAAGAATTATATTATTTTCTGCCTTAGAATTTAAAAGCTATCAAAGGATAACCAACTCATTGATTTTTACAGAATGTCTTCTGTCTCCATAGTTAAATTTACCAGAGTCTCAAAAGAATACAGTCAGTCATTCCGTCTTTTGGAGCAATGCTCCAAGTAGTTGGTAAGATAAGATGTGTTCTCAGTGATGATAATGGTTATTCGTTGAGTAATTCATTTATTTATTTAGCAAATACTTATTGAATGTTTAGTGCATGCCACAAAGTGCCCTAGGTTCTGGGGTAGGACAGTAAACAGAAGAGTTACAAACAAATCCCTGCCAGCGTGGAGCTGACCCTCTAGTGGGGGAGGGGAGGTGGCAAATGATGAATGAATAAATGGTTATGTTACTACACAACAAAAAATAATAAGATGGTGATGAGCACTGTAGAGAAAAGTATAGCAAAGAAGTAGGTAAGGCAAGTCACAGAGGATTGGGGGGGATGATTTGGCATTTTAAATAGAAATGCCAGGAAGACCCTTACTGAGAAGGTGACATTATAGCAAAGTTGGAAGTCTTGGAGGGGAACCAGTTATATGGATTTCTGGGG
Source organism: Lipotes vexillifer (assembly GCF_000442215.2). Taxonomy (NCBI): domain Eukaryota; kingdom Metazoa; phylum Chordata; class Mammalia; order Artiodactyla; family Lipotidae; genus Lipotes; species Lipotes vexillifer. The sequence goes on along the minus strand of NW_006778004.1, from coordinate 165,255 downwards.
TAAGAGTGTCCAACAAAGGGAAGAGCAGTACAAAGACCTGCTTTATTTTAATTTTCTAGCTATTGTTACGACCTAATATACTATGCTTGTCTTATTTATCTTGTTATCTCCTTTCTCCACTGGAATAAAAATTCCATAGAGGCAGAAAATTGAATCTGTTGTTTCGTTTTTCACTGCTACATCCCTAACGTCTAAAACAGTGCCTGGTATATGGCAGGCATATAGTAAACACATGATAAATATTTATTGAATGAATGAAGTGTGATATGTGTTATAATATCTGATATGTTCTCTATTTGATAAAACCTTAAATTTTTCTCATTTTCTCTTGATGCATCATTATCTTCTCCCACACACTGCATCCAGAAAGGGTCTTGGGGATTAGTCCTTGAACTCGTTCTTTTCTTCTCGGCACTTACTCCCTAAGTAATCTCATCCAGTCCCATTATCTTAGATGCATGTATATATTCTTGACTCCCAATATGTATCTTCAGCTCCAGTCTCTTCCCCCAGACTCCTAATTCATGTATCTAATCAACTACTTGACATTTTCATTTGGATGGCTAACAAACATCCCCAAGTTAGGATATCTATAATCAAACTCTTGATTCTTCTCACACACGATTCTCTACCAGTAAAAAGGACCTCCTTTTCTCAGGTTTCCCCCAGCCAAATTGGCATCATCCTTGACTCCTCTTTCTTTCCTACCTTGCATCCAACCTAACAGCACATAATGTTGCCTCTAATTCTAATCCAAGAAAACACAATCCCATGTGAGGGCCAGGGAAGGAGTAGTCCATTTGAAAATGGACGAAAGGTCAAAAGTGCTTCTTCTTGAAGACATGTACAAGCTTTCACTAGGATTTAAAAGATTTCCAATGAAATTTCATAGAGAACACAAATACTAAGCAGAGGCTTGTGGAAAATGACAGTGTAAAATATGTCTTAACACCAAGGGCTGGAGCCATGGCTCATGGACTTGTTGCTTGTTTACATTTGCTAGGCGGCCCACACTTGCTTTGAATTTGTACCTGAGACGTATCCAAAGTATTAAGTGATTGGATCAGAATTCTACCCTGGATCACAATTCCACTGTCTCTGTGTTGAGTGTCCAAACCAGACCCTGTTTCCTTTATGTTAATCTTTCTGTCCGTCTAGTGATCTGTTCTTCCATCCAACCATCCTCTATCTAGCTACTATTTAGTTAATGTTTACTGGTGCAGTCAGATACAGAGAAGCTCAGTGTAGTGAGGACACACTATATAGACAGATATTTACTAGATCTTGGGGATACCAAGGTGAACAAGGCATAGAATTGGTGAATAAAATAGACACTAGTCTTATACTCGAGGCACTCAGAGTCTAAAGAAGAAAGCAGACTAATAAACAAGCACTTAAAGTTCAATGTGGTAAGTGCTGATGATAAACATAAGGTGTTATGGGAGCACAAAGACAGATCTCCTAACCCAGTCTGGAGATACAGGAAAGGCGTTTGAGAAGTAGGATGGCTAAAAATTGGAAGTTAGCCAGGGTGGAGACAGATATTGCAGCAAGTAGAAGAAATCTATAAAGACCTAGAGTTAAGAGAGAATATATTCGGGAAATAAAAGTAGTCCACTGGAAAGAATGCTGACACTTCCTTTGTTAAGGGTTTGGGGTTTGTCAAAAAATCAAAAATGTGGGCAAAATAGTGAGAATTAAAACTAAACTAGGCAGGTACTGTAAGTGGAGCTCTACTGCGATGACTTGGAAGGCAGTTGCCATGCTCAATTTTTTAGCTTTGTTTCAGTAGTTTCTTATGAGCTATTTTGAAATGAGTTCATATTTAGGGCTTACTAAACATCTGAGGTCATGCTAATATTTTGTCCTTAGCTCAAAGCAAAAGGTACCTAGAGAAGAACTTACCCTTTAGATTTGAAACTGAGAGGCATTATAAAAGGAATTTAATCTGTGTTTCTCATATATTTACTCTTAGTCAAAATGTTGTTTAATAAAAGCTATTTAATTCTCCAGAAGACTTATTAGCTGCTGGTAGGCTTTTTAGAGAAGACTCACTGATTTTGTAGGATCATGCAAGATTCAGTCAGGGATTTGCAGCTTTTTCCTGATCCTACCACTGACTCACTTCAGGCCTATCTTTAAACCTTCATCCTGTATGAGGTCAAAATCTTTTTTCTTACAAAGAGAACAAAATTTGGAGCTCCTAGAAGTGACTGCGCCGTTGATACAGGTATCAGTAATTTATTCAGAAAGCTGGACGTTCAGATTGCTCATGAATAGAGGTGACTTACAGAGTACGAGCTAAATTCTAACCTGGAAAACCAAGCTAGCAGTAAAGGAACTCTCCAAAAATTCAACCAGCCCTAGGAGACGCATGTTATAATCTGACAAACAGATAAATTAGATAGTAGTTGGCCCTGGAACTTGTAATTGTTTGGCAGTTTTGACATCTGAGATTTCAAACCATAGTGAAAAGTCCCTGAGTACTGGGCTGGGGGCACAGTCTAAGGCTCAGTCTTGAAATCACAACAGGGGAACAGCAAAGACCAAACAAACAAAATTCCAACCTTAAGGAATGAGGCAAAACTGGGAATGAGGAAAGTTGGTGAGAGCAGTGATTTGGTAACAACGTGGACATATACTAATATCCTCTAAAGAAACCAGATCCAAAGAAGATTTGGAGAGCAAAATGAGAAATTAATCGTGGTAAGTGGGCAACTAGTTCCCAGGTCTGCTAATTTCTGATTCTGGGGCAGTATATTAGTCAGGGCTCTCCAGAGAAAGAGAAACAACAGGCTATGTGTGTGGATGTATATGTGTGTGTGTATACACATACATATGTGCGTACATATGTATGTGTGTGTGTGTATAGAGAGCCAGAGACACAGGGAAGAGCTGCAAGAGTCTGCTGATGTAAATGTTAATCTCATCTAAAAAACACTTCCCAGAAACATCCAGAATTATGGTTAACCAACTATATGGGCACAATAGCCCAGTCAAATTGACACATAAAATTAATCATCATAGGCAGTGACTTAGATTTTAAGGGCCTTCTAAATAGTTAATGGGGACGAGGATAAAAACTTTAGAATCCATCTAACTGATTTTAAGGAAGTACTTTACCTTTCTAGTTGATGTAGCTTTATTATCAATAGACATAACAGGAATCATTTTGAAAACCCCCTGTGTATCACTCCCTAGTTCTTATCAACCACTAGTACACTTTCTATCTCTCTATATATTCCTATTGTGGATTTTCATATGAATTTAATCATATAATATGTGGTCTTTTGTGACTGGCTTCTTTCACTTAGCATTATGTTTCAGGGTTCATCAAAGTTGTAGCATATATCATTACTGCAGTCCTTTTTATGGCCAAATAATATTCCATTGTATGGATATACCAATTTTTGTTTATCCATTTGTCTGTTGATAGGCATTTGGGTTGTTTCTAAATTTGGTCATTATAAATAATGCTGTCATAAACATTTGTGTGTAAGTTTTTGCATGGACATGTTTTCATTCCTCTTGGGTCTATACCTAGGAGTAGAATTCCTGGGTTATATGGTAACTCTACATTTAATCATTTCAGGAGTTGCTAGACCATTTTTCAGTTTTTGCACCATTTTACATTCCCACCTACAGTGTATGAGGGCTCCAATTGCTCAGCAACATAACACTGCTATACTTATTACTTTACCATCTCTCATCATTTCCTTAGCCCATTACAGCTTTATTCCCATCCACTTCTTTGTAGTGTTTTTGGTAAACATATTACACATATATTGCATTTCTATATGTAATAGGCCCAACAATATGCTATATGCATATTATTTTATATAATTGCTTTAAAATCAAGATAAGAAAGGAGAAAAATATGCATTTATATTGTCTTTTATAATTACATGGTTATATTTACCAGTGCACTTTGTTCCTATGGATTTCAATTGTCATCTGGGATCATTTGTTTTCAAACTAAAGAATTTTCTTTATAATTACTTGTAAGGCAAGTCTGCTAGCAACATATTCAACATTTTTTTCCTTTATTTTGTTTTTATTTGTGATTAGTAACTTTGCTGGTTATAGGGTTCTTGGTTGGCAGAGTTTTTTCTTTGAGCACTTATCCCACTGCCTGTTGGCCTATGTTGTTTCTGCTTAGAATTCAGTTGTTAACCTTATTGGGGTTCCCTTGTAAGTGACATGTCATTTATCTCCTGATTCTTTCAAGATATTTTCCTTGTCTTTGACTTTCAGCACTTTTACTATGATGTGTCTGTTTGTGGGTCTGTTTGTGTTTATACTACTTAGAAGTTGTTAAGTTTCCTAAATGTGTAGATTACTGTTTTTCAGTAAATCTGGGACATGTTCAGCCATCAGTTCTTTTCAATAGTATTTCTTCTTGCTCTCTTTCATCTTCTTTTGGTAATCCCATTATGTGTGTGCTGGTATGTTTAATGATGTCTGACACTTCTCTTAGTGCCTGTTCATTTTTCTTCCTCCATTTTTTCTCCCTATTTTTTGGCTTCCATAATCTCTATTGATCTATATTCATGTCTAATAATTCTCTCTTCTGCCAGCTCAAATCTACTGGTGAGACCCTCTAGTGGATTTTTCTTTCAATTATTGTAATACTTTTCAACTCCAAAATTTCCATTGGTTCTACTTTTAAATTTCTATCCCTTTATTGATAGTCTCTGTTTGATTTGCCATCTCATCATACCTTCTTCCTTCACTCCTTTAATCATGTTTATTTTTAGTTCAGTGAGCATATGTATAATGGCCGCATTGACATTTTTCTGTTTAATCTGACATCTAGTAACTCTCACAGACAGTTTTTGTTGCCTCCCTTTCCCCCAGTGTCTGAGTCATACTTACTTTACTATTTCTTTGCATGCCTTGTAAATTTTGTTGGAAACTGGACATATTAGATAATGTTGTAATTGTAGGTATGGTCCCCCACTCTGGGAAATACTATTGTTACTTGTTTGTGTAGTCATGGAATATGTTATTTTAGAGAGATCTATTCTCCTCACTCCCACACACACAGTGTTAAGCCTCTACTATTGCTTCTCTGAGTGCCACAGCTTTGATTATGCCCACAGTAACCCTGTAATGACAGCAGTATGGGTAGGGCCCTCATACAGTCTTTCCTTAAACACACTTAGCTATTAAACTTTACTAATTACAGGCTAAGGTTGCTTCACTGTTTTCAACAATACCCTGGAGCATAACTTACACACACACACACACACACACACTGTGAAACAATAACCACAAAAAAACTAATTCAGAATTTTACAATATTGAATATATCAAAGGACAAGATATAATTCACCTGTTTTTTTGTAATGCTGTTTAAACCCTCCAGACCCTGTATTCAACACACAGAAATGTGTAGGCAAATAGATTACAGCAAAGATTACTTAGATCCATACCTTCTAATGAAAAAAACAAACAAACACTGAGAAACCTATTTACTATACAATGAATAAAAACTTGCTATTCTCCATCCAGTGCCTAACAATAATTTCTCTCCATTCCTCCTTTTACTGTTGCTGTTCTTCACGACCATTATTGCTACTTCTTGTGACCTATATCCTGCATTCTACACCCTAACTTTCCTGGTAATTAGAATTGGAAACCGGAGAACATCATATAAGTGATGTTTGACCCAGGAGAACACCAGGGCCATTTCATCACTTTGCATTAAGTGTATAGCCTGAAGGAGGAGACATGGGAACCCATCTTTCACATTCAGAATACTCTCAAACAGAATAGAAAATTTTACCAGCAAATATTAGTTAATCCCTGAAGTGATCCCATTGCAGGAGGAGACTGCAGATGATGGTGCTGTGTGCAGCTGTTTTACATGTACTCCTTTGTCCTGTCTCTACGTCCCAGGTATAGAGAACCTTTAGATTCTTCCTTCTCTCTGTCAACCGAATTCAGTCTCTAGTTGCAGCCCCACTGCTTCCTATCTGCTTCTTTTCCTCATTTGTTTGAATTAACTGTCCCTCAACACCTGTTTTGCCCTGGAATGTTGTGCTTCAGGTTTTACTTAGCTTCATGTGAATACTATCAGTCTCTGAGAATAGTAGTAATTGCAACTAATATTTATTAAGCTCATATTATCATACTGAATCCTGTTTCTAACACTCTGTGGTAGGAACTATTATTACCTCATTTTCACATAAGGAAATGGAGGCTTATATAGCTTAAATCACTTCTCCAGTGTCACAGACCATCAAGTGACAAAGTAGGAATTTGAAGACAGGTCTGTATAACCTGAGAACCTCATTCTCTTAACAAATAGTAATGCTTAATCTAGTTATTCCACCTTCTCACCTGTACCTGCTTTCAGGTCTTAAAGCATCAACCCAGGTTGCAATCCTCTGCCTTCCACCATCTTTCTCTCCCCACTTATTTATCATTGACATTCAGAAGAATAGTTTTCAAAAAATTGACTAGGAGTCAAATAAGGGAATATGCAGTGCCTGGAGGAGGAAGTGGAATGTAGAAGGATTTTCTTCAATTCTTCTGTTTCCAAGCTGAGGAAAGAGTACCAGGATAGTGGGGAGAGACTGAAGATACAGGAAGAGTATAACTGATGGAACAAGTTACCTCTTCCTACAAAAGTTATAATTCTGTGGTTCTGGGAATGACTAGAGAGTTCTTGTTTGAGCTGTTCCAATATGAAACCAGCTGCAGGCCCATTAGCATGGCATTTTGATGAAACAAATTTATAAGAAAAAATATATAAAGCAAGCTATTTAAAGATGGCTTATTTGAAATGATGCCAACATTAACTTAATAGCAATTTTAAATGGTAAAAAAGTGAAAGATTTTAAGGATTTTTAGAACCATTATTGTACTTACTATAATATATTGCCTTGCCAAAAATATTCTTGAAACTGAGCAATTTAAGAAGCTATTTTGGAAACTAATGGCAAGGATTTTCTATTAAAAGTTTCATTTTCATTTTTTCCCATTAAAATCTCAAGTAAATACATAGCCAAACATAGAATATTACTTATCAGAAGACACATCTCACAGTATAATAAAACCTTAGATGAGACTTTGGCACACAAAGTGAATTTAATTCCATTATTGAGGATTCTTTCATTTCTTTCTTTAAAGTAAGATCTCAAATCTCATTCATTTTGTGAATAACATTCAGCCGACGGCCACAAAGCTGTCCGTTCACTAGACTAACAGATCAGATATTTTTCTTTGGTCTTTCAAGTCAGTCAGATAGCTAGTTAACCTTTTAACCTCCTTTTTCTTTATTGAACAAAGCAAATCCAACAGCCATTCATGTCATATAGTGTCAGGAGTTATACCAGGACTATTACCTTCTCCATATCTTTTGCTCCCTCCTCTTCATCTTTAACCAGTCAGCAGTTCACAATTGCATTTTCTTGCAAGCTAATGGTCCTGTCACACTCAAGGACTAGATTTTCTGGGGACAATAAAAATAAAAAGTAGCTTTAGATTATCTTTCAGGAAAAATAGAGAATACATAAATACAGTATTTTGCATACAATTTCAAGGGGATAAAAATCTATCTGCAGTTTATCCATGAATCTTCTATGAGTAATTTAAGAATTCTTATTACAGAAGGTTCTTCTGACTTACTCTATAGCCCCTTTTATGTTGACAGTCCAGAATGAGAAAACAGAGGAAAAAAAGGAAGGCAATTAACAATGATAAAATAACGTATCTCTGATAACTGAAGGCTATGAGCTCCTAGAGTGAAAGGGGCAATTAATGTCAAGCAAAAGGAAGGAAAATGCCTGAAACTAGGAGACATCATCAAGAAATTTCAGGGTACTAAGGAAAAAGGGAAAACCGTAAAAGCTTCCTCTAGCAGTCAGTATGCTTTGAACCAGAGGAGAAAAATTCTCACTCAAACCTGCTTAAATAATAAGCAAACTAACTATCTTACTAAATAAAAGATTGAGGATTGTATAGAAGTAGCGTGGGTTCTAGTAATAGTATCAAAAGTTTGATTGAGGTCATCGAGGACCCCAGTTCCATCTGCCTCCTCCTCCTTCCTTCGGATCTCCCTAAATTTGGTTTCCTTAATGTTCACAAGATAGTTGACAGTAGCAATGAAGGCTACAAATTTTATAGTTCACATTCAGAAGGAGAGTGAGAACCCTCTCTACCAATATACTCTAAGTCCTTTCCTTCAGTTTGCTGAGGTTATTAATGTCACATGCCCATTTCTGGGCCTATATTGGCAGATAGAGAATACCATTTGCTGATTGTCTTAAACCAGGATACTCTTATGAAACGGGATGGGGTAAATACCTGAACAAATTTTGGGTGAATGGATGTTGGATAGGCAGCAACATCTATTGCAATTTCAGGTGAAAAAAGAGGTAACATTAGAGGGTGAGGAGTCTGAATGGTTTTGGATTTCTCAACAAGAACAGTGAAAGATAAAACAGATTAGAATAATACTTTCAAAATGGTTAAAAAATAATTTATTGTGTAAAATTCTATCCTCGTTCTATCTTGGTTGAAAAAGCTATGATACAATATATAATTTTTCAATATTTGAAGTCTGAAAAGTTTATCTCCTAGGTATTATTTTCAGAAAATTTTTAAAGAATGAACTCCACCAAAGTAAAAGGTACACCAAGAATGAGGGAGAAATGAGATTCAAGAAACAGTGAATCCATATCAAAATATCAAAGGCATTTTTACAGAACTAGAACAAAGAATTTCAAAATTTGTATGGGGACAAAAAAGTCCCCAAATAGCTAAAACAATCGAGAAAGGAAAAACAGAGCTGGAGGAATCATGCTCCCCAACTTCAGACTATACTACAAAGCTACAGTAAACAAAACAGTATGGTGTTGGCACAAAACCAGAAACATAGATCAATGGAACAGGAGAGAAAGCCCAGAAATAAACCCATGCACCTATGGTCACCTGATCTATGACAAAGGAGGCAAGAAATATACAGTGGAGGAAAGACAGTCTCTTCATGACTGTTGCTGGGAAAACTGAACAGCTACAAGTAAAAGAATGAACTTAGAACATTCTCTAATACCATATACAAAAATAAACAAAATGGATTAAAGACCTAAATGGGAGACCAGATACTGTTAAAACTCCTAGAGGAAAACATAGGCAGAATACTCTTTGACGTAAATCGCAGCAATATTTTTTTGGATTCATCTCCTAGAGTAATGGAAATAAAAGCAAAAATAAACAAATGGGAGATAATTAAACTTAAAAGCTTTTGCACATCAAAGGAAACCATAAACAAAATGAAAAGACAACCTATAGAATGGGAGAAAATATTTGCAAATGATGCAACTGACAAGGGGTTCATATCTAAAATATACAAACAGCACATGCAGCTCAATATCCAAAAACCATACAACCCAATCAAAAAATGGGCAGAAGACCTAAATAGAAATTTCTGCAAAGAAGACATACAGATGGCCAACAGGCACATGAAAAGATGCTCAGCATCATGAATTAATAGAGAAATGTAAATGAAAACTACAGTGAGGTATCACCTCACAATGGTCAGAATGGCCATCATCAAAAAATCTACAAATAACAAATGCTGAAGAGTTTGGAGAAAAGGGAACCCTCTTACACTGTTGGTGGGAATGTACATTGGCGCAGCCACTATGGAAAACAGTACGGAGCTTCCTTAAAAAATTGAAACTACCCTATGACCAGCATATATCCAGAGAAAACCATAATTCAAAAAAATACATGCACCCCAATGCTCATAGCAGCACTGTTTACAATAGCAAAGACACGGAAGCAACCTAAATGTCCATTGACAGATGAATGGGTAAAGATGTGGTACAGATATACAATGGAATATTAGTCATAAAAAGAATGAAATAATGCCATTTTCAGCAATGTGGATGGATCTAGAGATTATCAGACTAAGTGAAGTAAGTCAAAGACAAATATCATGTGATATCACTTATATGTGGACTCTAAAAAAATGATACAAATGAACTTATATACAAAACAGAAACTCATAGACATAAAAAACAAACTTATGGTTACCAAAAGGAAAAGGCAGGGAGGGATAATTTAGGAATTTGGGAGTAACACATACCTACTACTATACATAAAATAGATAACCAACAAGGTCCTACTGTATAGCACAGGGAACTATACTCAATATCTTGTAATAACCTGTATGGGAAAAAGAATCTGAAAAAGAATAGATATATGTATATGTATAACTGAATCACTTTGCTATACACCTGAAACTAACACAACATTGTAAATCAACTACACTTCAATAAAAAGTTTGTTTGGGGGGAAAAATAAGAAACAGTGAATTCATATTGGACAGACCCAAAAGAAGCTTCCAGAACGACAAATGTGCAATAGGCCTAAAGAGTAACCAATCCAAATTAGAAGAGGAGACTCTCAGGCCCCCAAAAGGAAGACTCTAGGAAAATAAGAGGAATAAAAATTTGCTGGATGAAATTTATCTTATGGAAGAGGAATCGAGAGATTTTACGTTGCATAAAGAAAGAGTAAAAAGCATATGCATAAGTAAGAAAAAATGAAGACAAATTCTTACCTCTGGGAAAAATGGAAAGTTGTATAAAAGAGGAAATACAGTCACAGTACATTACCTGGTTCTGTAGGGAATACATTTTATGGAATGACAAATAATAAACATATTACTGGTGTCTCTGAGTGAGACCAATAAATAGCTCCTTCTCTTTCCTACCTGGAGTATGAGAAAATTGAGAAAGACCAGCAGCTTGGAGGCCAGAATATCACTATTACTACTTGTAAATGCGGAAGGTATAGCTTAGTGAAGAGCAAAATGACCCTCCTAACTAAATCACAGGCAAGCTTGCCCACCCACCCATAGCAACTCATAGCAAATGCCATCAAACAAAAACTTGTTTACATAGTAATTTTACACTATAACAAACGAACCCAGTAGATCAATGAAGTACTGATGTTAACTTATTAAAGGAAAATGCCAATATCAGTGATGAAGACATTAATTAGTTATTTATATTTTGATATAACTGTATATAAATATAATACTGGTTTTATTTTGTTTTTGGTTTGCCAATTTTGAATACTCTTGTGTTTCATTTTGAATGCTGGAGAGATGGAGCAGGACAGTGGTTGGTGAATATTTCCTGACTCTCCTGTGGGAAGGAAAACCTGAGGGTTTACAGGAGGAGGAAGCAGCAAGGCCAGGCCTCAAAGAGGAAAGAGAGAGAGGTGAAAATGTAGTATGTCTAGAGCTAGATACCGTGTACCTGTTCTAATTGATGAGCTTTCACCTCAGAGATTCTAATTGGAGAGATAAGACACGTTGTTTATTTTGTTCATCTTGATGACTGACACAGGCTCTGTGATTGATTCAGCTGTTACTACTGGTATTGCTTGTAAATGCAGCAAAATCTCATTAATTTTGATCTGATTTCTGTATTTACAAAACTAAAACTGTGAGGCTTTGGCCAGGAAAAGAACATTGGCAGTGCTCCAGTGGCAGTGCTTGATTATTAGTAGATATCAGGAGAGACCCATCGGTCAGCACCATTCAGTCTTGCTGTGTGTGGCAATGTCTACATGCTATGCAGAATTCCGTCCTTCACTCCCATCCTACACTGTGTGAGAGAGAGAGAGAGCGAGAAGAGGAAGAGAGAGAGAGAGAAGAGGAAGAGAGAGAGAGAAAATAGATATGATTGAAATAAACCATAAGCAGCTTTGGTGATAACTACATATAGTATTGTGACAGAAAAAAAGAAAAGTAAGGTCTTAAAAAAAGGTAGAAGTTCTGGGCTTCCCTGGTGGTGCAGTGGTTGAGAGTCCACCTGCCTATGCAGGGGACACGGGTTCGTGCCCTGGTCCGGGAAGGTCCCACATGCCGCGGAGCGGCTGGGCCCGTGAGCCATGGCCACTGAGCCCGCGCGTCTGGAGCCTGTGCTCCGCAACCGGAGAGGCCACAACAGTGAGAGGCCTGCGTACCGCAAAAACAAAACAAAACAAAAAAAAGGTAGAAGTTCTCTTTACAGAATTTCATGGTATATTTACTAAAAAAAAACAACAAAATATACAATTACTCCATATATTTTACATTTGAAAATGCCTATAGAGAAGCACCTTTGAAGAAATCTGTCCTTAACTAACTGCAACCCTCTTTTTTCTTTTCTCTCTGATGTGGCCTCTGGAAGCTTTTACAGATAATTTTGGCCCATGAAGGCAGAAGATGGCAAGGCGAAATGGCTTTCCTTTACTCCTTTGGGAGTACTATGGTATTCCCAAACTCTGAAAATTCATGGGTTCTATGGCAGAGTCTATTTCCATTCAATTTAATTGAAGAAACTTTTGATGCTATTTGCCTTTTCTAGTTACAGAATATTCACTGAATCCAGTGCTAGACATTAAAGTGTTTTATTTTCAATATCCTAGTTTATTAGTTAATTCAGTAAGTATTTACTACTCTCCTGTTATGTGTCAGGCACAGTTCTAGGCACAGTGAACACAGAAATGAAAAAAGCAAAGTCCTTGCCTTCCTGGAGTTTACTTTTCAACCAGAGAACCTGATAAGAAAAGGAGTGTTCAATACCCTTTACCAGTCTTTTGTTTCATAATTTGCCGGTCATTTATTATGACTCAGTCCAGTTCCATGTTTTCTAACAGCATTTTCAGATATAATTTACATACCATACAATTCACCCATTTAAAGTGTACCATTCAATGGATTTTAGTGTATGTACAGAGTTGTGTAACAATCATTACAGTCAACTTAAAAACATTTTCATCATCCTGAAATGAAACCTCATACACTTTATCAGTCATCCATCTACCTCCCTCCATAATCCCAGTCCTAGGCAGCCACTCATTATTTTCTGTCTCTATGGATTTGTCTATTAGGACCATTTCATATAAATGGAATTATACAATGTGTGCTTCTTTCACTTAGCATGATGTTTTCTAGGTTCATCCATATTGTAGCATGTATCAGTACTTCATTCCTTTTTAAAGCTGAATTATATTCCATTATATGGATAGAACACAGTTTATTGGTCCATTCACCAATTGCTGGACAGTTAAGCTCTTTCCACTTTTTGGCTATTAATGAATAATGCTGCTACGAACACTCATGTTTACATACTGTATAGACATATATTTTTATTGCTCTTGGGTATACAGAGTAGAATGCTGGGTCATACGGCAACTCTATGTTTGTTTAACGTTTGGGGGAACTGCCAGAATCCAGTCCCACTTGAAATTCCAATCATATATCCTTTTCAAATATCCTCATTTCTCCCAGGACCGGCTAAACTGTGGCTCTGTTAACTTGGAGTCAAGGAGAGAAATACCTCCAGGCTTGTTCTGGTTCAGTCTAATGTCAGAGGCCCTGATAAGGGCCAAGGGTTCCTGTGCCCCAGGTTTCCCACCCTCCATGTTGCCTGAAGCCACAGTAACCATTGGGGTCTTTGGAGGTCACTGAGGGCTCAAGGGCCTGGAATGAGGGGTGCCCCCATTTTCTTCATCCCTGAAAACAGCCCTGTAGCTCTTCACAGTCCCCCCCAGGCATGGGATACTCCAGTGAACCTCCCCCTTCAGAAGTTTCAGAAAAGAAGCAAGTATTAATCTCTACATATGGGCACTCTCAAACTTCAAGGATGTGTATCCAGCAACCTCTTCTTCTCCCCAGGAGCAAGAGAAGAAGAGGGCTGTATACAAAACAATCTCAAGAAGGAAGAACAAAGCTGGAAGAATTACGCTCCTTGACTTCAGACTATACTACAAAGCTACAGTAATCATGGTTTTGGCACAAACAGACACATAGAAAAATGGGACAGAATCGGGATTTCCGTGGTGGTGCAGTGGTTAAGAATCCACCTGCCAATGCAGGGGACACGGGTTCGAGCCCTGGTCCAGGAAGATCTCACATGCTGCAGAGCAACTAAACCCGTGCGCCACAACTGCTGACCCTGCGCTCTGGAGCCAGCAAGCCACAACTACTGAGCCTGCGTGCCACAACTGCTGAAGCCCACATGCATAGAATCCATGGTCTGCAACAAGAGAAACCACTGCAATGAGGAGCCCGTGCACTGCAATGAAGAGCAGCCCCCGCTCGCTGCAACTAGAGAAAGCCCGCATGCAGCAATGAAGACCCAATCCAGCCATAAATAAATAAATAAAAAGAAAGAAAGAAAGAAAAGAAAAAAATGGGACAGAATAGATCATCCAGAAATGAACCCATGTACTCATGGTCAATTCATCTACCACAAAGGAGGCAAGAATATACAATGGAGAGAAGACAGTCTCTTCAGTACGTAGTTCTGGGAAAACTGGACAGCTATATGTAAAAGAATGAAATTAGAACATTATCTAACACCATACACAAAAATAAATTGAAAATGGGATAAAGACCTAAATGGAAGACCAGATACTATATAACTCCTAGAGGAAAACATAGGCAGAACACTCTTTGACACAAATCGCAGCAATATTGTTTTGGATCTGTTTCCTAAACTAAAGGAAATAAAAGCAAAAATAAACAAATGATACCTAATTAAACTTAAAAGCTTTTGCACAGCAAAGGAAACCATCAACAAAACAAAAAGGCAACCTACTGAATGGGAGAAAATATTTGCAAATGATATTACTGATATGGGATTAATACCCAACATATATGAAGAACTCATACAACTCAACAGCAAACAAACAACCTGATTAAAAGTTGGGCAGAAGAACTGAACAGACATTCTTCCACAGAGGAAATGCAGATGGCCAACAGGCACATGAAAAGATGCTTAACATCACTAATCATCAGGGAAGTGCAAATCAAAACTACAGTGAGATGTCCCCTCACACCTGTCAGAATGGCTATCATCAAAAAGACCACAAATAAAACTGGACAGCTACATGTAAAAGAATGAAATTAGAACACTCCCTAACACCATACACAAAAATAAACTCAAAATGGATTAAAGACCTAAATATAAGGCCAGACAGTATAAAACTCTTAGAGGAAAACATAGGCAGAACACTGTATGACATACATCACAGCAAGATCCTTTCTGACCCACCTCCTAGAGAAATGGAAATATAAACAAAAATAAACAAATGGGACCAATGAAACTTAAAAGCTTTTGCACAGCAAAGGAAACCATAAATAAGGTGAAAAGACAACCCACAGAATGGGAGAAAATATTAGCAAACGAAGATACTGACAAAGGATTAATCTCCAAAATATACAAGTATCTCATGCAGCTCAATATCAGAAAAAACAAACAACCCACTCCAAAGATGGGCAGAAGACCTAAATAGACATTTCTCCAAAGAAGATATACAGATTGCCAACAAACACATGAAAGAATGCTCAACATCACTAATCATTAGAGAAATGCAAATCAAAACTACAATGAGGTACCACCTCACACCGGTCAGAATGGCCATCATCAAAAAATCTACAAACAATAAATGTGGGAGAGGGTGTGGAGAAAAGGGAACCCTCTTGCACTGTTGGTGGGAATATAAATTGATACAGCCACTGTGGAGAACAGTATGGAGGTTCCTTCAAAAACTAAAAATAGAACTAAGTATCATACGACCCAGCAATCCCACTACTGGGCATATACCCTGAGAAAACCATAAATCAAAAAGAATCATGTAACACAATGTTCATTGCAGCTCTATTTACAATAGCCAGGACATGGAAGCAACCTAAGTGTCCATCGACAGATGAATGGGTAAAGAAGATGTGGCACATATATACAATGGAATATTACTCAGCCATAAAAAGAAATGAAATTGAGTTATTTGTAGTGAGGTGGATGGACCTAGAGTCTGTCATACAGAGTGAAGTAAGTCAGAAAGAGAAAAACAAATATCATAAGCTAACACATATATATGGAATCTAAAAAAAAAGAAACAACTTCTGAAGAAACTACGGGCAGGACAGGAATAAAGACACAGGCGTAGAGAATGGACTTGAGGACAAGGGGAGGGGGAAGGGTAAGCTGGGATGAACTGAGAGAGTGGCATGGACATATATACACTACCAAATGTAAAATAGATGGCTAGTGGGAAGCAGCCACATAGAACAGGGAGATCAGCTTGGTGCTTTGTGTTCACCTAGAGGGGTGGGATAGGGAGGGAGACACAAGAGGGAGGAGATATGGGGATATATGTATACATATAGCTGATTAACTTTGTTATACAGCAGAAACTAACACACCATTGTAAAGCAATTATACTCCAATAAAGATGTTTAAAAAAAAAGAATGAATTTTGCCATTTGCAGCAACATGGATGGACTTGGAGGGTGTTATGCTAAGTCAAGTAAGTTAGAGAAAGACAAATACTGCATGATACCTCTTATATGTGGAATCTAAGAAATACAACAAACTAGTGAATATAACAAAAAGCACCAGATATAGAGAAGCAGACACAGATATAGAGAAGAAACTAGTGGTTACCAGTCCGGGGAGGGGAGGAGCAAGCTAGGGGTAGGGGATTAACAGCTACAAACTATTGGGTGTAAGACAGGCTACAAGGATGTATTGTACAACGTGGGAAATATAGCCAATAGTTTGTAATAACTGTAAATGGAGTGTAACCTTTAAAAATTGTATAAAATACTAGAAGGAAAAAAAGTCTCACACTTTTACCAGTCTTTTCAGAGAGATAAAGTTAGTTTTATCCTCACTTTACTAATAAAACCTACCTGAGGAGCAAAGAGGACAAATGTTTTTGTCCAAGGGCAAATTCCAAGGAGGTAGAATCTGACTCACTGTAATGTGATGGGCAGTTCCTGTAACGGTAATAACCACACTGTACAGTCAAGTCTTCAGCCTACTCTTCTCTGGTGTTTCTCTAGCGTTGTTTGTGAAGTTTCTCTCTGTGCAGCTCATTCCTCTCCAATACTCTACAAATTCTAGCCACTTTGGATTCCTCAATCTCTGATAGCTGCCTCAACTCAGCAAAGCCCCAGGACTCTGCTTGGTTTCCCTCTTCTGCACTGCGACCTTGAACATGCCTTTAGGAGACAGGGTGTGCGAACTATAGGGCTCATCTTGTTTGATTTCCCTTTCTCAGAAATCACAGTCCTGCACTACCAGTTGTGCATTGTCTTAAAATCACTTATTCATATATTTTTCTCTGGTTTTCCAGTTTTTATGACAGAAGGGCAATGCCTGTATCAATTAGCACTTCATGGATGGAAGTGTAAATTCTGGCATCCTATACTTTTAAAAAAATCCTACTTTAGATTTTATAGATTTTTTTCTTACATGACATTGCTAATTTGCGGATATGTTTTTTTTTGTGTAATTCATGTTACTAGTGAATACTAGCATTTATTACAATAAATGTATGGTCATAGTGAGAATTATGTAAAATTTAACTTTTGGTATATTTACTCAACATTATTTGCATTTTCACACAATATAAATGTTTTCATAAAGATTATGTTATGTATACACTGATATGTATAAAATTGATGGCTAATAAGAACCTGCAGTATAAAAAAATCAACAACAACAACAAAACAGCTAATGCTAAACTTTCTTTGGGTTATTTGTATGGAAATATGTTAAAATAAATGTTTCAGACATTACATGAAATTTCTAAAAATCTTATATGTTCTGGTATAATGTTATAAGTCATAATTCTAGTTATTACTTTAAAATGTATATCCCAGAAATAACTAAATTTCCTTGTCAACTGCATTATTATGAACTTTCATCGAATCTTTAACCGTGGTCATTTTTAAGTCTTTTGTCATTTACAGACAGTTCTGGGTGTACTCTGATGCTTTTGCAAAAATGTTACTATAAAAGGGTTTCATCTTCAAGAAATTCATGGAAAAGACTCTGACAAGTACAGGTTTCTGGTAACTGACTATACTGCTGAACTGAATGAATAAGCATTTTCAGAACTCTAAGGGAAAACTGATGAATTCGTAAAAGTGCCAACAAAAGATCAAGATAAAAAAAATTAATTACATGGGACTGAGTGAACTGATGAGGATGATTATAATTTTTGTGACTTTCTGTTTGAATAAACAAAAAATCCCACAAGGACTCAGGGGCAAAAAATATACAAATCAATTTTCACTGCAAAGTAAAGGAGCTGTTACAGTGGAGGACTGCTGGACTGAATGTCAATATTATGACATAGTATGAGTGTGTTCCGTGTTTGCTAATTGCAACATTGTTGCTTTTGTTGTGGTCATCCATTTACAATGCTTGGTGTCAGTTGATTCATCTCTTGTAAAAATAAAATACAGTGTATGTGTGTGTGAGTTGTGGGAAAAAAAAAGCTGCAAAGTGCTCCACGTGCCTGTCTGTGACAGTGCCCCATGCCTTCCTCTCTGGGCTGTAAAGGTGGATGAATCAGCTCTTAGAATCAATCATTAAGAAACAATTAATGAAAGTGCTCAGGTGTGATTAATGCTTTCTAAATAACATTCAACCAACACAGACTCTACCTCCATAATCTCTTGTTACGAATATCTGGTTCAAATATTATAGTGGTAGAATGTTATTCTTCACCACTAATATAAGCACATTCCCTCCTAGGGAATATAAAGCAATGAAATAAAAACTGCATCAGGTGCCTGGCACTAGTAGGCATTCAAATATCTATTCAAAGAGTAAAAAAGAAACACTGGTCCCAGTCCAGCCCTATGAAAAGCTGACCATTGAAATTTATTGCACTTTCCATATGCATCCATTTTTCTCATCTTAAGATGGAGAAAATAAAGTCTGCCATCATCGTCTCTCAGAGGTGTCATGAGATTGAGATCATATGTGAAGTATTTTATCGCAATATATAGATTTAAGCTATTGCTTTTTTCTTTTCCATTATGGTTTATTACAAGATATTGAATATAGTTTCCTGTGCTATACAATAGGTCCTTGTTTATCTACTTTGTATATAGTAGTTTGTATCTCTTAATCCCAAACCCCTAATTTATCCCCCCTCCTTTCCCCTTTGGTAACTATAAGTTTGTTTTCTATGTCTGTGAGTCTGTTTCTGTTTTGTAAATAAGCTCATTTGTATCATATTTTAGATTCCACATATAAGTGATATCAAATGATATTTATCTTTCTTTGACTTCATTCACTTAGTATAGTAATCTCGAGGTCCATCCATGTTGCTGCAAATGGTATTATTTCATTCTTTTTTATGGCTGAGTAATATTCCATTGTATATATGTACCACGTCTTCTTTGTCCATTCCTCTGTTGATGGACATTTAGATTGCTTCCATGTCTTGGCAACTGTAAACAGTGTTGCTGTGAACATTGGGGTGCATGCATCTTTTCAAATTAGAGTTTTCTCTGAATATATGCCCAGGAGTGAGATTGCTAGATTATATGGTAACCCTATTTTTAATTTTTTGAGGAACCTCATACTGTTCCATAGTGTCTGCACCAATTTACATTCCCACCAACAGCGTAGGAGGGTTCCTTTTCCTAAGATATTATTTATATATGTATTTTCCATTAAGGCCCACATAGGTAAGGTGAGTTATCATCAGTGTGTTACACAGGGCATTGATGGAAATGGGAGCTGGCAGTGCTCAGGTCTTGGAGTTAAGCAGGGGGACCAAGGCCAGGTAGGCAGTAGGTAAGGCAGGGAAGTGTGTGGGGGAAGCCTGAGAAGGAACAACTAGAGGGAAGCAGCATTCAGAGCTCAAGAGGTCTCACCAAGTGAATGGGAACTAGTCAGCGCTGGGAAGAGGGTAGAAGGCAAAGGACTCATCAAAGGTCGGCCACAGCAGGCAGGAGAATGGCAATCAGTGAGCGCGAGCTAGTCCTGTTACAGGAGTTAGTTGCACTTACCCTGATGTACCATGTCTGTGCCAGAATTCCGTTGAGCTTTGCCCGTGAGGTTTTGCTGACACGTGGAGCTGAAGGTTGAAGTCAAGAGAGAAGTGGTCACCATCCAATCAGCCCACGTTGCTTGTAGCTGTTGCCATGTTATAGGTGTGTGATCATGACCCCATCTGCTGCTAACAGTGAGTCATTCTTGCAAATAAAATAAATATCAATACATTTACATGCATCTTATACCTTATACAAATCCTGTGAGTGGTGTTACAAAAAATAACACATTTGGGAAGCAAAACAAATGCTTAGGTTGGCAGTTTCTTCACGTGATTCTGGTAGTGCTGTTAACCTTGTTCACCCATGTTTATTCAGTGTTTGGGTATCCACCATAGACTGTAGTTCTCTGTAATACCACTAAACGTAATATTTATTAATTATGAAATAAATTTGTTTCCTATATCCATAATCGTGAATAAAGAGTAGGAAGAATGTTGGCAGTATTTTAAGAAAAAAAAAGATTATGTTAAAGGTTGAATAACAGCCAATCATATGTCTGTATACAAGTTTCTGAAATATGTGACTACTGAAGGCCATATTTGATGCTATTTAAATTCTAGGTTCTCTGCTTACTAGTAGAGCCAATTTAAGCATCTTTGCTAATCTGTTTCCTAATCTCAAAAATAAAGACAGTATTATCCTTTATAGGATCACTGTGTAGATCAAATAAGATAATGCATGTAAAGCAAGGATTACCATAGAACTAGCTATCCACAAAACTTAATTTTATTATTAATGTTCCCAATATATGTACAAAGCACTACATAGCTTTGGATAAATTAATTTCATTATTTTTTAATGAACATCTTTGTGCCTGAGGGAAGGGAGGTGAATTACGTGAGAGAGGGCCAAATCCATAAGAACTTTGTTTACCATATTGAAGAATTACTGACTTGCTCGTGAGGCTGAGTTATTTTTCATATATCCATATACATCAATCTGATACTGTTCAGAAGTACATTTAACCTTTAAATTAATTTGCAGACAAACCAAATGTACATCAACTTATTAACGGACATCTTTTCAAGCTAACAAATTCTCATCTAGTAACATAAAATGTTTTTTTTTAACATCTTTATTGGAGTGTAATTGCTTTACAATGTTGTGTTACTTTCTGCTGTATAACAAAGTTAATCAGCTATATGTATACCTATATCCCCATATCTCCTCCCTCTTGTGTCTCCCTGCCTCCCACCCTCCCTATCCCACACCTCTAGGTGGTCACAAAGCACTGAGCTGATCTCCCTGTTCTATGCGGTTGCTTCCCACTAGCTAGCTATTTTACGTTTAGTAGTGTATATATGTCCATGCCACTCTCTCAGTTCGTGCCAGCTTACGCTTCCACCTCTTCTTGTCCTCAAGTCCACTCTCTACGTCTGCATCTTTATTCCTGTCCTGTCCCTAGATTCTTCAGGACCATATATATGCATATATTTTTAGATTCCGTATATATGTGTTAGCATACGGTATTTGTTTTTCTCTTTCGAACTTACTTCACTGTGTATGACAGTCTCTAAGTCCATCCACATCACTACAAATAACTCAATTTCATTTGTTTTTATGGCTGAGTAATATTCCATTATACATGTGCCACATCTTCTTTACCCATTCATCTGTTGATGGACACTTAGGTTGCTTCCATGTCCTGGCTATTGAAAATAGAGCTGCAATGAACATTGTGTTACATGACTCTTTTTGACTTATGGCCTTCTCAGGGTATATGCCCAGTAGTGGGATTGTTGGGTCGTATGACAGTTCTACTTTTAGGTTTTTAAGGAACCTCCATACTGTTCTCCATAGTGGCTGTATCAATTTACATTCCCACCAGCAGTGCAAGACGGTTCCCTTTCCTCCACACCCTCTCCAGCATTTATTGTTTGTAGATTTTTGGACCAGGGCCATTCTGACTGGAATGAGGTGATACCTCATTGTAGTTTTGGCTTGCATTTCTCTAATGATTAGGGATGTTGAGCATCCTTTCGTGTGTTTGTTGGCAATCTGTATATCTTCTTTGGAGAAATGTCGATTTAGGTCTTCTGCCCATCTTTGGAGTGGGTTGTTTGATTTCTCACTATTGAGCTGCATGAGCTGCTTGTAAATTTTGGAGATTAATCCTTTGTCAGTTGCTTCATTTCCAAATATTTTCTCCAAATCTGAGGGTTGGCTTTTCGTCTTGTTTATGGTTTCCTTTGCCATGCAAAAGCTTTTAAGTTTCATTAGGTCCCATTTGTTGAATTTTGTTCTTATTTCTATTCTCTAGGAGGTAGGTCAGAAAGGATCTTGCTGTGATTTACATCATGGAGAGTTCTGCCTCTGTTTTCCTCTAAGAGTTTTATAGTGGCTAGCCTTACATTTAGGTCTTTAATCCATTTTGAGTTTATTTTTGTGTATGGTGGTAGGGAGTGTTCTAATTTCATTCTTTTACATGTAGTTGTCCAGTTTTCCCAGCACCACTTTTTGAAGGGGCTGTCTTTTCTCCATTTTATATTCTTGCCACCTTTATCAAAAATAAGGTGACAGTATATGTGTGGGTTTATCTCTGGGCTTTCTCTCCTGTTTCATTGATCTATATTTCTGTTTTTGTGCCAGTACCATACTGTCTCGATTACTGTAGCTTTGTCTGAAGTCAGGGAGTCTGATTTCTCCAGCTCTGTTTTCTTCCCTCAAGACTGCTTTGGCTATTTGGGGTCTTTTGTGTTTCCACAGAAATTGTGAAATTTTTTGTTCTCCTTCTGTGAAAAATGCCATGGGTACTTTGATAGGGATTGCATTGAACCTGTAGATTGCTCTGGGTAGTAGAGTCATTTTCACAATGTTGATGCTTCCAATCCAAGAACATGGTATATCTCTCCATCTGTTTGCATCATCTTTAATTGCTTTCATCAGTGTCTTACAGTTTTCTGCATACAGGTCTTTTGTCTGCATAGGTAGGTTTATTCCTATATATTTTCTCCTTTTTGTTCTAATGGTAAATGGGAGTGTTTCCTTAATTTCTCAGATTTTTCAACATTAGTGTATAGGAATGCAAGAGATTTGTGTGCATTAATTTTGTATGCTACTACTTTACCAAATTCATTGATTAGCTCTAGAAGTTTTCTGGTAGCATCTTTAGGATTCTCTAGGTATAGTATCATGTCATCTGCAAACAGTGACAGCTTTACTTCTTTTCTGATTTGGATTCCTTAAATTTCTTTTTTTCCTCTGAATGCTATGTGCTTCCAAAACTATGTTGAATAATATTGCGGAGAGTGGACAACCTTGTCTTGTTCCTTATGTTAGAGGAAATTCTTTCAGTTTTTCACCATTGAGAATGATGTTGGCTGTGGGTTTGTCATATATGGCCTTTATTAAGTTGAGGTAAGTTCCCTCTATGCCTACTTTCTGGAGTCTTTTTTATCATAATTGGGCATTGAATTTTGTCAAAAGCTTTTTCTGCATCTATTGAGATGATCATATGGTTTTTTTCCTTCAATTTGTTAATATAGTGAATCACATTGATTGATTTGCATATATTGAAGAATCCTTGCATCCCTGGGATAAACCCCACTTGACCATGGTGTATGATCCTTTTAATGTGCTGTTGGATTCTGTTTGCTAGTATTTTGTTGAGGATTTTTGCATCTATGTTCATCAGTGATATTGGCCTGTAGTTTTCTTTGTTTGTGACATCTTTGTCTGGTTTTGGTATCAGGGTGATGTTGGCCTCGTAGAATGAGTTTGGGAGTGTTCCTCCCTCTGCTATATTTTGGAAGAGTTTGAGAAGGATAGGTGTTAGCTCTTCTCTACATGTTTGCTAGAATTCGCCTTTGAAGCCATCTGGTCCTGGGCTTTTGTTTGTTGAAAGAGTTTTAATCGCAGTCTCAATTTCTGTGCTTGTGATTGGTCTGTTTATATTTTCTGTGTCTTCCGGGTTCAGTCTTGGAAGGTTGTGCTTTTCTAAGAATTTGTCCATTTCTTCCAGGTTGTCCATTTTATTGGCATAGAGTTGCTTGTAGTGATCTCTCATGATCCTTTATATTTTTGCAGTGTCAGTGGTTCTCCTTTTTCATTTCTAATTTTATTGATTTGGGTCTTCTCCTTTTTTGCCTTTACGAGTCTGGCTAATGGTTGATCAATTTTGTTTATCTTCTCAAAGAACCAGCTTTTAGTTTTTTTGATCTTTGCTATTGTTTCCTTCATTTATTTTTCATTTATTTCTGATCTGATTTTATGATTTCTTTCCTTCTGCTAACTTTGGGGATGTTTGCACTTCTTTCTCTAACTGATGTACGTGTAACGTTAGTTTGTTTATCTGAGTTGTTTCTTGTTTCTTGAGGTAGGATTGTATTGCTATGAATTTCTCTCTTAGAACTGCTTTTGCTGCATCCCATAGGTTTTGGGTCATTGTGTTTTCATTGTCATTTGTTTCTAGGTAGTTTTTGATTTCCTCTTTGATTTCTTCAGTGATCTCTTGGTTATTTAGTAGTGTATTGTTTAGCCTCCATGTGTGTGTAATTTTTACAGATTTTTTTCCTGTAATATCTATTCTCATAGCGTTGTGGTCAGAAAAGGTACTTGATACAATTTCAATTTTCTTAAATTTACCAAGGCTTGATTTGTGACCCAAGATATGATCTATCCTGGAGAATGTTCCATTAGCACTTGAGTAGAAAGTGTATTCCGTTGTTTTTGGATGGAATGCCCTATGAATATCAATTAATTCCATCTTGTTTAATGTAACATTTAAAGCTTGTGTTTCCTTATTTATTTTCTGTTTGGATGATCTGTCCATTGGTGAAAGTGGATTGTTACAGTTCCCTAGTATGATTGTGTTACTGTCGATTTCCCCTTTTAGGGCTGTTAACATTTGCCTTATGTATTGAGGTGCTCCTATGTTGGGTGCATATATATTTACAATGGTTATATCTTCTTCTTGGATTGATCCCTTGACCGTCATGTAGTGTTCTTCCTTGTCTCTTGTAATAGTCTTTACTTTAAAGTCTATTTTGTCTGATATGAGAATTGCTACTCCAGCTTTCTCTTGATTTCCATTTGCATGGAATATCTTTTTCCATCCCCTCCCTTTCAGTCTGTTTGTGTCCCTAGGTCTGAAGTGGGTCTCTTGTAGACAGCAATATATAATGGTATTGTTTTTGGATCCATTTAGCCAGTCTATGTCTTTTGGTTGGAGCATTTAATCCAGTTACATTTAAGGTAATTATCAATATGTATGTTCCTATTACCATTTTCTTAATTGTTTTGGGTTTGTTATTGTAGGTCTTTTCCTTCTCTTGTGTTTCCTGCCTAGAGAAGTTCCTTTAGCATTTGTTGTAAAGCTGGTTTGGTGGTGCTGAATTCTCTTAGCTTTTACTTGTCTGTAATGGCTTTAATTTCTCTGTCAAATCTGAATGAGATCCTTGCTGGGTACAGTCATCTTGGGTGTAGGTTTTTCCCTTTCATCACTTTAAATATGTCTTGCCACTCCCTCCTGGCTTGCAGAGTTTCTGCTGAAAGATCAGCTGTTAACCTTATGGGGACTCCCTTGTATGTTTTTTGCTGTTTTTCCCTTGCTGCTTTTAATATTTTTTCTTTGTATTTCATTTTTGATAGGTTGATTAAAATGTGTCTTGGCATGATTATCCTTGGATTTATCCTGTATGGGACTCTGTGCTTCCTGGACTTGATTTCCTATTTCCTTTCCCATATTAGGGAAGTTTTCAACTATAATCTCTTCAAAAAGTTTCTCAGTCCCTTTCTTTCCTCTTCTTCTTCTGGGACCCCTATAATTCGAATGTTGGTGTGTTTAATGTTGTCCCAGAGGTCTCTGAGACTGTGCTCAATCCTTTTCATTCTGTTTCCTTATTCTGCTCTGTGGTAGTTATTTCCACTATTTTATCTTCCAGGTCACTTATCCGTTCTTCTGCCTCAATTATTTTGCTATTGATTCCTTCTAGAGAATTTTTAATTTCATTTATTGTGTTGTTTATCAATCATTGCTTGTTTCCTCTTTAGTTCTTCTAGGTCCTTGTTAAATGTTTCTTGCATTTTCTGTATTCTATTTCCAGGATTTTGGATCATCTTTACTATCATAATTCTGAATTCTTTTCCAGGTAGACTGCCTATTTCCTCTTCATTTGTTTGGTCTGATGGATTTCTGCCTTGCTCCTTCATCTGCTGTGTATTTCTCTGTCTTCTCATTTTGCTTAACTTACTGTGTTTGGGGTCTCTTTTTCGCAGGCTGCAGGTTCGTAGTTCCTGTTGTCTTTGGTGTCTGCCCCCAGTGGCTAAGGTTGGTTCAGTGGGTTGTGGAGGCTTCCTGCTGGAGGGGACTGGTGCCTGTGTTCTGGATGTTGTCTTTCTGGTGGGAAGGACCGCGTCTGGTGTTGTGTTTTGGGGTGTCTGTGACCTTATTATGATTTTAGGCAGACTCTCTGTTAATGGGTGGGATTGTGTTCCCGTCTTGCTAGTTGTTTGGCATAGGGTGTCCAGCACTGTGGCTTGCTGGTCTTTGAGTGGAGCTGCGTCTTAGTGTTGAGATCGAGATCTCTGGGAGAGCTTTCGCCATTTGATATTACATGGAGCCAGGATGCCTCTGGTGGACAAATGTCCTGAACTTGTCTCTCCCACCTCAGAGGCACAGGCCTGACACCCAGCCAGAGCACCAAGACCCTGTCAGCCACACACCATGTGTTCTTTTAAGAGCACTCTTAAGTAACATCCTGATTGTGCGGGGTACAATGGCGAGGGTAAACAGCCGTGGCAGGGCAGCAGGGTGAGCAGCCATAGAATATTTTATGGTTTTATCTTCCTGTATTCATATTTTTCTTCAAAATATTTTCTTTTTCTAAAACTTTCACATTTTCTCTTAATTCTTCTCTTCAGTAGTTTTTATATGCTGTTGATATTCTGGGTGGCTTCTCTGTTTTGAAATTGCATGTTGCTCTTTTACAGGGTAGCCATTGATTTTTATATTTTTGTTTTACAACTAACTACTTTACTGATCTTTTTAGTTTCAATACCTTGTTTGTTAATCCTATTTATTATTACAGGCAAACATATCATTTATAAACACTGATAATTTCTTTTCTACCCTTCTAATAATTCTACCTTTGAACTCTGTTCCATTTCTTATTATTTTGTCTAATTCATTCTGAAATATATAAAGTAGTAATGACATGACTACCGTTTTCTTCCTGGATTTAATAAGAATGCCACTAGCATTTCCTCAGTAAAGTCATACTGATTATTGGTTTGAGATACACTCTGATACCCGTTTTATATAAGAAGTATTTTTGAATTAAACCCAAAAATGCAAATAGTATAAGAATATATAATAGGGAAACTGAAAAACTCTGGTAATACCACCCTCAGAGAAAAATATTTCGGTGCAGACTATGCATATTTTGTGAAAATTGATTTTTAAGTTAACACTCTTGGAGATTTTTACCTATAACTACATATATATCTACTTCATTCTTACAAATTTTTCTATATTATTACATTCTATGGATATAACATATTACTTAGTGACCAGTTCTTGGCTATTTTGGTTATTCTGATATTTAGTTATCACAAACAATGCTGCAATGAACATCCTTGTATATTTATTTTTTACACGTGTGTATAGTGCCTTTATGGGGTACACTGAGGCAAAGAATGTGAATAGATTTTTAAGTTTTAGTAATGCAAACTTGTTAATAATTTTAAAAAGTAATACTTCTCAAGTTCTGCATTTTCTAAGTCTTGTAGTGTTGAGGTTCCTTACCTACTCACTTAATTGAATTCATTGCTTCTGGTGGATATGAGACACTACCTTGAAAAAAAGAAACTATAGCTCAGCTAGTGGTTTAATGCAAATGGAGATAATATTCTTTTAACCATGATGTTTGTTTTTGAGAGAGAGAGAGATTTTCAAAATCTGAAAACTTTCCTCTACATATGAAGAACAAACCTTGGATCGAAGCATAGAGATTTACTATAAACTGTAGTGTAAAGAGACAATATGACATAAGTTCCTGTCGTACAAAAATGGGGGAAAAAAAACTTGCTGTGAGGAACATGGAAAGAGCCAAAAAGGGAGGGACTCTGTTGAATATAGTGTATGTGTCATTGAAATAGTGTTTAATGCCCCCATCCCCTAAACCCTGGCCTTGTGTTTAAGTGGAAGTGGTAGGTGCATAGAGGGGGACAAAGTAGTATAATAATAATTTTTAAAAGACAGGGAAAAGCTGAAAGTGTATGATTTTTTAAAAAATCTTTTCCCCTCAGGAACTATGGAAGAAATAGCTTCACACCTTCCCAGTACAAAGCTGGAGTGGCTGTAATAGAGGAGGAATGGTGATTTCATGTACTTAGTAAAAGAGGGTCTGGAAAGGTCCCCCCCTCAATTTTCCCACAGTTTTCACCAGACGTAAAAGAGGTCCAGAGGATCCCATGAGACAGAACCTGCATAGCAAGTAGAAGGTATGTAATAATTGAGTGCATATGACTCTCTGGGATCAAGATGGTAAAGGTCATGAGTGTACATTACAGAGGTTGCAAGGTGGATATCCCAAAGCTGAAGTCTAGATGGAGGAAACCAGTGAGTATCAGGATCAGCCACATCAACAAGAACCAAGATGGGAAGCCTAGTAAGCAAGAATTGGCTGATTTTCCTAGAAATCCTAGTACGTTTCTCTATCAAGAGAAAACCCCGTGTTATATTAACTGCAGACACTGCAGCAGCAGATGAAGAAAAAAACAGAAAAAACCATATGCCCCAAACCAGGAGCAGTGAGCTCTATCTTAACCAGAGGTTAGTAGAGAAAGGTAACTCTTGATCCAGAAGTTCTCCTCTGGTGCTTCCATAATGCTATATAAATTTTCCCTTGTCCAGATACCATTCACAGAAACAGGAAGAGGAAGTGGAATAAACCTGGAAAGTTTGACCATTTAACTACAAAGGACCTAAGCTCACCTGAAACAGTAGTTTATAAACCTTGGGGGATGTTCAGTTACTTAGAATGTGTAAATTTAATGTATGTTCCCAGAGGCTGCCACTCCTGAGACAGCTTAAGAGTTCAGAGCAAGTAGCACATGAGTGGTCATATGTAAATTTTTACCATGTTCAAAACATATTTCCAGGGACTTCCCTGGTGGTCCAGTGGTTAAGACTCTGCACTTCCACTGCAGGGGGCGTGGGTTCCATCCTGGTCAGGGAACTAAGATTCCTCATGCCATGGCCAAAATAAATAAATAAATAAAAGTATTTCCAAATTGACCTCCAAAAGGTTGTGTCAATTTCATTCCTCTAGGAAAATGTGCAAGTGTTTCCTTCTACACTGAAACTGGAAGGGAAGGGAAAATGGTGGTGGGGGGAGTCTACTAACTCCCAAACAGATGCAAAAAGTGAAAAGTGCAGCTAATTAGCTTGTGACACAGTGAGGTTGTACTCAACAATTCAAAGTTCCACAAACTTATTTACAAGGTAATGCATTTCAAGTTCTATGGCTCACTTAAAATCTGTGAATTCACTAAAAACGACTGAAATTAATAACAACCTGGTTTGTTACTTTCCCCACATGACAAATAACTGCAGTCAGTGATGTCAGAATTCTGAAAATGTTTAATTTTGGTAAAAAAAGGATAACTCTGCCTTTGTTATTTGTTTCCCCTTTCGAAACATTAATTAACAATACTCTCTTTTGCATTGACTGCACTTAAATAGGTGAGTGAGTATTAAACATTCACTCAGTATTCTCCAGGATAGATAATACCTTGGGTCACAATCAAGCTTTTGTAAATTTAAGAAAATTGAAATTGTATCACGTATCTTTTCTGACCACAATGCTGTGAGACTAGGTATCAATTACAGGAAAAAAATCTGTAAAAAATACAAACACATGGATGCTAAACAGTACACTACTAAATAACCAAGAGATGACTAAAGAAATCAAAGAGAAAATTAAAAATTACCTAGAAACAAATGACAATGAAAACAAGACCCAAAACCTATGGGATACAGCAAAAGCAGTTCTAAGAGAGAGGTTTATAGCAAAACAATCCTACCTCAAGAAGCAAGAAACATCTCAAATGAACAACCTAACCTTACACCTAAATCAATAAGAGAAAGAAGAACAAAAAAACCCCCAAAGTTAGCAGAAGGAAGGAAAGAAATCATAAAGAAAGTTCATATCAGAAATAAATGAAAAAGAAATGAAGGAAACAATAGCAAAGATCAAGAAAACTAAAAGCTGGTTCTTTGAGAAGATAAACAAAATTGATAAACCATTACCAGACTCATCAAGAAAAAGAGGGAGAAGACTCAAACCAATATAATTAGAAATGAAAAAAAAGGAGAAATAAGAAATGACACTGGAGAAATACAAAGGACCATGAGAGATTACTACAAGCAACTCTATGCCAATAAAATGGACAACCTGGAAGAAATGGAAAAATTCTTAGAAAAGCACAACCTTCCAAGACCAAACCAGGAAGAAATAGAAAACATAAACAGACCAATCACAAGCACAGAAATTGAGACTGTGATTAAAAATCTTCCAACAAAAAAAAAGCGCCCAGGACCAGATGGCTTCACAGGCAAATTCCATTAAACACTTAGCGAAGAGCTATCACCTATCCTTCTCAAACTCTTCTAAAATATATCAGAGGGAGGAACACTCCCAAACTCATTCTACAAAGCCACCATCACCCTGATACCAAAACCAGACAAAGATGTCACAAAGAAAGAAAAGTACAGGTCAATATCACTGATGAAAATAGATGCCAAAATCCTCAACAAAATACTAGCAAACAGAATCCAACAGCAGGTTAAAAGGATCATACACCATGGTCAAGTGGGGTTTATCCCAGGGATGCAAGGATTCTTCAATATACGCAAATCAATCAATCTGATACACCATATTAACAAATTGAAGGAGAAAAACCATATGATCATCTCAGTAGATGCAGAAAAAGGTTTTGACAAAATTCAACACCCATTTATGATAAAAATGCTCCAGAAAGTCGGCATAGAGGGAAATTACCTCAACTTAATAAAGGCCATATATGACAAACCCACAGCCAACATCATTCTCAATGGTGAAAAACTGAAAGCATTTCCTCTAAGATCAGGAACAAGACAAGCTTGTTCACACTCACCACTGTTTGTTAGTTACTCACCATAGTTCTAGAAGTTCTAGCCTTAGCAATCAGAGAAGAAAAAGAAAGAAAAGGAATCCAAATTGGAAAAGAAGAAGTAAAGCTTTCACTCTTTGCAGATGACATGATACTACACATAGAGAATCCTAAAGATGCTATCAGAAAACTAGTAGAGCTAATCAATGAATTTGTAAACTAGTAGGATACAAAATTAATGCACAGAAATCTCTTGCATTCCTATACACCGATGATGAAAAATCTGAAAGAGAAATTAAGGAAACACTCCCATTTACCATTTCAGCAAAATGAAAAAAGAACCTGGGAATAAAGCTACCTAAGCAGACAAAAGACCTGTATGCAGAAAACTGTAAGACACTGATGAAAGAAATTAAAGATGATGCAAACAGTTGGGGAGATAGATATACCATGTTCTTGGATTGGAAGGACCATCATTGTGAAAATGACTATACTACCCAAAGCAATCTACAGATTCAATGCAATCCCTATCAAACTACAAATGGCATTTTCCACAGAATGAGAACAAAAAATTTCACAATTTGTATGAAAACACAAAAGACCCTGAATAGCCAAAGCAATCTTGAGAAAGAAAAACGGAGCTGGGGGAATCAGACTCCCAGACTTCAGACTATATTACAAAGCTACAGTAATAAAGACAGTATGGTACTGACACCAAAACAGAAATATAGATCAATGCAACAGAATAGACAGCCCTGAGAAAAACCCACACACATATGGTCAACTTATTTTTGATAAAGGAGGCAAGAATGTACAATGGAGAAAAGACAGCCTCTTCAATAAGTGGTGCTGGGAAAACTGGACAGCTACATGTAAAAGAATGAAATTAGAACACTCCCTACCACCATACAGAAAAATAAACTCAAAATGGATTAAAGACCTAAATGTAAGGCCAGAAACTATCAAACTCTTAGAGGAAAACATAGGCAGACCACTTTATGACATAAATCACAGCAAGATTCTTTTTTTTT
>NW_006778004.1:103988-133203 GCF_000442215.2 Lipotes vexillifer | reverse complement strand
CACAGGCTCCGGACGCGCAGGCTCAGCGGTCACGGCTCACGGGCCCAGCCGCTCCGCGGCACGCGGGATCCTCCCGGACCCGGGCACGAACCTGCGTCCCCTGCATTGGCAGGCAGACTCTCAACCACTGCACCACCAGGGAAGCCCGCAAGATTCTTTTTGACCCACCTCCTAGAGAATGGAAATAAGAACAAAAATAAACAAATGGGACCTAATGAAACTTAAAGCTTTTGCACAGCAAAGGAAAACATAAACAAGACGAAAAGACAACCCTCAGAATGATGAGAAAATATTTGGAAATGAAGCAACTGACAGAGGATTAATCTCCAAAATTTATAAGCAGCTCATGCAGCTCAATATCAAAAAAACAAACAAACAACCCAATCCAAAAATGGGCAGAAGACCTAAATCGACATTTCTCCAAAGAAGATATACAGATTGCCAACAAACACGTGAAAGGATGCTCAACATCACTAATCATTAGAGAAATGCAAATCCAAAGTACAGTGAGGTGTCACCTCATACCAGTCACAATGGCCATCATCCAAAAATCTACAAACAATAAATGGCTGAGCGGGTGTGGAGAAAAGGGAACCCTCTTGCACTGTTGGTTGGAATGTAAATTGATACAGCCACTATGGAGAACAGTAAAAATAGAACTACCATATGACTCAACAATCCCACTACTGGGCATATACCCTGAGAAAGCCATAAGTCAAAAAGACTCATGTGACACAATGTTCATTGCAGCTCTATTTACAATAGCCAGGACATGGAAGCAACCTTAGTGTCCATTGACAGATGAATGGATAAAGAAGATGTGGCACATATATACAATGGAATATTACTCAGCCATAAAAAGAAACGAAATTGAGTTATTTTTAGTGAGGTGGATGGACCTAGAGTCTACCATACAGAGTGAACTAAGTCAGAAAGAGAAAAACAAATACCATATGCTAACACATATATATATGGAATCTAAAAAAAAAAGGTTCTGAAGAATCTAGGGGCAGGAAAGGAATAAAGACACAGATGTAGAGAATGGACTTGAGGACACGGGGAGGGGGAAGGGTAAAGCTGGGACAAAGTGAGAGAGTGGCATGAATATACATACATTACCAAATGTAAAATTGACAGCTAGTGGGAAGCAGCCACATAGAACAGGGGGATCAGCTCAGTGCTTTGTGACCTCCTAGAGAGGTGGGATAGGGAGGATTGGAGGGAGATGCAAGAGGGCGGGGATATTGGGTTGTATGTATATATATAGCTGATTCACTTTGTTATAAAGCAGAAACTAACACACCATTGTAAAGCAATTATACTCCAATAAAGATGTTTGAAAAAAAATTCACTCAATATGTTCAAAGCATTTTCTTTTTCTATTTATTTCAATTTTATTTTCCTCAGTGAATCTTTGTCTATATCATGCTGCATATATTTTATATGTAACAGTGCATCCTTCATGATATGACATGCACTTCTTTAAAATGCAAGTAATAGAAGTAAATGACATTAAAGAATCTTTAGCTGCTAAAAATACAAATTTGGCAGGGTTTTTTTCCTTTAGGGTTTTCATGCAGCAAACTAAAATAGGCCTAAGATCAATAATGGTAATTAAAAAGTAATAGGATGACTTCTCTGGTGGTGCAGTGGTTAAAAATACACCTGCCAGTGCTGGGGACACGGGTTCGAGCCCTGGTCCGGGAAGATCCCACATGCTGCGGAACAACTAAGCCCATGCACCACAACTACTGAGCCTGAGCTCTACAGCCTGTGAGCCACAACTACTGAGCCCTCATGCCACAGCTACTGAAGCCCACACACCTAGAGGTCATGCTCCATAAGAAGAGAAGCCACTCTGATGAGAAGCCCGCCCACCGCAACGAAGAGTAGCCCCTGCTCGCCGCAGCTAGAGACAGCCTGCCCGCAGCAACAAAGACACAATGCAGCCAAAAATAAATAAATAAATAAATATTTTAAAAGTAATAGGAAAGAAGTTCTGGTAAGACGTTACTTCTGTAAATGTTTGAAAATCTAGAGCATTTTCTTGTTCTTTGTTCTTTTCAGCCTTTTCTCCTCAAGAAAGTATTTGCTTTTCTTTCCATCTTATTCAATTGTGACAATGTATTTTTTTTAAATTGATAACTTTCAAATTTTAGGCAAAACTTTTATGGCAATTTCCAATTAAACTTGTCATAGCTGTTGACATTGCTACATGCATTATTTCAATCAATGAGTTAGTCAAGGAAAAATGGCAAGTATATTATAAAACTTGTTGGACCCTCTTTACAAACTCCTATTACTATCTTTGAAAAGCCTAGTATTTTGCTACTCAAATGCCCCTAGATACAAAAGAAGACAGAGCTGTTATATCTTTATGAAGGCTGATTTGTTTGGGTAAATGATTTTAACTTAAATTCTCAATATCCTGGATGTTGCTTTATTGCCATTTTCTTTCTGATAACTGAAGTTCTCTCACATAATTCTGCCTGTTTCAAGTCAGAAGGGGTATATTTTAAATGCCCTTGTAGTATTAGAAATATGTGCTACTATTCATGAAAGGCAAGAAAAATGGCAGTGGATAAATGTGAACCTATTTGAGAAACTAGAAGGACTCAGAGCCCAAGTCCTGCGGTGTCTAATTGAAGGAGAGATTATCCAATCTGCTGCACATAAACAATCCTGGACAAAGTTCCATTTGCATATGCTAAGTGAATTTTTGGAAAGAAGGAAGTATATGATCAGAAGGAACTGGTGTCATGCGTGGAAAGTTCAGTGGACTTGGGATCAGAAGACTTATAACTGTTGGCATACCTCTTTCTACATCACCTTAGACAATGTCTCTCAGCCTCATTTTTGTCATATACAAAACAGTAGTGCCTCTACCTCCTAAATTGGACAGCTTATGGTACACGGCCTCACAGATATTTGATATGTTATATGTGAAAATGATTCAAGAAGGAATTATAAAAACATTAAAAATTGTTCTAATAGAAATTCATCACTTCAATCTCATTAAAAAATAGTTGGTATTGGGCTTCCCTGGTGGCGCAGTGCTTGAGAGTCCGCCTGCCGATGCAGGAGACGCGGGTTCGTGCCCCGTTTCGGGAAGATCCCACATGCCGCGGAGCGGCTGGGCCCGTGAGCCATGGCCGCTGAGCCTGCGCGTCCGGAGCCTGTGCTCCGCAAATGGGAGAGGCCACAACAGTGAGAGGCCCGCATAACGCAAGAAAAAAAAAAAAAAAAAAGTTGGTATTGTTTAATCAAATCTCTTAAAGATTTTCCTTCCTTATAACTGCAGAATGAGGTGGCATAAAGTTTGGCTAGTGTTACGCTGGGTTTAGTGATGCCAAGGCATTGTCCCTGCCTTGGGTGGTTCTGAAATACTTAAAACTATGACTTTCTCAGAGACCAGTGTTTGTTTTCAGTTTTCCCCAAACTTGAATGATATCTGAATCTCACTGTAAGGAAAATATCTCCTCAGAGCCAAGGTGATGACTTATTTTTAACGGCTAGTTAAATAAGCCCAATCATAAAAGCTAAGAATAAACTTCTCATCTTCATAGCTCTTACACACCTATAAAACTGAGACATATTTACAAATTAAATAAAACCATATTCACGTAGCCAGTAAAATTCAAATTCACAATATTAATTTCATATTCAACATGCCTGTACTACTTTGTGTCTTGTGGCAACTCAATTTCTTACCACTTTCCTCCATTCAAACTTCTGTGAAATTTTAAATTACACTGTGTGACATAAATTGGTTTATGCTTGGCTCAAATGCATTATTTTAATACTCAGTATACCTCCCTTTTTCCATGAATCCACAACTAAAATATCATACAATTAATAAAACTGTGTGACATGGCTTAGTTCCAGAGTATTTCATCTAGTTGATCCAGAATGTGATTATAATTTTGTAGATCATGAAAATGGAAAAACACAAAATAAAAATTTCTTAGAGAAAATTTGCAGACCCACAATAATATATCTCTGGCTTGCCAAGAGTTCACAGATTGTCATTTGAAATACTATGACAGATAGTAACGGTTTAATTGTGTAAACTTCAGAATTACGTGTTTCGGAAACTGCTTCAAAACATCAGGGCGTTATTTAGCTTTCTATGGCTTCATAATGTCGTCTATCAAAATAACAAGAGAACAAGTGATTTCTGTTCCCTCCTCTGTCTCATCTTTGGTAGCCACCCTGCAGATAAAACCTTTTCTCTCCACCTTGACTCACAATATCCCACAGCAGTTAACACCTTGTACTGTAACACATTACAAAGATTTAAATTACACAAATTTTCTGCTTTTAATTGCAGCCCACCTCTCTCACTACGAAGTTGGCCATATAAAACCTGTGTAAATCTGAGTAATGAGAATGAGAAACAGAGACTAAACTATGCTCAGAAGCATCCCTTTCTTTGATGACTAAGGACTAAAGAAGTAAAATCTTGTGGGTCTGACCTGACATCCTCTTCAAAGTGAGTTTTCTTTCCCAGAAGGTGATTCAGTCTATCCTGCAAATCGACCCTGCGGGCTGGTCTCACCAGTCTTCCAGATATGGCCAGGCATATTTGAATCCTAGGAAGAATACAGTGTTGATCAGCTGGGTCCCCATCCTTCACAACAAGAGAAAGAAGAGGTACTTAACTGTTGCTGCATTTTGGAAAACCAACTATTGTGTTACATACTAACACAGGTGACTGACTCCCTGGGATGATTCATGGTCTCTCCTAGAAAATTGTTTAAATAGAAAAATGCAATGGGGATACCGCTAAGAATTCCTAACTACACTGATATTCCAGAAACATCCATAAGCTAGGTTCCTGCCCCCCAGTCTTTGACTTTGTGTCTGCCATGCAGCATGTTAGGTCGTATGTAATCAGTGTTCTCTCTAATCCATTCTTGTGTGTTTCTGGGTAACTCCTTTAGACCACCTGCTCTGTCTCCTTGTTTTAAAAAATTTTTATTTTATATTGGAGTATAGTTGACTTACAATGTTGTGTTAGTTTCAGGTGTAGAGCAAACTGATTCAGTTATACATATACATATATCTTTTTCAAATTCTTTTCCCATTTAGGTTATTACAGAATACTGAGTAGAGTTCCCTCTGCTATACAGTAGGTACTGATTGGTTATCTATTTTAAATATAGTAGTGTGTATAATGTCAATCCAAATCTCCCAATTTATCCTTCCCGCTGCCCTTCCCCTTTGGTAACCATAAGTTTGTTTTCTATGTCTGTGAGTCTTTCTGTTTTGTAATAAGTTCATTTGTATCATTATTTTAGATTTCTCATATAAGAGATATCATATGATATTTGTCTTTCTCTGTCTGACTTACTTCAGATAGTCTCCAGGTCCATCCATCTTGTTGCAAATGGCATTGTTTCATTCTTTTTAATGGCTGAGTAATATTCCATTCTATATATGTACCATATCTTCTTACCCACTCATCTGTCGATGGACATTTATGTTGCTTCCATGTCCTGGCTCTTGTAAA
The DNA here is from genome assembly GCF_000442215.2 of Lipotes vexillifer. Lineage (NCBI taxonomy): Eukaryota > Metazoa > Chordata > Mammalia > Artiodactyla > Lipotidae > Lipotes > Lipotes vexillifer. The sequence continues at coordinate 127,691 of NW_006778004.1, read as the reverse complement.
TAGTGCTGCAATGAACATTGGGGTGCATGTATCCTTTCAAACAATGACTTTCTCTGGATATATGCCCAGGAGTGGGATTGCTGGATTACATGATAGCTTGATTTTTAGTTTTTTATGGAACCTGTACCAATTTACATTCTCACCAACAGGGTAGGAGGATTCCCTTTTCTGCACACCCTCTCCAGCATTTATTGTTTGTAGATTTTTTTGATATGGCCATTCAGATTGGTGTGAGGTGGTACTTCATTATAGTTTTGATTTGCATTTCTTGAATAATTAGCAATGTTAAGCATCTTTTCATGTGCCTCTTGGCCATCTGTATGTCTTCTTTGGAGAAATGTCTATTTAGGTCTTTGCCCATTTTTTGATTAGGTTGTTTGTCTTTTGATATTGAGCTTTGTGAGCTGTTTGTAAATTTTAGAAATTAATCCATCGTCAGTCGCATCATTTGCTAAAATTTTCTCCCATTGTGTGGGTTGCCTTTTTGTTTTGTTTATGGTTTGCTTTGCTGTGCAAAAGCTTCTGAGTTTAATTAGGTCCCATTTGTTTATTTTTGTTTTTATTTCCATTACTCTAGGAGTCAGATCGAAAAAAGATATTGTTGTGATTTATAGTCAGAGTGTTCTTCCTATGTTTTCCTCTAAGAGTTTCATAGTATTAGGTCTTATACTTAGGTCTTTAAGCCATTTTGAGTTTACTTTTGGTTACGATGTTAAAGGAATGTTCTAATTTCATTCTTTTACATGTAGCTGTCCAGTTTTCTCAGCACCATTTATTGAAGAGACTGTCTTTCCTCCATTGTATAGTCTTACCACCTTTGTTGTAGATTAATTCACCATAGGTGCCTGGGTTTATCTCTGGGCTTTCTATCCTGTTCCATTGATCTATATTTATGTTTTTGTGCCAGGACCATAATGTTTTGATGACTGTAGCTTTATAGTATAGTCTGAAGTCAGGGAGCCTGATTCCTCCAGCTCAATTTTTCTTTCTCAAGATTGCTTTGGCTATTCGGGGTCTTTTGTGTCTCCATACAAATTTTAAGATTTTTTTGTTCTAGTTCTGTGAAAAATACCATTGGTAATTTGATAGGGATTGCATTGAATCTGTAGATCACATTGGGTAATATAGTTATTTTTACAATATTGATTCTTCCAATCCAAGAGTACGGTATACCTTTCCATCTGTTTGTGTCATCTTTGATTTCTTTCATCAGCATCTTACAGTTTTCGGAGTACAGTTTTTTTTACCTCCTTAGGTAGGTTTATTCCTATGTATTTTATTCTTTTTTTTTTTTTTTTTTTTGCGGTACGTGGGCCTCTCACTGTTGTGGCCTCTCCCGTTGCAGAGCACAGGCTCTGGACGCGCAGGCTCAGCGGCCATGGCTCACGGACCCAGCCGCTCCACGGCATGTGGGATCTTCCCAGACCGGGGCACGGACCGGGGCATCAGCAGGCGGACTCTCAACCACTATGCCACCAGGGAAGCCCTATTTTATTCTTTTTGATGCAGTGGTAAATGTGATTGTTTCCTTAATCTCTTTCTAATCTTTCATTGTTAGTGTATAGAAATGCAACAGATTTCTGTGTATTAATTTTGTATCCGGCAACTTTACTGAATTCATTGATGAGCTATAGTAGTTTTCTGGTAGCATCTTTAGGACTTTCTATGTATAGTATTATGTCATCTGCAAACAGTGACAGTTTTACTTCTTCTTTTCCAATTTGGATTCCCTTTATTTCTTTTTCTTCACCTATTGCTGTGGCTAGGACTTCTAAAACTATGTTGAATAAAAGTGGCGAGAGTGGATCATCCTTGTCTTGTTCCTGATCTTAGAGGAAATGCTTTCAGCTTTTCACTGTTGACTATGATGTTAGCTGTAGGTTTGTCACATATGGCCTTTATTATGTTGAGGTATGTTCCCTCTAGGCCCACTTTCTAGTTTATAGAGAGAGTTTATAATCATAAATGGGGGCTAAATTTGTCAAAAGCTTTTTCTGCATCTATTGAGATGATCATATGCTTTTCATTCTTCAATTTGTTGATGTGGTGCATCACACTGATTGATTTGCGGATACTGAAAAATTCTTGCGTCCCTGGGATAAATCCCACTTGATCATGGTGTATGATCCTTTTATTGTGCTGTTGGATTCTGTTTGCTAGTATTTTGTTCAGGATTTTTGCATCTATGTTCACCAGTGATATTGGCCTGTAATTTTCCTTTTTTTGTGGTATCTTTATGTAGTTGTTTTGGTATCAGGGTGATGGTGGCTTTGTAGAATGAGTTTGGGAGTGTTCCTTCCTCTGCAGTTTTTGGAATATTTTCAGAAGGATAGGTGTTAACTCTTCTCTAAATGTTTGATAGAATTTGTCTCTAAAGGCCCTGCGGTACTGGACTCCCAGCACCGGAGCCTACAGGCTGTTGGGTGGGGCTGGGTCTTGGTGAGAAAATGGCAGGCTCCAGGAGGGCTCATGCCAATGAGTACCCCACAGAACTACTGCCACCAGTGTCTTTGTCCCCGTAGTGAGCCACAGCTGCCCCCCACCCCCACAGAAGATCCTCAAATACCAGCAGGTAGGTCTGACCCAGTCTCATGAGGTCGCTGCTTTTTCCTCTGGGTCCTGGTGCACACAAGACTCTGTGTGTACTCTCCAAGAGTGGAGTTTCTGTTTCCCCCAGTCCTTAGGAATTCCTGTGATCAAACCCTGTTGGCCTCCAAATCCAGATGCTCTGGGGGCTCCTCCTGCAGATGCCAGATCCCCAGGCTGGGGAGCCTGACATGGGGCTCAGAAGTTTCACTCATGTAGGAGAACTTCTGCAATATAATTCTTTTCCAGTTTGTTGGTCGCCCACCTGGCAGGTATGGGTTTTGATTTTATCATGATTGTGCCCCTCCTACCATCTCTTTGTGGCTTCTTCTTTGTCTTTGGTTGTAGGATATCATTTTTGGTAGGTCCCAGTGTTTTTTTTGTCAGTGGTTGTTCAGCAGTTAGTTTTTTTTGTTTTGTTTTGTTTTTGTGGTACACGGGCCTCTCACCGCTGTGGCCCCTCCCGCTGCGGAGCACAGGCTCCGGATGCGCAGGCCCAGCGGCCACGGCCCACGGGCCCAGTCGCTCCACAGCATGCGGGATCCTCCCGGACCGGGGCACGAACCCGCGTCCCCTGCATCGGCAGGCGGACTCTCAACCACTGTGCCACCAGGGAAGCCCTCAGCAGTTAGTTTTGATTTTGGTGTTTTCATGAGAAGAGGTGACCTCATGTCCTTCTACTCCATCATCTTGTCTCTGCCCTCATCACTCTGTCTCCTTTTAATGCCCTAAACAAAAACTAGATAGACTTACTTACTATTCTTCAGTATACCACATGCTATGTTCTGAATTTTTGTGTCCACCCCCCCGCCGCCAAATTCATTTGTTGAAATCCTAACCCCCCCAAAGGTGATGGTATTAGTAGGTCGGTACTTTTGGAGATGGTTACATCATGAGGGTGGATTTACCTGTAGCCCACCCCTTGGAAAGACTGAAGGAAGAGGTTTCAAACAAAAATAAATTGTTGAGAGTTGGAAAGAAATCTAATAGGTACCAAATACAGTATGCAATTTTGGTGCAAAGTTGGCTTGCTGAGAGTGGTGAAATGAGTACTGAGCTAGGGCACAGGATGGCTGTACCATCCAGGAGGAAGCAGTGGAGCAGGCCATAGTACAGTGTCCGTAGAATGAGGTGGCGACCTTAGAAATTGTCATTCATTTAGCTCCTAATAGCTACAACACTGCTATGAAGTAGGCATTATTATACCAATTTTATAAGTAAAGAAAGAAAATACTCAAAATTTTAAGTTCTTTACCACTACCGGTAAGTGAAAGGAAAAGGGTGTCAGTGTCTGCCTGTGCCAATGCCTGTTCTTTATACTCTACTGCTTAGAAGGCATCATCAAGGCCAGATGAGATTCAGTGAAGTGCTGGTAACAGAATGTCCACTGAGAAAATCCCAGTGGCGAGAGAATCTACAACTATTGGTTGAGGAGGCTTATAGAACTGAACTTTAGTTCTGTTTCCAGATCTGTATATTCTCATAGACCATTTAGATTATGCTTATGAATGAAGGATGCAGACTCCAGACTCAAGGGCTAAATTGGATATAAAGAAGTATAATCATAATGCTAATTAAAGGCAGTATCTGTCATTTGATATACTCCCCAAAGCTTTGTTTTACACATCATCCTATTTCAACGTTGGTCTTTTGAAAATCTGTATGTTCTACCATGCTTCCTCATAATTCAGCCTTCTGATTCACACATAATCACAGGCACTTTGCCTTGTTCTGAAAAACAAACATACATCTAACAGACATGGGTTGGGCTTCCCTGGTGGCGCAGTGGTTGAGAGTCCGCCTGCCGATGCAGGGGACATGGGTTCATGCCCCGGTCCAGGAAGATCCCACATGCCGCAGAGCGGCTGGGTCCGTGAGCCATGGCTGCTGAGCCTGCGCATCCGGAGCCTGTGATCCGCAGCGGGAAAGGCCACAACAGTGAGAGGCCCGCATACTGGGGAAAAAAAAAAAAAAAAGGCAAAGCCAGGGTGCTGGGGTCATTTAACAAATGTGGATTGAGCACCCCTTTCTCCAGGACAGGGGCTGTGTTACGTGCTGGGTATACACACAAATTCACTCTAATGGAAAAACTACTATCCTCATAAAACTGCTAACAAAAGATCAAGATCAACAAGAATTAATTACATAGGACTGAATGAACTGATGAATATGATGATAATATTTATGACTTTTTATCTGAAATAATGCTTGTATTTTAACCTTTGTTTTCAAGATATAAGGAAAACTTTCCTCTTATGCTGTCTTACAGCAATTTGGCAAATTACACCTTTGTAAGACAAAATTGAAACATTTATCTTTTTCTCCCTACCTGATACTTCCAGAATTCAGAAACTTGAGTATTCTTACTTTCACGGCAATATAGTTATTTACATAAGTTCATTAAGAATCTGTTCTCTTTGTAACGGGACACAATTGGAAACACTGGTTATATTACCAAGACTTTGATTGGAATGTCATATTTGAGACAGATATGAATTGGCTCAAATATGACCAGACAGCTTCAAGGAGCTAAGATTGACTTTATGAAGCCAATAAAGCCCCTTGGCAAAAACATCCTGGTACCTTGCTTACAGTGTTCCCAACAACCTTACCGGTTAAGAAGGTCACTTCCTGGCAGGTGCCAGAACCTCAGGATATTTTAGGGATCTTGAGAAGAGAAGAAATTCACCCATATCTATAGGCATTACAGGTGAGTCTGATGGAAAATTCTTGACTTGGTTTCCTGGCCTCAAGAGGCATTTAAAAGTTCAATCTGGAAATTCCATATGAAAAATTCCAATGAAGCAGATTTAAAAGAGCCTATGCGGTCAATCAATCACTATTCTTGCTGGACTTACGTAAAAAATGGGGCCAAGTTTTTTTAAACTATACTTATTTTGCAAACAAATTAGCTTTTCTAAGCTATCTTTGGTAATTAACGGTGATTTTAGAGAAAAAAATTGTGTTTCAATATAAATTATAATACACACTTGTGTATATTAGATTCTAGATCTGTTAATTGTGTTTGAGGTTTTGGTTTTTTAACCTGTAAACTGGACTGGATCCTGAAATCTTCTAGTTTCCTCAAATATTTGGCTACAACTCCCCAAACAAACATTTTTTTATTTTTCTCCCTCTTTTAACAGCATCATTGAGAACTAAAGCCGCCCTTTTCCTGAAGCCCTGTAAACTGAAGCTGAACAACTTGATATAAACTTAAGCGAAATCATCACAGTAGCCCATGTTTAGACAATCTTCACGTTGGTTGATATGTAAGCCACTCAGAAGGTTTACCTAAACACCCAGTGACCTGATCGAAGACATTTCAAACTGCAAAAGATGCTTTGATCCTGACATCTAGAAATCTTGATTGGCTCCCCACCAAGCTCAGAAACTGGTTTATAATTTGCTCCATATATTAACCTTTGTTTTCTCTTGTTTCCATAGAAATGCCTCTTATTAAATACCTGACTGCTAACTTTGAGAGGCCTAACTTTGAGAGCCCACCTGCATCACCACATCCTAAAATGAATTTAACTGGACAGATCTATTTTCAGGACTTAGGGTCTAGTTCAATGAGCTGAACAGTCTACGAACTCACTCAGCCTCTGGACTATGAAACTTCTTGGAGAAGTTTCAAAGATGTGACTGTAGGGGAGAAAAATTTGTAACCTGAAAATGTGTCTTTTGGGCATGAGGATTAATTTAGGCTAAGTATTTTTAAGAAAAAAAAGGTTCAGGAAGTTTTTCTTTTCACCTACCCCTTAGCTGCCTAAATAATTTAAAGGGTCTGTTCCAGAATAGAGCTGTCACCAGAAATATCTGCAAAGAATATGGGCTAAATGTGGTGGGGGAAATTTGGCAGGATCTAGACATCCGAGTCCAGTCTGTGCTCCATTGTCTCTTCATGGCTCAGCAAATGTTTGTTTACCAAACAAACATTTGCTTTTCCACCTCTCTGTGAATTGCCTTCCTCCCCTTTGAAGTCCCAAACCACTATCCCATACATCCTCTTTTATCTTTAGCTGAAGATAGTATTTGAGGTGAGGGTTTTGGCCATTTTGTTGAGTTGTTACTCAGTTTTCCTGGGTCTCACCCATGTATATATGTTATTAAACTTTTGTTTGATTTTCTCCTGTTAATCTGTCTCATGTCAATTTAGTTCTTAGACCAGCCAGAAGAACTAGAAAGGTTACAGGAAAATTTATTCCTCCCTGACAGACAAACCTTCCTAAATAAATGAATAAATAATTGACTAACCAGAGAGCAAATAATTCACACTATATAAATAAAAATGAATGGTAAAAATATACTTAATTATAAATATTTGGAAAATTTAAGACCAAATATATCAGTTATATCAATAAATATGAATAGGATTAACTAATGTCTAAAAATAAACATATTTTTCCAATTTTCCCACTTTTCCCATAAATTAAGACCCAATTATATACTTTAAGCAAGAGAAATGTCTAGAAAAAGCTAACATAAACAAACTACAACCTACCATTATCAAGCAAGAAGGGAGAAATAGCACAAATAATAAATGGCAAAGGAGAAATAACATTGATAAGGGAGAAATATTGTAAGAAAGTCACAAGACACAATTTCACAGAATTCTAAACAAATACATTCACTTACACTTACTTACTTAGATATAAAAACAACTTAAAACCCACAGCCAACACAATACTCAACAGTGAAAAGCCAAAAGCCTTCCCACTAAATTCAGGAACAAGACAAAGATGCCCACTCTCGCCACTTCCATTTAACATAGTATTGGAAGTCCTAGCCACAGCAATCAAGCAATCAGAAAAGAAAAAGAAATAAAAGATACCCAAATTAGAAGGGACGAGGTAAAACTGTCACTATTTGCAGGTGACATGATACTCTGTACAGAGAACCCTAAAGTCACTACCCCAAAACTATTAGAACTAATAAATGAATTCAGCAAGGTTGCAAGATACAAGATTAACATACAGAAACCTGTTGCATTTCTATACACTAAGAATGAAATATCAAAAAGACACAGTAAAAAAATCCCATTTAAAATCATATCAATCAAGGGCTTCCCTGGTGGCGCAGTGGTTGAGAGTCCGCCTGCCGATGCAGGGGACACGGGGTCGTGCCCCGGTCCGGGAAGATCCCCCATGCTGCGGAGCGGCTGGGCCCGTGAGCCATGGCCGCTGAGCCTGCGCGTCCGGAGCCTGTGCTCCGCAACGGGATAGGCCACAACAGCGAGAGGCCCACGGACGGCAAAAAAAAAAAAAAAAAAAAAAAAAAAGATAAAATCATATCGAAAAAATAAAATGCCTAGGAATAAACTCAACCAGGAGGGAAAGACCTATACTCTGAAAACTATAAAACATTGAAGGAAATTGAAGATGATTAAAAGCAATGGGAAGATATGCCATGTTCTTGGACTGGAAGAATTAGTATTGTTAAAAAGGGCCATACCACTCAAATCAATCTACAGTTTTAATGCAATCCCTATCAAAATACCCATGAAACTTTTCACAGAACCAGAAGAAATAATCCTACAATTTAAATGGAACTACAAAAGACCTGAATTGTCAAAGCAATCCTGAGAAAAGAGAGCAAAACTGGAGGTATCACCCTCCCAGACTTCAGACTATACTACAAAGCTACAGTAATCAAGACAGTGTGGTACTGGCACAAAAACAGACACATAGATCAGTGGAACAGAATAGAGAGCCCTGAACTAAACCCAGACACCTATGGTCAATTAATCTATGACAAAGGGGGTGAAAATATACAATGGAGGAAATAGTCTCTTCAACAGTGGTGCTGGGAAAACTGGACAGCTACATGTAAATCAATGAATTTAGAACACTCCCTCACACTATATACAAAAATAAACTCAAAATGGTTTAAAGATCTAAATGTAAGACCTAAAACCATAATACTCCTAGAAGAGAACATAGGCAAAATACTCTTTGACATAAATCACAGTGATGTGTTCTTGGATCAGTCTCCTAAGGCAAAAGAAATAAAAGCAAAAATAAACAAATGGGGCCTAATTAAACTTAAAAGCTTTTGCATATCAAAGGAGACCATTGGAAAAATAAAAATGCCTATGGAATGGGAGAAAATATTTGCAAATGATGCAACCAACAAGGGGTTCATATCCAAAATATACAAACGACTCTACAACTCAATATCAAAAAAACAACCCAATAAAAAAATAGGCAGAAGACCTGAATAGACATTTTTTTCACATACAGATGGCCAATAGGCACATGAAAAGATGCTCAACATCACTAATTAGTAGAGAAATGCAAATCTAAACCACAGTGAGGTGTCACCTCACACCTGCCAGAATGGCTATCACCAAAAAGTCTACAATTTTGAAATTTTGGAGAGGATGTAGAGGAAAGGGAACGCTTGTACATTGTTGGTGGGAATGTAATTTGGTGTAGCCACTATGGAGAACAGTATGGTGGTTTCTTAAATAACTAAAAGTAGAAGTATCATATGATCCAGCAATTCCATTCCTGGGTATATATCTGCAAAAAACCCAAAAACACTCATTCGAAAAGATTCGTGCGCCCCAATGTTCATAACAGCGCTATTTACAATAGCCAAGACATGGAAGCAACCCAAGTGCTCATCAACAGAAGATTGGATTAAGAATATGTGGTGTATATACACAGTGGAATATTAGCCATAAAAAAGAATGAATTGCTGCCATGTGCATCAACATAGATGGACCTAGAGAATACTATGCTTAGTGAAATAAATCACACAAAGAGAAATACTGTATGAGATCACTTATATGTGGAATCTGAAAAATAATACAAATGAATATATATGTAAGACAGAAATGGGCCAACAGATATAGAAAATAAATTTGTGGTTACCAAAAGGGAGAGGGAAGGCAGGGGTGTGGGATTAGGGTATGGGATTAAGAAATACAAACTTCTATATATAAAATAGATAACCATCAAGGATATACTGTATAGCATGAAGAATTATACACATTACCTTGTAATAATCTATCATGGAATATAATCTGCCAAAATAACTAATCACTATGTTGTAAACCCAAAACTAACATAATATTGTAAATCAACTATACTTCAATTAAAAGACCACACATCACATAGAATGATGAAACTGAACTAATCCCAAGTTTTCTCTTTCTTTCAAATCACTGCTATTATTGTTTATTCAGCATCTACTGTTTAAATTCAGGGATAAATAAATAAATTCAGGGATATATGTATTATATATATTTCCACAGGGATTTCAGACTGGATGTGTAATAGAAGCAAGCTTTAACAATTCCAAACCATTAAGAATTCAGCTTTATAAAGGAACAGGGATAGCTAAGTCAGCCTGTCTCAGGCCAATTACATAACAGGAAACCGTCCGAATTAACTTCCTTGTAGAACACATGTTTATTAAAGTATAAGTATTAAAATGTGGTCGTATGAACCTTACATATACATTATCAAAACATATCACAACAATATTTAGAACCTAACATCACCCTAACATTTCCCGCCATGGTATCTGTGGAGACAGAGTAGGGACTCTGGACATTGACCCTCAGTCACTGGAAGCAGTCAGCCCAGAGAAACACTTTTATCCATTGCCAGTGTTAACAGCAAAAACTGAGTAAGGAGGTCTGCATTTTGTCACTCCCCACCTCAATATGAGGCAACGGAAGGCAAGTATCTCTCACCTTTTCAACTAGAAGGGGGAGATCTCAGAGGAGAGCTGGAAAAAAGAATTCTTTAAAACTCTTAAGAATATACTAGGCAGACCCCTGACCAACTCACACATAAAGCTTTAGAATAAGCATGTCAAAAAGTTTCAGAACTGAAATAAAGTTTGGAATACCACCCAAGTTTTCAGAGGGCCATCCATGTAGCATAAAAATGAAGCACACCAGAATAGCACTGCAAGGCTCTAAAAACTAAATGTCATTTGAACCACAGCCCACAAAAGTAGGCCAGGACCCATGTGCTAAACCTAAACTTGGTGACTGCCTGCTGAAATAAAAGATTTAAATTGGATCCAGAGTTTCCTAACATCATACCCAAAATGTCCAGGACACAAACAAAAATCTCTCATCATGCCATAAACTAGGAAAATCACAACTTGAATGAGAAAACGCAATCAACAGATGTCAACACCAAGATGAATCAGATACTGTAATTATCTGAAAAGAATTTTGACTCCACAGCGATAAAAATGTTTAAGAAATCAATTATGAATCCTTTTGCAACAAATGAAAACAAAATTTTATCAAAGAAATCAAAGTTACAAAACAGAACCAAGCGAAAAATTAGAAACATGAAATATACAATAACCAAAATTAAAAAAATAAAAAACTGGGAGGGCTCAACAGTAGAGATGACAGAGGAAATAATCAGTGAATCTAAAGATAGATAAATAAAATTTCCAAACGTGAAAATAGGAGAAAACAGACTGAAAAAAAAATGAACAGAGCCTCAGATACCTGTGGGACAGTAACAATAGAGCTAGCACCTATGTCATTGATGTCACAGGAAAGGAGAAACAGTGTATAAATGGCTAAAGGAAGTTCTTCACACAAAGGAAATGAAATAGAAGGAATCCCGGATTATCAGGATGAAAGAAAGAACAATGGAAATATCAATAATATGAGTATATACAATATACTTTCCTCCTCTTGAGCTTTCTGAATTATGTTAGAGATTGAATAAAATATTATAACACTGTGTAGTGCAGTTCTCAGTGTATGTGGAGAAGTATTTATTATTTATTATTATTATTTATTGCTAATGAGGATTTTTAGACTTGAAGATTATTGTTAGTATCTTTGTAGCCAAATTCAAATATCCTGGCAATGTGCAAGTCCTTCTATTAAAATACACTTCACAATTAATTTAATGGAAAGATTACTCAGTACTTAATTTTGAAACCAATGCCAGATTTTAAGAAAGGCTTCCTTTCTGGAGTTTGGCTCAAGTGCCATCTTTTGGCAGTTCTTTGGTGGCTTCTGGTCAATAAGTTGGTTCTCCTAGGTTCTAGTTGTATCCAAATTACTGAAAATTGTATTTTATTGTAGAATATAAACTTGAACCATCAGCCCTGTGTTCTAACATAAAAATTTATTGTAAATGTATTATTCTAAGAAATAAATCACAGTAGTCTATAACAAGATTAATTAAATACTAATATTAAATACTGAGTATTAATTAAATACTCAGTATGTGCTAATCACTATGTTTCACATGCATTATATATTTATTTTTTATAACCACCCATGAGTTTGATAATATAATACATTTTAAAGATCACCACTAGGATATGGAGTCACAGAGGCAAACTGACCAAAGTCAAAAAGCTAATAAGTGACAGAGACAAGTCTTAAAATCAGATCTGTTTGATCATAAAAAAATATATGCCCTTAAATACCATGATACTTTGTCTTTTAACAAATAAATATGCTTTTTTAAAACTAAGACTTTTTTAGACCAGTTTTAGGTTCACAGCAAAATTGAGAGGAAGGTACAGAGAGAGTCTTCCTTATTCTCAACATCCCCCACCAGACTGGTACACTTGTTACAACTGTTGTACCTACATTAACACATCAGAATCACGCAAAGTCGTTAGTTTACATTAAGGGTTAACTCTTAATGTTGTATATTCTATGGATTTAGACAAATGTATAATGACATTCATCCATCATTATGGTATCATACTGCATATTTTCATGCCCAAATAGTCCTCTGTGTTCCACCTGTTCAACTCACACCCTCTCCCAACTCTTGGAAACCACTGATCTTCTTCTTACTTTCTCTACAGTTCTGTGTTTTCCAGAATGTCATATAGTTGGAATCATACAGTATGTAGCATTTTCAGATTGGCTTCTTTCACTTAGTAATATGCATCTAAGTTTCCTCCATGTCATATCATGGCTTGATAGCTCATTTCTTTTTAGCACTGAATAATAATCCACTCTCTGGATGGATAACTGTTTATTTATCTGGAAGACATATTGGTTGCTTCCAAGTTTTGGTAACTGTTAATAAAGCTGCTGTAAACATGTGTCTGCAGGTTTTGTGTAGACATAATTTTCAACTCTTTCAATACCAAGGAGCATGAATGCTGGATGGTATGTTAAGAGTATTTTTAGTTTTGTAAGAAACCACCAAACTGTCTTCCAAAGTGGCTGTACCATCTTGCATTCCCACCAGCAATGAATAACAATTCCTGTTGCTCCACATCCTCGCCAGCATTTGGTGTTGTCAGTGTTATGGATTTTAGCCATTCTAATAGGTGTATAGTGGTATTTATTGTTTTAATTTGCATTTCCCTGATGAAACCTGATGTGGCAAATCTTTTCACATGCTTGTTTGCCATCTGAATATCTTCTTTGGTGAGGTGTCTCTTAAGGTCCTTGGCCCATTTTTAAAGCAGATTGTTTCTTATTGTTGGATTTTAAGACTTCTTTGAATATTCCGGATAACAATCCTTTATCAGATGTGTCTTTTGCAACTCTGCTCACCCAGTCCATGGCTTGTCTTTTCATTCTCTTGACATTGTCTTTCAGAGAGCGGAAGTTTTTAGTTTTAATAAAGTCTAGCTTATTGATTCTTTCTTTCTGGATCATACATTTGGTGTTGTAATGTGAAGTCATTACCATACCCAAGGTCATCTAGATTTTCTCCTGTGTTATCTTCCATGAGTTTTATAGGTTTGCATCTTATATTTAGGTCTGTGATCCATTTTGAGTTAATTTTTTGTGAAGGGCATAAGGCCTGTGCCTGCATTCACTTTTTCCATGTGCATGCCCAACTGTTCCTGTACCATTTGTAGAAAATAGTCTCCAAATATTTGGAAATTAAAGAACACATTTCTAAATAACACACAAGTCAAAGAAGTCTCAAGAGAAATTTAAAAGTACCTTAAAATAAATGAAAATACAACTTATCAAACTGCGTAGCATGCAGTGAAAGCAGTGGTTAGAGGGAAATTAATAGCATTAATTTCATGTATTCAAATGGATGAAGGATCTAAAATCAATAATCTAATATTCCACCTTAAGAAATTACAGAAAGAAGAACAATTTAAGCCTAAAGCAAGCTGAAGAAAATAATGATAATTATAGCAGAAATCAATGAAATTGAAAACAGTAAAACAATAGCGAATACCATGGAAATCCAAAGCAAATTCTTTGACAAGATCAATAAAGGTGATTGATAAAGTTCAAGCCAAGCAACCAAGGAAAAGAGAGAGAAGACATAATTACCAATATCAGAAACAGAGTTGGGTCAGCACTATTGATTGCATGGTCATTAAAAGGGTAATACTTCAATACAAAAATCACTCTATGCTCACAAATTTGTTAACATTGGTGAAACTGACCAATACCCTGAAAGACACAAACTACCAAAACTCACACAAGGAGATGTAAATAATATGAATATGCTTATATTTATTAAAATAATGAATCCATAATTAATAAAGATCCAAGAAAGCACCAGTCCTGTATGGTTTCACTGTTAAATTCTACCAAATATATAAAGAAGAAGTCTTACAATTTCTCTATAATCTCTTCCATAAAATAGAACCAGAAGGAATAATTCCTAAATTATTATATAAGTCCAGGACTACCCTAAAGCTAAGGCCAGATAAATACATTACAAACTGATTCTAAAGTTTATATCAAGAAGCAAAAGACATACAATGCCAACACATTACTTAAGAACAATTTAAAAGGAATAAAGTTGGATGACTCTCATCAGCAGATTACAAGTCTTGTTATAAAGCTACAACAATCAGAGCACTGAGATTATTAGTGAAAGTGTAGACACAAAGGCCAAAGGAAGAGAATAGAGAGCCCAGAAGTAGACCCATACAAATATAGTCAACTGGTCTCTGACAAAAGACCTAAGACAATTCAGTGGGAAAAGGATAGTCTTTTCAACAAATTGTGATGGACCAACTGGGCATTCACATGCAAAAAAATAAATCTAGATACAGAACTTACAACTTTCACAAAAATTACCTCAAAATAGATCACAGATCTAAATATAAAATTCAAAAAGATGAAGCTTCTACTAGAAAACAAAGATAAAATCTAAGTGGCCTTGGGTTTGGTTAAGTGTTTTCAAATACAACAGAAACAGTACAAAGAAAGAAAAACTGATAAGCTGGAATTTATTAAAATTAAAAACTTGTACTCTGTGAAAGACTGTTAAAAGTACAGAAAGATAAATCACAGACTGGGAGAAAAGATTTGCAAAACACATACCTGTGAAAGGATTTGTATCCAAAACAAATAATTTGATTAAAAAATGGAGAAAACCTGAATAGAACTGTATTCCAAAGAATACATATGACTGGCCAATAGGTACATGAAAAGTTGCTCAACATCCCTAATCACCAGAGGAATACAAATCAAAACCACAAAGAGATATCACCTCACACCTGTTGGAATGGCTATTATCAAAAAGACAAGAGGTAACAAGTTTTGCTGATGATGTGGAGAAACTGAAACAGTTGAAAACTATTGGTGGAAATATAAATTGGTACAGCCACTATTAAAAACAGTATGGAACTGGCACACCTTGTAAAGCAATTATACTCCAATAAAGATGTAAAAAAAAAAAACAGTATGGAAGCTCCTCAAAAACATTAGAAGTAGAAATACCATATGATCTAGCAATCTCACTTCTGGGTATATATTCAACTGAAAAGAAATCAGTATATTTCAGAGATATCTGCACCCCCATGTCCACAGACGTATTATTCACTATAGCCAAGATATGGAAACAACCTAAGTGTCTACTAACCAATGAATAAAGAAATTGTGTGACTGAGCTGTATATATAAGAGAAAACTGAAAACAGCCATAAAGAAGAAAATTTTGTCATTTGTGACAACATGGATGAACCTAGAAGACATTATGTGCTAAGTGAAATAAGCCAGACACACAAAAAATACCTTATGATCTCACTTGTATGTGGACTCTAAGAGTATAACTCAGAAGCAGAGAATAGAATGGTGGTTGCCAGTAGCTGGGG
The DNA here is from genome assembly GCF_000442215.2 of Lipotes vexillifer. NCBI lineage: Eukaryota > Metazoa > Chordata > Mammalia > Artiodactyla > Lipotidae > Lipotes > Lipotes vexillifer. The sequence goes on along the minus strand of NW_006778004.1, from coordinate 112,062 downwards.
GTAAGTGGAGATGGGGCAATGGGAAGATGTTGGTCAAAGGAAAAAAACTGTTGATAATACAAAATGAATAGATTCTGTAGATCTAAAGTACAGCAATGTGACTAGAGTTAACAATACTGAATTGTATAATTGAAATTTGCTAAGAGGTTAATCTTAAGTGTTCTCACCACACACAAAATGGTAACTATGTGAGGTCATTGGTAAATTCATTAGGTTGAGTGTGGTGATTATTTCACAGTGTATATGTATATCAAAACACTGAGTTGTACATATTAAATATATACAATTTTATCTGTCAATTATATATCACTAAAGCTGGAACAAAAAGAATGGCTAAAATTAAAAAAAAAAAAACTGAAAATACCAAATGTTGGTGAAGCAGCAGAGTAACAAGACCTCACATTCCTTGTTGGTGGAAATGGTAAATGGTACAACCACTTTGGAAAACAGTTTGGTATTTCCTTACAAAGTCAAATAGTCTTACAAGCAATCATACTTCTAAGTATATATACTCAACTAATTTAAATTAGACCAGTGCCAAACCTGAACATGGATACATATCATATTAGCTTTATTCATAATTGTCAAAACTTGGTAACAACCAAAATATCCCTCAGTAGGTAAACAGATAAATAAATTGTGGTACATCCAAAGAATCAAATATTGTTCAATGCAAAAATGAATGAGCTCCTCAGTTCCACTTCTGGGTTTATATTCAAAGTAGATGAAATCATTATCTCAAAGAGATACCTGCACCTCTGTTTTCATTGTAGCATTACTCACAATAGCTAAGAGATGGAAACAACCTAAGTATCCATTGATGAATGGATTAAGAAAATGTGGGTATACATGCACGCGCACACACACGCGCACACACACACACACACACACACACACACACACAAAATGGAATATTACTCAGCCATGAAAAGAAGGCAGTCTTGTCATTTGTGACAACATGGATGGACCTCAAGGACATTATGCTAAGTGAAATAAGTCAGACTGATAAAGACAAATACTGTATGATCTCACTTATATGTGAAATCTTAAAAAACTGAACTCATAGAAACAGAGAACAGATTCGTGGTTGTCAGAGGTGGGGATGGGTGTGGGGAAACTAGGTGAAGGTGGTCAAAAGGTACACATTTATGGTTATAAATAAGTTCTGGGGATTTAGGGTACATCGTGGTAACTTTAGTTAATATTGTATATTTGAAAGTTGCTAAGAGAGTAAATCTTTAAAGTCCTTATAAGGAAAAAAAGTGGTAACTAAAAGTGGTGATGGATGTTAACTAAATTTAATGTGGTAGTCATTGCACAATATATACATATATCAAATCATTATGTTGTACATCTAAACTAATAAAAAGTTATATGTCAACTATATCTCAGTAAAACTGGAAAAACTTGATATATTTATGCAATAGATGTAAAAATATTTATAGATACATACATATATATATATATATATATATATATATATATATATATATATATAATTAGTATGCACATATATATTTCCTTCTGTCAGCTAAGGGTACCTAGAAGTAATGACGCTTCTGTATCAAAGAGCAAATCTAACAACCAGATCTTGGTTTCTAATACTATTCTCCATTACAAGGAACTAGGACTCCTTGGAAAAATGGCTGATTCTAGTAATGGATCAGGAAATATATAATATAATCCTGGAACATCTTGTAATACCAGATGTAATGCCATCTTGTTCCCTTGCTACATGTGATGAAAATGGTACTTTACCTCTGTGGTCCTCCTCCCAAAAGAATACTATTCCATTCAAAATCTAAGAAAAATATCACTCAAATCCCAATTGAAGGGCATTCTACAAAATATCTAACCTGAACGCTTCAAATTTTCAAAGTCATTCAAAAGTAAGGAAAGTCAGAGAAAACTTCACAGCCATAATAAACCTAAGGAGACATGATAACTAATTTAATATGTAGTGTCCTGGATGAGATCCTGGAATAGAAAAAGGACATTAGGTAAAAACTATGGAAATTTGAACAAAGAATGGACTTTAGTTAATAACAATGTATCAATGTTGGTTCACTTATAGTAATAAAAGTACTACAAAAATATTAGTTATTAAAAATAGAGGAGAGAGACCTTGAAGATGGCGGAGGAGAAAGACGCGGAGATCACCTTCCTCCCCACAAATACACCGGAAATACATCTACACGTGGAACAGCTCCTACAGAACAGCTACTGAACGCTGGCAGACCTCAGACTTCCCAAAAGGCAAGAAACTCCCCACGTACTTGGGTAGGGCAAAAGAAAAAAAGAAAAAACAGAGACAAAAGAATAGGGACGGGACCTGCACCTCTGGGAGGGAGCCGTGAAGGAGGAAAGGCTTCCACACAGTGGGGAGCCCCTTCGCGGGTGGAGACGGGGGAGGCGGGGGGGAACTTTGGAGCCGCGGAGGAGGGCGCAGCCACAGGGGTGCGGGGGGCAGAGCGGAGAGGTTCCCGCACAGAGGATCGGGGCCGACCGGCGCTCACCAGCCCGAGAGGCTTGGCGGCTCACCCGCCAGGGCGGGTGGGGGCTGGGAGCTGAGACTCCAGCTTCAGAGGTCAGATCCCAGGGAGAGGACTGGGGTTGGCTGAGTAAACACAGCCTGAAGGGGGCTAGTGCGCCACAGCTAGCTGGGAGGGAGTCCGGGAAAAAGTCTGGATCTGCTGAAGAGGCAAAAGACCATTGTTTCAGGGTGTGTGAGGAGATTCCGAGCACCACCTAAAGGAGCTCCAGAGATGGGCGCAAGCTGCGGCTATCAGCCTGGACCCCAGAGATGCATATGAGATGCTAAGGCTGCTGCTGCTGCCACCAAGAAGCCTGTGTGCAAGGACAGGTCACTATCCACACCTCCCCTCCTGGGAGCTTGTGCAGCCCGCCACTGCCAGGGTCCCAGGATCCACAGACAACTTCCCTGGGAGAACACACGGTGTGCCTCAGGCTGCTGCAACGTCACACCAGCCTCTGCCACTGCAGGCTTGCCCCGCATTCCATACCCCCCCTCCCCCTGGCCTGAGGGAGCCAGAGCCTCCTAATCAGCTGCTACTTTAACCCCACCCTGTCTGAGCGAAGAACAGATGCCCTCAGGTGACCTACATGCAGAGGCGGGGCCAAATCCAAAGCTGAACCCCCGGAAGCTGGGCAAACAAAGAAGAGAAAGGGAAATTTCTCCCAGCAGCCTCAGCAGCAGCAGATTAAATCTCCACAATCAACTGGATGTACCCTGAATCTCTGGAATACCTGAATAGAAAACAAATCATCCCAAAATTGAGGCAGTGGACTTAGGGAGCAACTGTAGACTTGGGGTTTGCTTTCTGCGTCCAATTTGTTTCTGGTTTTATATTTATCATAGTATAGTATTTAAGAGTTTATCATCACTGGTAGATTTGTTTATTGATTTGGTTGCTCTCCTTTTTTCTTTTAATATATAGATATATAATTTTTTCCTTTTTCTCTTTTTGTGAGTTTGTATGTGTATGGTTCTTTGTGTGATTTTGTCTGTATAGCTTTGCTTTTACCATTTGTCCTAGGGTTCTGTCTGTCCTTTTTTTTTTCTTTTTTTTTTTAAATGGTTTTCAGCACTTGTTATCATTGGTGGATTTGTTTTTTGCTTTGGTTGCTCTTTCTTTCTTTCTTTTTTTTATTACTTATTAATTTATTTTATTTTATTTTAAATAGTTTTTTTATTTTTTAAATTAATAACTTTATTTTTTCATTCCTTCTTTCTTTTTCTTTCCCTTTTCTTCTGGCATGTGGCTGACAGGGTCTTGGTGCTCTGGCTGTGTGTCAGGCCTGTGCCTCTGAGGTGGGAGAGCTGAGTTCAGGATATTGGCCCACCAGAGACCTCCCGGCTCCATGCAATATCTAATGGGGAAAGCTCTCTGAGAGATCTCCATCTCAATGCTAAAACCCAGCTGCACTCAATGACCAGCAAGCTGCAGTGCTGGAAACTCTATCAAACAACTAGCAAGACAGAAGCACAACCCCACCCATTAGCAGAGAGCCTGCCTAAAATCATGATAAGGTTACAGACACCTGAAAACACACAACCGGACACGGTCCTTCCCACCAGAAAGACAAGATCTAGTGTCACCCACCAGAACACAAGCACCAGTCTCCTCCACCAGGAAGCCTCCACAACCCACTGAACCAAACTTAGTCACTGGGAGCAGACACCAAAAACAACGGGAACTACGAACCTGCAGCCTGCGAAAAGGAGACCCCAAACACAGTCAGTTAAGCAAAATAAAGACAGAGAAACACACAGCAGATGAAGTAGCAAGGCAAAAGCCCACCAGACCAAACAAATGAAGTAGAACCCAATCCAAAAATGGGCAGAAGACCTAAATAGACATTTCTCCAAAGAAGATATACAGATTGCCCTCAAACACGTGAATGGATGCTCAACATCACTAATCATTAGAGAAATGTAAAGCAAAACCACAGTGAGGTATCACCTCATACTGGTCAGAATGGCTATCATCAAAAATCTACAAACAATAAATGCTGGAGAGTATGTGTAGAAAAGGGAACCCTCTTGCACTGTTGGGAATGTAAATTGATAGAGCCACTATGGAGAACAGTATCGAGGCTCCTTAAAAAACTAAAAATAGAACTACCATACAACCCAGCAATCCCACTACTGGGCATATACCCTGAGAAAACCATAATTCAAAGAGTCATGTACCACAATGTTCATTGCAGCCCTATTTACAATAGCCAGGACATGGAAACAACTTAACTGTCCATCAACAGATGAATGGATAAAGAAGATATGGCACATATATACAATGGAATACTACTTAGCCATAAAAACAAATGAAATTGAAATTATTTGTATTGAAGTCGATGGACCTAGAGTCTGTCATACAGCGTGAAGTAAGTCAGAAAGAGAAAAACAAATACCGTATGCTAACACATATATATGGAACCTAAAAATAAACAAACAAAAAATGGTCCTGAAGAACCTAGGGGCAGGACAGGAATAAAGACGCAGACATAGAGAATGGACTTGAGGACACGGGGAGGGGGAAGGGTAAGCTGCGACGAAGTAAGAGAGTGATATGGACATATATATACTACCAAATGTAAAATAGATAGCTGGGGGAAGCAGCCGCATAGCACAGGGAGATCACCTCGGTGCTTTGTGACCACCTAGAGGGGTGCGATAGGGAGGGTTGGAGGGAGACACAAGAGGGAGGCAATGTGGGGATATATGTATACATATAGCTGATTCACTTTGTTATACAGTAGAAACTAACACAACAATGTAAAGCAATTATACTCCAATAAAAATGTTTAAAAAAGAGTGGAAACTGAGTATACGATCTCTTTGCACTATGTAAAGGAACTCTGTACTAAGCTGTTAATTTTCTGTAAATCTAAAAGTGATCCAAATTTTTTTTAAATGTTGGTTAAAAAAAAACTCAATATTTTCTTCCTTTCAGTTGAACTCTGTTCTGTGTCTTATCTTTTATACTGATTTTTCAAATTTTTGATGAAAACCCATTTTTTCCAGGATTTATATATGTACTTTTATATCTACCTCTTCCTGTTTCGATTAGTGCCTCTTTTTACCCCAAAGTGTCTTCTTTTCATGCATGAAATTTCTTCATTTATCTCCTTGAACAGTCTACTCACATTTAAGTTAAAAATCATATTTATTTATAAGTTCCATTTCTTCTGGAGTGAATGTTTCTCCTAATTTTTTTTTTACTTTATTGGTATTTCTAATGTTGATTTTTCCCATGTGTTTGTAAGATGGTTTGCCAACTTATTGAGTGGAACTTTTTTTCACTTTTTATGTACTCAAATCTCCTTGACAAATGGACTTGATATTGCCTCCAATTTATCCCTGAGACACAAGCACAAAATAAAACACTATTATACATTGATTTCTTAGCTCAGATGCAGTCTCTAAGCCAGCGGGCAGCTTAGCCAAGATCCTAGCTGTAAGGCTATGCTTCCTATTTCAGCATCCCCAGATAAACCCTAGCCCTGGTCTGAATTTGCAGCTTTTTCTTGGTATCCTTTCACGGGTGGCTAACTCCTGCCTACATTTTTGGTTTGAAACTTTATTCCTAGCACCTGTTCTCTGCATTATTAACCTTTGCTGTCTCTTGGGATTTGAATTCCTAGCTGCCTTGGTTTGTTGTCTCTCTCAGATCTCACAAGTTTCTTAGCCTCATCTCCTTACCACTTTGTATTTACATTTGATTTCTACCTTATAGAGATTTTAATTTGCTTTTTGAGTATGACTATATCTTTTATCAATTTTGTTTTGAGATTTGCTAGGTGGTGTTTTGATCAGTTAGAAGCATTTCAAACTTGGACAGTGCCAAGTAGTCCAGATTTTTATTAAAATATTTATCAAAAGACTTCTTAAAAACATATTCAGTTGACCTTAAAAATTACTTGTACTTATTTAAATTCATGGGATAATGAAAGGTTTATTTAACAAAAAAAGTAGGTCTGGGAGGTTCATCACAACATTATTTTATTCTAAAATAATTTTGAGATGACAAAAAGTGTCCCCAATATGGGTTTGATTAGTTACATTATCTCATTCATTTGAAGAGGCACTATTCATTCATTCTTTCATAGACTACTGAGAATTATTTAATGAAACAGGAGCTAGCATAAACACATGCTTCCAGTTTTTTAAAAACTGTATCTGTATGTAGAGTTAGATATAAAAAACACTGTATGTAGAGAGTTAGATACATAGGTAAATATATAGAATCAACAACTATATTTCTGCTATTCTTTATCTACCAATGATTCTAAATTGGGACTTCCATAGTGGTCCAGTGGTTGGGACTCCGCACTCCCACTGCAGGGGACGCGGGTTCATTCCCTGGTGGGGAACTGAGATCCCACATGCTACACAGTGTGGCCGGCCAAAAACAAAACAAAACAAAAAAATATGATTTTAAATTAACATTCCAATCATTTTAGTAAATGCTACATGAACCACCACTGATTGATTTTCCTATATTAATACACACATGCATCCCTGGGGTAAACCGTACTTGGTGATTCAGTTTTATCTCTTGCTGGATTAGATTTGGTATTATTTTATTATATAATGATTTTTCCTCTATATTAATGAAAACGTTTGTTTCTCATATATACTTCTTATAATATTTTTGGTTTGTGTTTCACAGTAATAATAGCTTCAAAAAATGAGTGGGGTCGTGATTCTTTTTCCTATTTTTGAAAGATTTTGCAAAACATTGATCCTATTTCTTTTTTTTATAAGTTTATGTATTTATTTATTTTATTTATTATTTTATTTTTGGCTGCATTTTGTCTTTGTTGCTGTGCACCAGCTTTCTCTAGTTGTGGAGAGCAGGGGCTACTCTTCCTTCCAGTGCGCAGGCTTCTTATTGTGGTGGCTTCTCTTGATGCGGAGCACGGGCTCTAGGCGCACGGGCTTCAGTAGTTGTGGCACATGGGCTTCTGTAGTTGTGGCTCACGGGCTCTAGAGCACAGGCTCAGTAACTGTAGTGCACGGGCTTCATTGCTCTGCGGCATGTGGGATCTTCCGGGACCAGGGCTTAAACCCGCGTCCCCTGCATTGGCAGGCGGATTCTTAACCACTGTGCCACAAGGGAAGACCCCTATTTCTTTCTTAAATGTTAGATACAATTCAACAGTGAAGTAGATTCTAAATGGCTATATGGCTATTCCAAATTTCTATTTCTTGTATCAGTTTTGATAATTTGTATGTTTCAATATATATTTTTTCCATTTAAAACTGTCATGAAGTCTACACTTGGCCTAAAAAATTTATCAATGTTTTCTTCCTACCCGTGTCAATGACAACCTTCTATTCCTCCCACCACCGTTACACCAATTATTAAAGCATGTATAGGTTTTTCACTCCTAGGAGGGACACATCATTTTCTGGATTTTAGAAACTTCAGCTTCCTAATTGGTTAAAAAACCTTCATTTTGGGCTTCCCTGGTGGCGCGGTGGTTGAGAGTCCGCCTGCCGATGCAGGGGACGCGGGTTCGTGCCCCGGTCCGGGAAGATCCCACATGT
>NW_006778004.1:83744-103811 GCF_000442215.2 Lipotes vexillifer | reverse complement strand
CATTCCTGCTAACTCTTTCATATCTGATGACACATTTTCTTTATGCTATTGCTTATCAACTTCTTCACTTTCTAGGAAGCCGCAATCATCATGCACAACTATCTGGCTGCTCCTAAGAGTCACTCTCATATTTTTTTTAAAAAAATACAGTATGCTTTAGGGCTTCCCTGGTGGCACAGTGGTTAAGAATCCGCCTGCCAATGCAGGGGACACGGGTTTAAGCCCTGGTCCCGGAAGATCCCACATGCCGCAGAGCAATGAAGCCCGCACACCACAGCTACTGAGCCTGTGTTCTAGAGCCTGTGCTCTGCAACAAGAGAAGCCAATGCAGTGAGAAGCCCCCACACCGCAACAAAGAGTAGTCCGCACTCGCTGCAACTAGAGAAAGCCCACACACAGCAACAAAGACCCAACACAGCCAAAAAACAAATAAATTTTAAAAATATAGTATGCTTTAAAATGAACATGCATATTTCAAAAGCATCTTGAATAGAACAATAATACTTCTACAGAGAAGACCTTCATTAACTGAATATCACCTGTAACTTGTACATTCATGGAGCATTTCTGTGTGTGAAAGAGAGGACTTGATGACTTTTATTAACCCCATTTATCAATATCCTTTTGTTTCTCTTTTGAAGCATAATAAATTGAAATGTTCATTGTAGATATGATTTGAGTAGTTCCTGAGAATATTGTATGGATTACTATCTTCCAAAATTAAAGCTCCTGATTTGATTAATATGGTAAAATCAATCAATGAGTTATACAAGCAACAATCATCTCAGCTTCCTGAGGTCCTACATACATATCCTGCCCTTATTCAGGAAAGATGAGGCCTATATTTTGTCCACAAAGTAAAATTGTGACCTATGGCTATCTTTAAGTAATATTTTAAAAGATATCTCAATAAGCAAGTTATTTATAAAACTAGATTATAACTAATAAGAACCTGCTGTATAATAAAATTCAAAACAAATTTAAAAATTAAAAACTAGATTAACATAAATTTTGTACAGAAATCAAAAAGAGTGGTGTTAAAAGAAATTAACAAACTGACTTCTTTTAGGATTACTGTTTTTCTTTCTTTCTTTTTTTTTTTTTTTGGTACATTCAAAGTTTGGAGACATGAGTGAGCTACTAGGCAAAGGAAATGAGGAAAATATCCAGAAACCCCAGATGGGAACAGAGTCCTCTTTCAACTGTACTACTTTCTACAATTAAACTTTTTAAAAAATTAGTCAATCTATTTTTGGCTGCATTGGGTCTTTGTTGCTGCACATGGGCTATCTCTAGTTGTGGCAAGCGGGGGCTACTCTTCATTGTGGTGCGTGGGCTTCTCACTGAGGTGGCATCTCTTGTTGTGGAGCACGGGGTCCAGGCGCGTGGGCCTCAGTAGTTGTGGCTTGTGGGTTATAGAGCACAGGCTCAGTAGTCGTGGCACACGTGCTTAGTTGTTCCGCAGCATGTGGGATCTTCCTGGCCCAGGGCTTGAACCCATGTCCCCTGCATTGGCAGGCAGATTCTTAACCACTGCGCCACCAGGGAAGCCCTCTACCATTAAACTTGATTAAAATTAAATCAGTATAAAAACACCAATTGGAATTTTGAGAAATTTTTATGGTGGTGTGTAATTTTGATGCAGGGCTGCATCCAATATATTTTTCTATTAACTATGAGATGATTTCTCACACATTTAAAGTTTATAGCTAACACTTGGCTTTGGGAGATCTTTCAGCAGATTTTACTTGAAATGAAGACAGCCAAACATGCAAAAAAACTTGTCAGCATTTTCTTGTGCTGCTTCTAATTCTTAGTAACAGTAGAATGAGGCAAATTTAGAGTGTCAACGAAGCACTTTTAATGGTCTATTTTGGGTTAGAGAGTTTCAACGCATGTAAAATCAATGTCGGCAACAAATATTACTTTGAATCAGATTCATACATTTAGGATTTGGTTATATTTTGATGCACCAGTATTTTGGGGGAAATCAAATTTTCAGAGACTTAATAGGTCCTCAAAAAATTTTTAGGCAGCTGCAGAGGTCTGGGAGGTTATTGAGTGAAACAAGTTTGAAAAATGTCTTTATACATTGATCAACAGCATATTTTCTTAAATGAATATGTATTTAACATCTTTGAGACAAAAGTGGAAGAAAATATGTTTTAGGAATATATTTTAATGTGGAAACTATTTTACAATTTGTTTTTGTTTCAAACCCTCAGGATATTTGACAAAACATGGCCAGTACTTTACCTCTAAAATGATATATATACGTCAACAGATTATTTTATGAGTTGCACAAAAATGTCAGCTTCGTATGGATTAAGTTGACTAGCACAGGACAAGACTCTTATATTTATTCTGTTCAACAATGCACTGTAAATCCTTTCCAAGCAATCCAAAGAAAGGATTACAATAAATGAGAAAACTTCGTAGAAAGGCTCAGTGGAAACCTAAAAAGACATTCTTTATCTCCAAAACATTCCAGAGTACCAAAAGATACAATAAATGCAATTTTAGTATAAGTTCAGGACAATAAAATAAAAATGAAGTTCTTGACTATCATAAAAGGACTCTGGTACCTGAAAGGAGCAGCAACATTAATTTAAATTGTGCAAAATGGGCTAAATATCAGAAACCAAGGAGCCTAATAAGCATCTCGTAAAAGATAAAAATCAGAAAATGATGAGTGACTTGATATAGAATATCCAGTGTTAAACACAAGGAGAAAATCAGTACACTGCATAGTATACATTAAGTCTACACAGATCTGGAAAAACTATAAGATTTGTTAATATTGCTTTTCTTTTACTTCACATGAGGACAGAGAAGAGACTATCATTTATTGAGTACCTTCTAGTAATTTAAATGACTGAGTGCTGAGTAATTTAAATACATGATTTCACTTATCTCATAAAGTTATTACTTTCAAATTAATTTGTTGATAACATTAAATCTCAATATCTTATTCCTACTTTGATTTGGAAAACTAGACATAAAATATAATCAGTAAATATTTTCATAGGGGTTTATTCATGGAGTACATGTCTGACCTTGTATTTCTACCTATTTTTCTAAGATACTTTCCAAAATTTTCCCCATCAGTATATGATACTGTGGGGAAAAGAACCTTCATAAATTGCCTACACCATTTTTATTATGCCTGTGCATCAAAAACAAGTATGACTGAGGCAATCAGTGTTTCTTTTTTTAATTAATTTTTATTGGAGTATAGTTGCTTTACAATGTTGTGTTAGTTTCTGCTGTACAGCAAAGTGAATCAGCTATACGTATACGTATATCCCCTCTTTTTTGGATTTCCTTCCCATTTAGGTCACCACAGAGCACTGAGTAGAGTTCCCTGAGCAATACAGTAGGTTCTCATTAGTTATCTATTTTATACGTAGTATATTAACTCATATATGTGGAATCTAGAAAAACAGTATAGATGATCTTATTTGCAAAACAGAAATAGAGACACAGACGTAGAGAACAAATGTATGGACACCAATGGGGGAAAGGGGATGGGTGGGATGAATTGGGAGATTGGGATTGACATATATATACTATTGATACTATGTATAAAATAGTCAGTGTTTCTTGAACTTTACTATTATTTAATGGCACGCTAGTCCTCAGGCAAATGCAAAAGACATATGAAGTAAAAGCTTTGATCTTTATACTGAGTGTAGATAAGACTGACATGGGCTAACTGGAAAATGATCAATATTGGATAGCGTTTAGATATGTACTAAGTTGGATACAGTGAAATATCAAAAGCGTTTTAAAGAAAGTTTATGGGTTGATCGGGAAGGGGGAAAAACTCCATGGAAATGTGTAGAACTTGAGATGATAATCTTTGCAAAGATGGAAAGACTATTTCCAATTACGGAGATCGTGGGTGACAAGAGGCAAAAGGAAGAATAAATGTGACAGGTATCAGGGAATTAGCAGAGGGTGACTCTAAGATTAAGGGGTTTAGGTTGGGGAATAGCGGAGTGGGCCAGGGAAAACCAGCCTAGCAAAGTGGAATCACTCTTACATATGCTAAAATGAAGAAGTTTAATTTTATTTGCAGCTATTATAGATTTCTTAAAGCAGAGCTGAAGAATAATGAATGATACTCCAGAAAAATGATCTTTAAATATCTGTGTTTTGGGCGGTGGGGGGGATAAATAGATAAATGGTTGACAAAGTAATCAGTGAAGGAACTATTGCATTTCTTCAGATATAAGAAAATAGGGAACATAAGTTAGGATGATGGTAGTAGTAATTGAGAGAAAAAAAGATGATTAAAAAGTGATTCCATTATTGACTATTCCATTAATAATCAATAAGACTTTATAATAGTTTAGATCCATGAGGATGAATGGAAGGTTGAAGTCAAGGATGAATAGAAATGCCTTAGACATAAGAATGGTAGAGTGAGAAAAACACCACTTGGCTCTTATCTGATTCCCTCACTAATTAGATGCGTACCCCTAAACAAGTCACAGTAAATCTGAGCTTTGTTTCTCAATCTGTAAAATGAAGGGACTGTATTGTTTTACTTAATTATTCTCTAAATAGTGGAATAGGAAAGAAAGGTTAACTAAGAAAGAATGATAAGAGTTTTACAATTCATATGCTGTTTCAGGCAAAGATTGGATACCCATGTTTGATATATGCAAGAAGGGAAGACAATACTTACAGGTAAGGTCAAAATCAACAGTGTGCACTTATAAGTCATAAGAATAACAGCACTCTAAATGACAGATGTCCAGAGTAAACCACAAACATCACATGTGAATAAAGAAGTAAATAAAATCATCATTCTTTATGTTTATATCACCAAGATATAGTCTCCTCTTGGACAAATGATTATTTTAAAACCCTATTAAATATCGTTCCCAAAGAAATCTTAAGAGATTGCCTGTAAGTTAAAGGTTAACAAATGGTACTTAAATTTTATTCCTTAAAAATAAAGCTGGGCTTCCCTGGTGGTGCAGTGGTTGAGAGTCCGCCTGCTAAGGCAGGGGACACGGGTCCATGCCCCGGACCGGGAAGATCCCACATGCCGCGGAGCGGCTAGGCCCGTGAGCCATGGCCGCTGAGCCTGCGCGTCCGGACCCTGTGCCCCGCAACGGGAGAGGCCACAACAGTGAGAGGCCCACCTGCCACACAAAAAAAACAAAAAACAAAACAAAACAAAAAATAAAGTTGCTGAAATATGGATTAGATCCTATTCTAATCAGACATCGACATAATGTTATGGAAGCAGAGGAGGGAATGTCTAGCTGTACTTTGGAAAGGAGGACTGTTGAAAGCTTTAATGAAAAACTGTTAAAAAATAACTTTTCTAAGAATATTATAAACATAGCTTTCAGAAAACTAAGAATGGGAAAACTTTAACTAAAGATCAAAATTGAATCTCTACTTTCTCTCATTTAGCTCTCAAAAAATATTGTTATTTTTATATTCTTTGTCACCATAACCCAGAAACCAATAAACTTCACCCCACAGCACACTTCTGGTTCTTCCTATATTTCTCCTATATAAGTAGGTATATGAGGCATTGCAAAGTGGTGGGAAAGCACTGCTTATTATTTTTTCTGGGTCTCTGCTTCCTTTTAAAACATTATAGAAATAGTTGGGTGCCCCTGTGGCAAACGCACCTTTCAAAACCTGGTTATTTTGAAGTTCCCTCTACAATCTGGGTAGATGGCAAGTGATGGCAATTCGACCGTGTTAGTGATTTGGTCAATCTCTCTTAGACATCAGATCTCTCCACTGCTGACAACACACATTCCCCTACTTAGAAGGGGGTTGAGTCCTAAATATTCAATTGTATATTACTTGTTTGGAGATCAGGATATTTTCCAATAGAAACATTTTTCTAAATGATAAGTATGTTAGACAGTTACTCTTGAAAATGTATTTAAGCTATATGCTCACTGAAATATCAGGTATTTATTTTAAATAAAATTTAAAAAGAAACATTTGCAATTGTGGTAATTTTAACACAAATTTCTAAATGAAAAATAAACCAGTAATACAGTTAGCTTGGTGTAGGAAGAAAATCAGGTTAAATTACGAGGATGATAAGGCTATACATACAGATTTTTAGAGAGTGAAAAGGAGCTGATGGGGAGCAGAATATGCCACCTTGGTATATTGATTATTCTGAATTGAAGTCACTTAAGAAACAGCCAATACAAAAAGGACACTCTGGGCTTCCCTGGTGGCGCAGTGGTTGAGAGTCCGCCTGCCGATGCAGGGGACACGGGTTCGTGCCCCGGTCTGGGAAGATCCCACGTGCCGCAGAGCGGCTGCGCCGGTGAGCCATGGCCGCTGAGCCTGCGCATCCGGAGCCTGTTGCTCCGCAACGGGGGAGGCCACAGCAGTGAGAGGCCCGCATACCGCAAAAAAAAAAAAAAAAAAAAAAAAAAAAAAAGGACACTCTGACCCTCCTTTGTCCCATTAAAAGTAGGTAAAAGGTTAAAGGTATCCTCCCTGTAGCCGCAGGGTAGAAGGCATCCTTATCACCAAAAATAGGGAATTGAGGGCCAAGAAGGCTATATAAATATACCTTGTTACTTCCTTACTAATTTACTACCCCAAGACTAAACTTTGTCTTGTTAATTCTTCACAAGTTTCTTATCTGTCTACAAGGTATAAGAACTGCCTGCTTTGGTAACTTCTTTGAGTCTCATTTTTTATGAGTTCCTATACATACAAAATTAATTTTTTTATTATTAGACCAGCCAAAGAACCTAGAAGGGAAGAAGGGAAAAGTTTTCCTGCCCTACTGGGATTCCTGGGAAAATTGGCAATTTCAGGGGTTTTAGAGATTAGGCTCTTTAAAATATCTACTGCTTAATTTAATCATATAGGTTTTCTTTACATTCTTAGCTTAAAGGCCAAACAGCTGTATTTTGTATTAAAAAAGGAATCAAGAGAAAGAACATGGAACGGACTGAAATGCACTGCTGTCATCCAACCTCAAAGGAGATGAAGACATTAGAAGCAATCCCATTAAACTAAGACATAGGACAAAGAAGCTCATTATTATTATTCTATTTCCTAATGTAATGGAGGCCCTAGCTGATGCATTAAGCCAATAAAAGAAATAGAAAATGCATGAATAAGAGAATGAAAACACAGCCTTTATTTGTAGATATTTGTATATATATATGTGTGTGTGTGTGTGTGTGTGTGTGTGTGTGTGTGTGTGTATATATATATATATATATATATAGCAAATCCATGGGAATATAATTATTAACACTAGCAAAGTTAACAAGTCCAAAAAAAAAAGAACAGTGTAAAAAGTATGATCTTTTTTTGTAAGCAAAAATTGTTCTATTTCTGACTGTGTTTGAATGTCTAAAAGACACATTCCAAACTGTTACCAGTGGTCACTTCCAGGAACTACGCTGGGAGGACTGAAGGCTAGGAGAGGGTGGTATGACAAAGGACTTTTTTTATTTGATAAACCTATACATAATTTGAAATGTTTAAAGTGATCCTAAAATTTAATTTTAAACCTAAGAAATAATTAAAGATTACGATGAACTCCTGCAATAACCTTCATCTAGACTCCCCAATATACAGACAGTTGTATGATATAATTAGACCAACATTAAGTGTCTTGTGTGTGATGATGGTACTGTGATTATTTCAGAGAATGTCCTTATTCTTAGGAGATACATGTTGAAATCACTATCTTGAAGACATATCTGCACTCCCGTGTTCAATGCAGAATTATTCACATAGTTAAGACATGGAAACAACCTAACTGTCCACAGACAGTGTATACAATCATTTTATCTTGTATCCTTACAATGGAATTAAATCCTTCCATCTTTCATAAAAGAAAGACGTCTGGAAAAATCACCTAATATTGAAAAATAAAGGACATACTTCTAAATAAACTGTGGGTTAAAGAGGAAATCAAAACTGAAAATAGAATGTAATTAGAAATGAAGTAACCTGTACCCCCAAAACTATAAGACACTGGTGAAAGAAACTGAAGATGACACAAACAGATGGAAAGATATATCATGTTCTTGGATTGTAAGAATTAATACTGATAAAATGACCATACTACCCAAGGAAATCTACAGATTCAATGCAATCCCTATCAAAACATCAATGACATTTTTCACAGAACTAGAACAAATAATCCTAAAATTTTAATGGAAACACAAAAGACCCCAAAAAGCCAAAACAATCTTGAGAAAGAAGAAAAGAGCTGGTAGAATCAGGCTCCCAGACTTCAGGCTACACTACAAAGCTACAGCAATCAAAACAGTATGGTACTAGCACAAAAACAGACATATAGATCAATGGAAAATGATAGGAATCCCAGAAATAAACCCGCACACTTATGGTCAATTAATCTATGACAAAGGAGGCAAGAATATACAATGGAGAAGAGAAAGTCTCTTCAGTAAGCGGAGCTGGGAAAACTGGACAGCTACATGTAAAAGAATGAAATTAGAACACTCCCTAACACCATACACAAAAATAAACTCAAGATGGATTAAAGACCTAAATGTAAGACTGAATACTACAAAACTCTTAGAGGAAAACATAGGCAGAACACTCTTTGACATAAATTGCAGCAATATTGTTTTGGATCCATCTCCTAGAGTAATGGAAATAAAAACAAAAATAAACAAATGGGACCAAATTAAACTTAAAAGCTTTTGCAGAGCAAAGGATACCATCAACAAAATGAAAAGACAACCTACAACTGGGAAAATATATTTGTAAATGATGCTACCAACAAGGGATTAATTTCCAAAATATACAAAGAACTCATACAGCTTAATTTAAAAAAAAAACCAAACAACCCAATCAAAAAATGGGCAGAAGACATAAATAGACATTTCTCCAAAAAAGACATACATTTGGCTGACAGGCACATGAAAAGATGCTCAACATCTCTAATTAGTAGAGAAATGCAAATCAAGACCTCAGTGAGGTATCACTTCACACTGGTCAGAATGGCTTTCATCAAAAAGACTACAAACAGGGCTTCCCTGGTGGCGCAGTGGTTGAGAGTCCGCCTGCCGATGCAGGGGACACAGGTTCGTGCCCCGGTTCGGGAAGATCCCACGTGCCGCGGAGTGGTTGGGCCCGTGAGCCATGGCCGCTGAGCCTGTGCGTCTGGAGCTTGCGCTCCACAACGGGAGAGGCCAAAACAGTGAGAGGCCCACATACCGCAAAAAAAATAAAATAAAAAGGCTACAAACAATGCTGGAGAGGGTGTGGAGAAAAGGGAACCCTCCTACACTGTATGGTGGGAATGTAAAGTGGTGCAGCCACTACAGAAAACAGTCTGGAAGCTACTTCAAAAACTAAAAATAGGGCTACCATAGCATCCAGCAATCCCACTCCTGGGCATATATCTGGAAAAGATGAAAACTCTATTTCAGAAAGATGCATGCACCCCAATGTTCATAGCAGCACTATTTACAATAGTCAAGACATGGAAACAACTCAAGTGCCCATCAACAGATGAATGGATCAAGAAGATGTTATGTGTGTGTGTGTGTGTGTGTGTGTGTGTGTGTGTGTGTGTATACATATATATAATGAAATATTACTCAGCCATAAAAAAGAATGAAATAATGCCATTTGAAGAAAAATGGATGGACCTAGAGATTATCATATTAAGTGAAGTTAGTCAAACAGAGAAAGACAAATGTCATATAATATCACTTACATGTGGAATCTAAAAAATGATACAAATTAACTTATTTACAAAACAGTCTATTGTGAAATAGACTCACAGACATAGAAAACAAACTTATGGGTACCAGAGGGGATAGTGGGGGTGGAGAGGGAGAAGATAAATTAGTAGTTTGTGATTAACATATATACACTACTATGTATAAAAGAGATAAACAACAAGGACCTACTGTATATAGCACAAGGAACCATATTCAGTCTCTTGTAATAACCTATAATAGAAAAGAATCTGAAAAAGAACATATATATTACATATATATAACTGAATATTATACATATATATAACTGAATCACTTTGCTGCACACCTGAAGCTAACACAATATTGTAATTAACTATATTTTAATTTTTTTAAAGTTTAAAAATGAAAGAAAATGAAAACACAACTTATTTGATAAGTTGTGTTATCACTAAACAATAAAGCACTAAACAATACCACTAAAGCAATAGTTAGGGAGCAATTTCTAGCACTAAATTCTGATATTACAAAATAAGAAAGGCCTCAAATCAAGGGCCAGAACTCTCATCTTAAAAAATAAAAAAGAAGAGTAAATTGAACCCAAAATAAGCAGATGAAAGGAAATGATAATGATCTAAACTAAAATCAATACAATTTAAAATAGAAGAGCAGTAGAGAAAACCAATGAAACCAAAAGCTGATTTTTAGAGATCAATAAAACTGATAAACCTTTAGGCAGAGTGAGAATGATTGGGAGAGATATATAGATAGATTGAAAGACTGACAGATATCCTGATTTAACTTTACACACATACACACACACACACACACACACATACCACAAACTGGGGTACATTTTCTATTACTAGCTTTGGGGAAAATGTATTGCTCACCCACTGGTTTAACAACCATCTAAGCCATCAAACCAATGAAGGAAGGTTTCTCAACATTAGATGTAATGCCACTTGGGAAAAATGTAAAATCACAAGCAACATTTTATCAGCTGCCAGAAGTTAACTTGTCTAAATATGACTACTACAGGGAGAAATTGCAATAAAATGACAGACTTGTCTGCTCAGGAGGTGATGGGAAATCTGTCAGAGAAAAGGTTACCTATAAGGTCTTCTCAGGACATCATGAATCATGATTTTAGAATGGATATTGGGAAATCAACAGGCTTTAGGGAACAGTACTGAAAAGAATTCTCTTGACATTTTTATAAGATTTCACCGAAACCTATGGAGAAAAGATAGGAATCATGACCTGAGCCTGGATTAATTTAAAGCTGACAAAAGGCACATTATTTATTTTTCTTTCCTAACAGAATAAAGTCGAAAGGGAACAGTTACATCAAAACCAGGTGTGGGATGTATTACCAGTTCCCAATGAGCCAGGATCTTCTTTTCTTTGTCAACACTGCTCCACGTGTGAAGCAAGTAGTTTGGAGGTGAAGAAATATGTATTGTCACGAGTAGATCACAGTGCAAGGGACCACATTTGGACATATACTCCTAATTAGGGAGTTTTGTTAAGTAATGTCAAGGTCTAAAATTTCATACACTGGCAAAATTTGTGTCAAAAATTTGTAGTTATCCAGTTGTCTATCTGTTTTATGAGTATAAAGGTAATTACATTTTTTCTAACTTTAATGATTCTAATCTATATGTTCCCTCAAAGCTTCTCATTTGAGTTGCCTCACAATTAACTCTTCTACATCATCAGTTTGTTCTCCTTTCTTTTCATGCTTTTGTACCACAAAATTTCAAATATTCGTTTTTCCCTACCCAGACTGAGATATAATTAACATATACCATCATGTAAGTTTAAGGTGTACAGTGTGATGATTTGATACACTTATATATTGTGAAATGATTACCACAGTGGGATTAGTTAATACTTCCATCACCTCATTTAGTTACCATTTTGTGTGTGTGTGGTGAGGACATTTAAGATCTACTCCCTTAACAACTTTAAAGTATATAATACAGTTATGTTAACTATAGTCACCATGCTGTACATGAGATCCCCAGAACTTATTCATTTTATAAATGAAAGTTTATACCCTTTGACCCATATATCTCCAATTCCCCCTTAACCCCAGCCACTAGTGACCACCATTCTACTCTGTTTCTATGAGTTTGACTATTTTAGATTCCACATATAAGTGATACCATACAGTATTTTTCTTTCTCTAACTTTTTTTACTTAGCTCTCAAGTTTCATTTATATTGTCACAAATGGCAGGATTTCCTTCTTTCTCATTCCATTATATATGGACATTTTGATTGCTTCCATATCTTGGCTATTGTGAATGATGCTGCAATGAACATAGGAGTATACATGTCTATTTGAGATCCTGTCTTCATTTCCTTAGGATGTACCCAGATGTGGGGATTGCTGGATCACATGGTAATTCTATTTTTAATTTTTTGATAAACCTCCATACTGTTTTTCATACCATATAATGGATGACTCGGTATTGTTAAGATGGCAATTCTGCCCAGGTGAAAGCACAGTCAAAAGAGTAGCAGAATGTCTTGAAGAAATTGTCAAATTAATTTTAAAATTTATATGTAAAAGTAAAGGGCCAAACAGCCAAACAATCCTGAAAAGGAAGAATGAAGTTGGAGAACTTACATTCCTGGTTTGTAGATTTATGGTAAATATACAATACTTAAGATAGCATGGTATTGGAATGAGGATATAAACATGCATCAATGGAAGTGTAAAGAGAACCCAGAAAGAAAGCCACACATATGTGGTCAATCAATGTTCAACAAAGGTTTGAAGGCATTTGAATGGGGGAAAAAAGCTGTTACATTTTGCAGGAATTGTATTTATGTATTTTTCCACATGTGACCAGATTACTGCAGTTAAATAGTTCGCTTTATATACATGTCTTTTTGTATATTTCTCCATAAAGAAAATTAAAACACACACAGACACAGAGAGAAAGACAGACAGAAACACACACACGCACAAAGGGTAGCAAGGATCCAGAGCGAAGAGATTGATCCAGCATAATCTCTGGCACATGACACATGTATGAGATTAATTTCAGCATTGTTTATAATTCAAAAAATAGAAGGCACTTAAATATTAATCAAAATGAGAATGGATGAACTAATTGTGGTATGACCTTAACACCAAAATTCTACAAAGTGCTAAAAATTAATGAAGTACTTTAATATATATTAAACTGAGTAAACCCCTAAAGCATAATATTAATAAAAATTAAGAGATATGAATATGTATAATAGAATTTAAATAAAATTTTAAAACATATAAAAGGTATTAAATATTAATATATAAGTAGCTATGTAGAAAACATATATTGAAAACGTAGAGAATAATGATCACCAAGGTAAAGACTGTGGTTCTCTCTGGAGGGGAAGGAGGATTAATGAGCCACAGAGAATGACACAAGAAGGCTCCAACTGAACCAGTAACACTTTATTTCCAAATAATAAAACAAAACACAAAAAAACAAAATAAAGAATTTAGGCAAGTATAGCCAAATGCAAATATTTATCAAAGCTGGGTGGGAGGAACATGCGTGTTCATGTCACTATTATCTATGTCCTTCTACAAGTTTCAAAGAGTTCAGGGTATATGCCCAATAGTGGGATTGCTCGGTCATATGGTAGTTCTATTTGTAGTTTTTTAAGGAACCTCCATACTGTTCTCCATAGTGGCTGTATCAATTTACATTCCCACCAACAGTACAAGAGGGTTCCCTTTTCTCCACACCCTCTCCAGCATTTATTGTTTCTAGATTTTTTGATGATGGCCATTCTGACCGGTGTGAGGTGATATCTCATTGTAGTTTTGATTTGCATTTCTCTAATGATTAATGATGTTGAGCATTCTTTCATGTGTTTGTTGGCAATCTGTATATCTTCTTTGGAGAAATGTCTATTTAGGTCTTCTGCCCATTTTTGGATTGGGTTCTACCCTGAGAAAATCATAATTCAAAAAGAGTCATGTACCAAAATGTTCATTGCAGCTCTATTTACAATAGCCAGGGCATGGAAGCAACCTAAGTGTCCATCGACAGATGGATGGATAGAGAAGATGTGGCACATATATACAATGGACTGTTACTCAGCCATAAAAAGAAACGAAATTGAGTTATTTGTAGTGAGGTGGATGGACTTAGAGTCTGTCATACAGAGTGAAGTAAGTCAGAAAGAGAAAAACAAATACCGTATGCTAACACATATATATGGAATCTAAGATAAAAATTTAAAAAAAGGTCATGAAGAGCCTGCATAGCACAGGGAGATCAGCTAGGTGGTTTGTGACCACCTAGAGGGGTGGGATAGGGAGGGTGGGAGGGAGGGAGGGAGACGCAAGAGGGAAGAAATATGGGAACATATGTATAACTGATTCACTTTGTCATAAAGCAGAAACTAACACACCAATGTAAAGCAATTAGACTCCAATAAAGATGTTAAAAAAGTTCATTATTGTAGAAAAGAGATAGCTCAAATATAAAACTGAAAAATATTAAAATGTTCATATTATAATGTTAGTAGCAAAAACAATTAAATTTTATTAATTGTGCTGTGGACTGAATTGTGCCCCCCATTCATATGTTGAAACTGTAAGCCCCCATGTGACTACATTGGAGATAGTGCCTCTAAGGTTGTGATTGAGGTTTAATGTGGTAATAAGGGTAGAATCCTCATCCAATAAAACTGGTCCCTTTATAAGAAGAGGAAGAGAGACCAGAGTTTTCTTTCTGCCACGTGATGTCACTGTGAAAAGGCAGCCTTCTGCAAGCCAATAAGATAGCCTCAACAGAAACTGAACCCTGCCAGAACCTTGAGTTTGAACTTTCCAGCCTTTAGAACTGTGATTTTGAACTTTCTAGCCTTCAGACTGTTTAAGCCACACAGTCTATAGTATATTGATACCAGTAGACTAAGACAGACAGTACGGTCATTATTTTTGTTACATACGAATGCATGACACAGGTATACACATATCTATATCTATATCTACCTGGGTTGATGTGTGTGAACATGTAAAGGAGCTCCAGTATGTTTTTCTGCACATATATCTCTGAAGGCCTATGTGTATGTGCAAAAACAGCAAAATGTTCAGAGATGTTACCTTCATGTAAGAAGGATTACTATGCAGGTGTCTGTCTATTGACACATGGCAAGTGTGTGTGTGTATACATGTCCATATACACCCTACTAAAGGATATATATCTCTTACTATAGTTCTATATATAGAATATAAATGATAAATACATTGGTTATATCTGATATGAGAAACTTTTTATAGTAAAATATATTTCTTTATAGTACTATCATGACTATTCCACATTCTCTCCAATGACTTGGATATTTTGCTTATACTAACTAAACATTCAAATAGCAATGGCAAGCAAGAAATTGAACTCACCTAGTTGCTCAAGTGTCAAAAAATATTACTAGATATTGTGCAACTATGTACTCATTTTATGGATAGTTATTCTGCTTTATGGACATTAGTAAGAAGTGAGAATGAGATATTTTTTCTCCCTATGAAAGGGTAGAATATTATTTGTGTGGAAAAATCCTCTGAATGTTTTTGAATTAAAGGATCAAAGCATTATTTTGAAGATCTAAAAGCAAATTAGAATGTGTATTACTTAAATGCCTTTTTCTGATAAGGCAAATATATAATAATCTTTGCTTTATGAGCCTGACTCATCTTGAGTTTGACTTTCAAAATCACATAAGGAAGAAATTCCCACAGCTAGACTTTTTATTCCTTAAGTTGACTTTCCTACCTACACATGGGTACTCTAGAATCTTTGCTAAATTAATAGACTTGAATTCCAAGCAATATAGCAGACTCAGCTGATGCAGAAAATGACCCCTATCATAACCCTGAAAAGACAGAGAAATGCAGAATTCATTATTATACAAATAATCATCAGTAGGACAGGAAAGAAAAAAATATCTGAGCACTGGGAAAAAAAGAAAATCAAAGCCAGGTGGCTAATTCCAAAGTATTGATACCTAGCTCAAAGTGGGAAAGACTGCATCAGATTACAATGATTCCTTTAAGTACAGGGTTGAGATTTTGACTTCCCTGCCACCACCAAAACACAGACTGCTGTAGAGACTGTTGGCCCTGGGTGTGGGGTCCTGGCATTGAGCTCTCTGAATAAAGCCTTGAGCTAAGTAGGGCTGCCCTGTGAAATGCAGACTAAAGAAGTTCAGCCCGCTGGCCCTTGGGTGAAGAAGGAAGGCTGCCGATTGTCCTGAGCCGTGATTGGGAAAGGGTAATTTATTAGAAGTCAGAATCATAGACCTTTCCTATACATAGACAATGGGATCCAGATACTCATTACCCAGGAGGTATGAGTACTCCAAGACTATAAACTAAACATTAAAACTAGTCCATAACAAGTGAAATCCATGGACGCCCCAAGAGGCAAATATGAAACTGCCTCATAATTTGCCCTTCATAACTAGGGCAGGCAAGACTCCAACAGAAAACAACTCCCACTGAAGAATTCAGAATTTTTAAAATGCAATGCATACAAAGGGGGAAAATGCCATAAGATTCTGGGGAGACAAACCAGGAGAATTCTCATGCCAGGAAACAAACACTGAGTAGTATGTGAAAGAGACTGAAACAAGTATCTTTGTAATGCTCAAAGAGATAAAAGAAGAAATAGAGTCATTTCAATGAACTTAAAGTGATTTTTAAACTAAAGTGATATTTGTTTGTGTCGACATCAGATATCATGAAAGTTTTTAGTCTTTAAAAAAAATTTTTTTAACCAAGGACATAGTCCCTGACAGTAAGATACTTAAAATTTAGTTGAGGGGAAAGAATTCATATATGTGAAAGGCATTAAAGCCCTTTTCACATTATCTTATCTAACTATTCACAATATACAGTTGACCCTTGAACAACATGGGTTTGAACAGTGCAGGTCCACTTATACTCAAATTGTTTTCAATAAGCATACTGGAAAATGTTTTGGAGATTTGCAACAATTTGAAAAAACTCACAGATAAACCACATAGCCTAGAAACAGCAAAACAATTTTTTTAAAGTTAGGTATGTCATGAGTGCATACACTATATGTAGATATGTCTTTATTATTTACTACCATAAAATATATACAAGTGTATTGTTAAAAGTTCAAATTTATCAAAACTTACAAACACAGATCATATACAGCACAATTCACAGTCAAGAGAAATGTAAACAAACTTAAAGATGCGGTATTAAATCATAACTGCATAAAATTAACTGTGGTACACACTGTACAACTGTAATAATTTTGTAGATACTCCTGTTGCTATTGCAGTGAGCTCAAGTGTTGCAAGTATCCACTTAAAATGCTGTGTGATGCTCATTATCTCCACCTGCGCAGTTCCTCTCTACAGTAAATTGCGAATCACAGTAAAAAGTGATGGCTTATGGTTCTCCCGTATTTTTCATTGTATTTAGTGCAACACTGTAAACCTTGAATAACACCACGGGACCCACAAAGTGCCACTAGTGATGCTGGAAATGCTCCCAAGAAGCAGAGAATAGTCATGATGTTACAAGAAAAAGTTGAATGGCTTGATAGGTACCATAGATTGAGGTCTGCATTGTGGTTGCCCACCACTTCAAGATAAATGCATGTAGCATAAGGACCACTGTAAAGAAAGGAAAAGGAAATTCGTGAAACCACTGCTGCAGCTATGCCAGTAGGCATGAAAACCTTCCACTTTTTTTGTGAAATAGCTTTTTATCTTGCCTTGAAAATGCAGCTTTTATGTGGGTACAGGATTGCTAAGAGAAAGGAACACCTATGATTTCAGAAAAAGCAAAGTCATTACATGACATCTTAAAGCAAAAGGAAGATGAAGGACGGACGTAAAGCTAAAGAATTTAATGCCAGCAAAGGATGGTTTGATAATTTTAGAAAGAGGTTCGCTTAATAAATGTCAAAATAACGGAGAAGCAGCTTCTGCCAATGGAGAGGCAGCAGATGAGTTCCAAGACACCATAAAGAGAATCACTGAGGAGAAAGGATATCTGCCTGAACAGTTTTTAATGCAGATGAAAGTGCCCTATTCTGAGGATAAAATGCTATGAAGGACATTTATTAGTAAGGAAGAGAGGTGCGCACCAGAATTTAAGGCAGGGAGGGACAGGTTAACTCTATTGTACTGTGCATATGCAGTCAAGTTTATGATCAGGACTTCCCTTATACATAAAGCTGCTAAACCCTGTGCCTTGAAGGGAAAAGATAAACACCAGCTGCCAGTTTTTTGGCTGTACAACAAGAAGGTCTGGGTGAGAATCCCTTTTCTGAACTGATTCCTCAGATGTTTTGTCCCTGAAGTCAGGAAGTACCTTTCCAGTAAGGGACACTATTTTAAAGTTCTTTTGATATTGGACAATGCCTCTGGTCACCCAGAACCCCATGAGTTCAACAACGAAGGTGTCGAAGTGGTCTACTTGCCCCCAAACATAATATCATTAATTCAGCTTATAAATCAGGGGGTCACAAGGACCCTTAAGGGTCATTATACATAGTACTCTATGGAAAGATTGTGAACACTATGGAAGAGAATCCCAATAAAGAGAACAGCATGAAAGTCTGGAAGGACTGCACCACTGAAGATGCCATTGTTGTTATAGAAAAAGCCATGAAAGCCATCAAACTGGAAACAATAAATTCTTGCTGGAGAAAACTGTGTCCAGATGTTGTGCATGACTTCACAGGATTTACAACAGAGCCAATCAAGGACATCATAAAAGATCTTGTGGCTATGGCAAAAAAGGTGGAGGGGCAGGGGTAAAGGGTTTCAAGATATGAATCTTGGAGAAATTCAAGAGCTAATAGACACCACACCACAGGAATTAACAGCAGATGACTTGATGGAGCTGAGTACTTCCAAACCAGGGCCAGACGATGAGGAAGGAGATGTAGAAAAGGCAGTGCCAGAAAACAAATTAACATTAGACAATCTGGCAGAAGGATTCTGATTATTCTAGACTGTTTTTGACTTTTGTTATGACACGGACCTTTTTCTATGACATGGGCCCTGAAATTAAACAGTGGAAGAAGCACTGGTACCATATAGAAATATTTTTTGAGAAATGAAACAGCAAAAAGTCAGGCAGAAATTACGATGTATTTCCATAAAGTTACACCAAGTATGCCTGCCTCTCCTGCCTCCCCTTCCACCTCCTCCACCTCTGCCACCCTTGAGACAGCCTACCCAACATGAAGATGACAGGATGAAGACCTTTATGATGATCCACTTCCACTTAATGAATCGTAAATAATCATCATGCTGTACAGTTAATAAACTTATCTGTTGTGTGTGTATGCAAGTGTCTTTGTATGAAAATCTAATAACTGTATGGCAAGAACTGTAGGAAACATTTTTGTGTCATCATCATCGCTTAAGTATTCATCATGTAGGACATTATGTGCAAGACTTGTAATGAAATGAATACTCTATCCTTACATTAGGTATAAGGTGACTAATATTTAATATAATTAATAATGTGTTCGTTTTCTTACCATTTTATAACTTTGCTTTCAAAGAATTATATTACCGTACAGTATGCCTCTCATAATTAGCGAAGCTGTGTGTCAGCCTATCAACACAGGTAAGTGGTTCTTAAAAAATGTAACAATGTTGACAATACTGTATTATGAATATGACTGTAATAGGGTATGCCATAAAAATTTTATAAGGATTCATTCATTAGTGTATAGGTTACCATGTTGATCACATTAGGCTACCATAAAGCAATCATATTGCTGCTTCTTCATTACCAATGCATGGGTAACTATACCTGTAAGTACATATGAATTTATCTTTCTTTTTTGATGTCTACTGTTAGAAATATGTATAACATTTACAGTATTTTGTATCACATAAGACAATACTGAGGTATGTACTAACAGATGGATTCATCTTGTGAACAGACAACGTAAACTTATGGTATCGATAAATGCAGTACAGAACTGTAAATGTATTTTCTCTTCCTTATGATTTTCTTAATAACATTTTCTTTTCTCTAGCTTACTTTATTGTAAGAATATAGCATGTAATACATACAACATGCAAGCTATGTGTTAACTGACTGTTTATGTTATCAGTGAGGCTTCCAGTCAACAGTAGGCTATTAGTTGTTAAGTTTTAGGAGAGTCAAAAGTTATACACAGATTTTTGACTGCACAGGGGGTTGGTGCCCCTAACCCCCGAATTGTTGAAGGGTCAACTGTATGTACAAATCTATGTATGTATAAGTAAATGTGTGTATAGTGTGTAATTATATATATTTTTTTATCAATATCTGCCTATCTATCTATCTGTCTATCTGAGGGATACAGCAGCAC
>NW_006778004.1:53991-83734 GCF_000442215.2 Lipotes vexillifer | reverse complement strand
AAAGAGTGTGAGACATGGAGAAAGAGAAAGACAGAAAGGAGATGTAGATGAGATGAGAAAGAGAGGAGGAAAAACAGAAAGGAAGAGAATAGGAAAGAGAGGGGAGGGAAAGAAAGTAAAATATTTAATTTTGTCTCATTAAAAAAAGTACAAAATGGATTGTAATTGTTAATTATGAAACTGTGCAAGAATATTCAGCTATTCCATTCATATGGAAAATAAGGAACAATTACCCTTAACTCAGATAATAGACTGTATTTGGTATAAAGTAATAGAACTTTGTAAATGAGAGATGTGTGGCTTCACTAGCAGTTGTCATTCAATAGATCATCTTTCTTCTTTCTCCCATCAATAATTATGGACTTACTATGAACTTATCAGATGGAGCTCTGCCAGTAACGTAACAACACTTTCCTCATCCTTTTTATATTTCTCGCTCAGTTTCTTGAGCCTCAGTTGACATAATCAGGTCTATAAGCAATATAGAAAAATTACAATGGGGTAAAAATCAAAATATGTGCTGATAAGGTATTCGTGTTAGTTTTTTATTTTTAAGATTCAAAAGCACCTTTGAAAAGGTCTTTGAGCTGATCACTCTTTTTCCCCTAAACACAAAGGTTAATTTTACTTAGTCAAACAAGCAAAATTTTGACATTTTGAACTTGGATGGTAGTGTTTTTATTGATATAAGGGAATATATTTTAGAGAAGACGACACTATCGTAAAAGCTTGTCATTTAAAAGCAACTGCAAAATGAGAATGAGAGTGATAATATTTTGATAGATTTCAAGATTAAAAGATAAACACCCTACTGTCAAGATAGTATATGCCACCAGCGTTGGCATCCAAAGAAGATGACACTTTGTATAATTTACTTCCTAAATGTGTCATGTTTATGAAGTAGTAGATTGATAAAGATATCTAGTAACTTTTAAAAATAAAATCTAGAATCAGAAATAAAGTTTCAGTAAGCAATCTGATTAAGAAAATATTTTGCTATCTTTACTACAATTTTGAATATCCCCTATCTTTTGCTTGGGAATAGGGGTTACACAACTTCTAGGATAGTGCCACCTATAAAACTAAGTACCAAAACTCCTACTTTTCCAAATATCTTTATTCTTAACTCAAGAATGAAGAGAAATTGTATAAGTAACATATTCTACCATCCCCTCTCAAGCATATATCTTAAACTGTGAGCTTTTCATTATCATTTATTGAAGAACAAGGATGTGTTCAAAGGAATACAGTAATCAATGACAACTTCAATTGAAATCTAAATGCCTATCTTCCATTTCAAAGTAATATCTTATTGTTTAAAGTGAAAGAATGTTTCACACAAGGGAACAACTAGATGAGAGGCAAATAATGGAGTACATATGAGGAAGAGTGGGGAACCATGTGGACAATTTCTCTGTACCCCCAGTCCAGGACATGGGGGAAGAGAAGCTGCTATCTGAGTGGAGAAAACCCAGCCTGCCAAAGAGTAAGTATCAAATGACTCTTCCCGACCCCATCTTAATCAGGGGCAATGTAGTATTTAATATAATCTTTCTATACTGTTCCTATACAGTTAAACTTTCTAAGCAAACAAAAGAAGAATTGGTAGGGAATTTCCTGGTGGTCCAGTCATTAGGACTCCACGCTCTCACTGCCAAAGGCACGGGTTTGAACTAGGATCCCACAAGCTGCCCAGCGTGGCCCCAAAAAAACAAAAGAACAACAATGGATAGAAGGCAGTAGATCTTCCAAAAAAATCATTACCTTGAACTTCTTTCTCAAAACGGAAGGCTGTACAAGAAATATACACACATACACAAACATACATAATATGCTTCTACACCTGTTACATTAAGTAGAGAGTAATACTGTTGATATTTCTCCACCAGTTTCTGCAGAAGACCTTTGCCTACTATATGTCAGACAGTATGATATATATCACAACTCCATATCCTAGGAGAAAGAGAAATGGTGAAAGTTTGTCAAAACAAGATAATAGCAGAATTCAAGCTAGAATCTTCCATGGTGACAATGCCATTTTACAAGTACCGAAACTGGGACCTAAAAGTGAATTGACCTGCCCAAGGAAAGTAGAAAAGGCTACATCAGATTACAGGTTTTTGTCCAGCTCAACTGTGTGTTCAACCAGGTTATTATTTCAGAGTTTAACATTCAGAAAAGTGGCAGTAAATGGAAGCTGCTTTCCAAATTAAAAAAATTAACTAAGGGCAAGGTAACCCCTTCCAAACTTTACAGCCCACAAAGCTCACATAGTAACATACTTTCATCTCCTCTATATTCCTGACACTGTTACTCATCGATCGTTTCTGTTTGGAAACACTGAGGTAAATATCTTTTCTTAATGTTGTACATATTGTACACCACCTTACTAAAAAGTCTAATATATTTTAAAAAAAGATATATGACATTATTTGGGATAACCCTAATAAAGTGTGAGAAGGACAAGATGATACAGAAATGTTAGCAGTAGATAAACTATAGAAAAATAAAAACCAGTGGGGAGAGGTAAAGGAGAAGGGCAAGATAGGGCTAGGGGATTAACAGGTACAAACTATTACGTATAAAATAAATAAGCTACAAGGATATATTGTACAGCATAGAGACTATAGCCAATATTTTATAATAACTATAAATGGAGTATAACCTTTAAATATTCTGAATCACTATGTTGTACGCCTGTAACATATAATATTGCACATCAACTATATCTTAATTTTTTTAAGTAAAAAAAAAAAAGGAGAAAGAAAGACAATCCTTTGAGATAAAGAAAAGTAACTCTTGTTACAGTATTCCAAAGTTTCTCTGCTCTTTCCTCCAATATTTTAGTATCTATTACAGAGTACTTCAACGAATAGATTGAACATTTATTATATGTCAGCCCTGCAGATTCATTGGTTTGTTCTGTTTTACTAATAACATGCAAAAAAGACGAGCAAACAACAAGAACTCAGGTTAATCACTCTGCTTATCCATTCAGACACTGTTGAGCATTTTTATTGACATTTGCAAAACATGGTGCTAGGCGTGGTAAAGATCACTGTTTGTGGCTGTAAATGGAAAGCACTGATAATTTAAGCAGGAGCATGACATGTCAGAACTATGTTTAGGATCATTCTGTCTGCTACGTGGTGGATAGGTTGATGGATGCCTATGTGAGTGGAAGAGGGAGAATGGATAGAGGAGAACTGGTTAGGAGGCAGTCACAGTAGTACAAATAAGAGATAATCCTGACTTGCATTAGAACAGGGTTTCTAACCTAAGCACTATTGATATTTTGGCCAGATCATTTCTTTTTCCCCTGTGGGATGTTGTACTGTCCATTGCAGGGTGTTTAGCAGCAACCCTGGCCTCTACTAGAGGCACCTAGGTGACAATAAATCCTCCCCCAGTTGTGACAATGAAAAATGTCCCCTGGAGGGGGGCAAAATTTCTCAAAGTGACAACCACTGAATGAGAATGATGGCAGTGGGATGGGAGAAGTGAAAGGTTCCTGCATGAGGTTTTTGGTGACAGAATTGATAGGATTTGGTAATGAATTATATATGGGGGTAAGGAAAATAGAGGAATTAAATTTAGGATGACTCAGGTTTTTATCCTGGGCAACTGGGTGAATGGATATTCCATTTAATAAGAGGAAAAAGAACAGGGGACCATTATAGAAAGTGCTAGACTATGGATAGCACTTACTGGGTTATACTGAAATTATATATCTGTACCCCTCAACAGACTTTGAGGTTCCTGAGAGCAGGGCTCCATTTTTATACATCTTTCTATGCCTAAAACAGTAACTAATATCAGCATTACTGACTGGCAGATGTAAAGATGTTGAGAATTTAAGGAAGATTTGTAGATTTCTGGCTTGGGACATTGGGTAGGTCTTTGTTACATTTCCGGAGATGGAGAGAACTGGAAGAAACCATATTTGGGATTAGGAGGTGATGAGTTCAGTATTACACATATTGATGTGGAGGTTTCTGTTTTTCACATATTGGAGATACTCAATAAGCAAACAGATACATGTATCTGGAGCTTAGAAGAAGTATTTGTACTAGGAATTTAGATTTGAGAGTCATCAGTAATTAAATAACAATTAAAGCCATTTGAGTAAATGAGATTAACCCTAAGAACGAGTACAGAGTGAGAAGAGGGTAAAGAAAATAATCATAGGGAATACATGCCATTAATGCATAGATCATGTCCTGAGAAGGAGACCAAGAAGAAATAGAGAAGAATAAATGCATGTGTACATGCCCATGCACATACACAATATTAAGATACTGTAGAGTGATAACTATTATCATGGCAAATATTTATTGAGTGCATATTACTTTGCCAAGAAGGCTCCTTATACGCATTAGCACATTAAATCTTTCTTGACAACCTTAAGAGGTAGATAGATACTATTATTATCTCCATTTAACAGATAAAGAAAATGAAGTACAAAGAGGTTAATTAACTCACCCAAGGTTACATACTAGCAAGTGGCAGAGCCTGGATTCAAACCTTGTGACTAAAGAGCTTATTCTCCTAACCATTATGCTCTAGAGAAGTTAAAGGAGAGGAGTGTCTCAAGGAGGAAGAAGTGACAACTTTCAAATTCCAGGTCTTATGCATCTTTCATAAAATTTATTCTGAAATATTTTATTTCTCTTTATGCTATTATAAATGGAGTTGTATTTTTTATTTCATTCGGTAGTTGTTCATTGCCAACATGTTGAAACACAATTGGTTTCTAGATATTGACCTTTTATGTTACACCATTTTATGTTACACCAGTAATAAGAAGAATTTTCTTATTACTTCTAGTGTCATTCTTGTAGTTATCTTAAGGTTTTCTATATTGATAATCAAGTTTTCATCAAATAAAACAAGTATTCTTTTATTCAAATATTTATGCCTTCTATTTATTTTTATTGCCTTAATGCAGAGGTGAGCAAATGACAGCCCATTGGCCAAATCCAGGCCACTTCTTGTTTGTGTAAATTAAGTTTTATTGAAACATAGTCCTGCCTATTCATATAAATATTGTCTATGTCTGCTATCCTGCTATAATGGTAGAGCTGAGCAGTTTCACAGAGATGATATGATCCACAAAACCTAGGATATTTAATATATTGCCCTTTACTTGAAATGTTTTCCACTCACTTGTCTTATTGTGCTGGTTTGAATTCCTATATGATGATGAGTAGGGGTGGTTAGGTAGGGCTGACATCCTTGTCTTTTCCTATTGGTAGGGGGTTGAGGTGGAGGAACTTCCCTTCTATTTCTAGTTTGATGAATAGCTGTTGAATTTTGTCAAATCGTTTTTCTTTTGAGATTGTTTTCATCTTTTCTTCCATTAAAAAAATATTAAAATTTATTTTTGCATATTGAACCAGTCTCAAATTCATGGGCTAAATCCCAATGGGTCTTGAGTTGTGATCTCTTCTTAATGTGTTTCTGGCTTTAATTTGCTAATACTTTAGCAAGGATTTTTGCATATATGTTAATGAGGGGGTTGAAAATTTTATTTTACTTGTCATTTCTTCCGGCTTTGGTGTAAGGATAATCTTGGCCTGATACATTTACTTGGGGAATGTTTTTTCCTTCTCTAATTTCTGAAAGATTTGGCATAGGATAAGTATTATTTAATTTTTAAATGTTCAATAGAATTAATGAATGAAGCCATATGGACCTGGAATTTTCTTTGTGGACATGTTTGAAATAATGACTTCAATGTGTTTTAGTGATATGTGGCTATTCAAGTTTTCTCTTTTTTACTTCGTTCAATTTTGGTATTTGTGTCTGTCAAGAAATTTGTCAGTTTCATCTAGGATGTCAAACTCATCGGCATAAAGTTACTAATAATATTACTTGGTTATTTTTTAATGCTGTATAATAAATATGACGTCCCCACTTTCATTCCTGATATTGGCTATTCGTGTCCTTTCTCTCTCCCTTTCTTTGCCTCTCCTCCTCTACTTCCCTTTTTCACTCGTCTCTCTCCATCCTCTTTCTCCTCCTTGCTGCCATTGCTCCTTCTTTGTCTCCTCTCTGCTCCCCTTTCCTCTCCTCTTCCTTTCTCTCTTTTCCTCTCTCTCTCAATCTTCTTCTTATACAACCTTATAGCAACAGTTGTATAAATTTAAATCATCTTTTTAAAAAAGCAACTCTGGATATCATGGATTTTTTTCAAATATTTCTCTTTTTCTATAACAATGATTACTATTTTTACCTTTATTATTTCTTTATTTTACTTACTTTTCTTTTAGGATGCTCTTCTTTTCCTAATTTCCTGTGGCCAGAACTCAGGCTATTTCTTACATCTTTTATCATTCCTAATGTTAGCACTTGATGCTTTACATTTTCCTCTAAGAAATACTTTAGGGCTTCCCTGGTGGCGCAGTGCTTGAGAGTCCGCCTGCCGATGCAGGAGACGCGGGTTCGTGCCCCGTTACGAAGACCAAACGCAGAAAAAAAAAAAAAAAAAAAAAAAAAGAAATACTTTAGTTCTATCCTACACTTTTTTTTTTATTGAAGTATAATTGTTTTACTACACTTTTTTTCTGTTTTAGTTTCAGGTGTACAGCAAAGTGATTCAATTATACATACATAAAAACATTATTTTTTCAGATTATTTTCCATTACAGGTCATTACCAGATACTGAATATAGTTCCTTGTGATATACAGTAAACCCTTGTTGCTTATCTATTTTATCTCCAGTAGTTTGTATCAATTAATCCCATACTCCTAATTTATCCCTCCCCCACCTTTCCCCTTTGGTAACCATAAGTTTGTTTTCTATGTCTGTGAGTCTGTTTCTATTTTGTATATAAATCCTTTGTATTATTTTTTAGATTCCACATGTAAGTGATATATAATATTTGTCTATCTCTGACTTACCTCACTTAGTATGATCATCTCTAGGTCCATCCATGTTGCTGCAAATGGCAATATTTTATTCTTTTCTGTGGTTGAGTAAAATTCCATTGTGTGTGTGTGTGTGTGTGTGTGTGTGTGTGTGTGTGTGTGTGTGTGTGAGACATCTTCTTTATGCATTTATCTGATTTATCTGTTGATGGGCACTTGAGTTGTTCCCATGTCTTGGCTGTTGTAAATAGTGCTGCTATTAACATTGGGGTGCATGTATCTTTTTGAATTAGTTTTCATCTTTTCCAGATATATGCTCAGGAGTGGGATCGTTGGATCATATGGTAGCTCTATCTTTAGTTTTTTAAGGATCCTCCATATTATTTTCCACAGTGGCTGCATCAATTTACATTCCCACCAACAGTATACAAGGGTTCCTTTTTCTCCACACCCTCTCCTGCATTTATTATTTGTAGACTTTTTGATGATAGCCATTCTGACTGGTGTGAGGTCATACCTCATTGTAGTTTTAATTTGCATTTCTCTACTAATCAGTGACGCTGAGCATCTTTTCATGTGCCTGTTGGCCATCTGTATGTCTTCTCTGGAGAAATGTCTATTTAGGTCTTCTGCCCATTTTTTTTTATTAGGTTGTTTGTTTTTTTGTTATTGAGTGCACCAAGAACCCCGGCAGACACTTTTATAAAGTTTGACGGTCACCTCCATTCTTGTATTGAGCCTATATGGTGGATTTCTATTTCAAGTATTATATTTTTCAGTTCTAATCTAACACTGAAATTTTACTCCTTCTAAAATTTCTTTTTTTCCTCTGTCTCTCCAGAGAATGTCTCTTTCCATTCATTTCAGGTATATTCTCCTTGACCTCATATTGCATAATTATAATAGCTGCTGCACAGTCTTTTTTTTCAAGGTTTTATTTTCTTATCTTTATTTTTCTAGCTTTATAGAGATATAATTGACATATAAAGTTGTGTAAGCTTAATCTGTACAACTTGTTCATTTGATACACTTAGATATTGCAAAGTGATTATTACCATAGCATTAACTAACACCTCTATCACATCACATAATTATATATATTTTTGTCTTATAATTCCAACATCTAAGTTTCTTAGGTATGGTCCTATTTATTGATTTTTCCTTTGAGAATCAGTCACATTATTGTGGATATTTGTTTGTAAGCAGTTTTGAGTTTCATCTTGAATGCTATATTCTGTTGTGGAGAATCAGTTTCCCATCATGATCTTCTGTAATACGATGCTTTAATTTTAGCTGACAATAAACCCCGTTAGCTTCAAACTATGAGCTCTGTCTCATTTCCTTTAAGTAGTTGTTCATATCTCAGGGTCTTTCTCAAAACCTTTGCTGTGCTAGTTTAAGTCTGTCCCATACATTTGTCTCTCAGAGATTAGCCTGAGAATTGTGTGGTATTTTATAGTTTATTAGATTCTCTAAGCCTTTACTATACTGGTTTAAATCTCTCTTCTCAGACTTTCAAAGTTCAGGGATTATCTTG
This sequence comes from Lipotes vexillifer, assembly GCF_000442215.2. Classification (NCBI taxonomy): domain Eukaryota; kingdom Metazoa; phylum Chordata; class Mammalia; order Artiodactyla; family Lipotidae; genus Lipotes; species Lipotes vexillifer. Next base: position 75,326 of record NW_006778004.1, on the reverse strand, counting down.
AGATTTGTGCAGATTCATACACAGAATTAGATGATATCTACTCTGTCTGCTCAGGGATGCTCCTGTCATTTTCCAGTCCCAAAGGATTCCTTTCTCTTTTCTCCTTGGCCAGAAAGTTGAGGTTTCTAAAGGTGTTTTAGCACCTGACCCATCACTGGCATTGTTTTGCTTCACAAATGGGTTCTGACCCCAGGGCAAAGCCATAAGGCAATAGAACAAATGAGAAACTAAGTCTTATAGTCACATTTCCAACTTTTGACTCTTCTCCAAAATCTGCTCGCTTTTGTTTACTTTTCAAAGTTCTCAGTAAGATTTTTTTGTTGCCTTTTGTCCAGAGTATTCATGCATGAGAGAGCAGATATATTGGGCTCATGCTGACATCCTGGATATATAACTGCCCTCTATGCTATTTTTAAAATAAACTTTAATTTTTAGAACAGTTTTACATATAAAGAAAAATTGAGAAGATAATCCTTAGAGGTATCATAAACACCACACTGAGTTTCACCTCTTAAGATCTTATATTGGCATATTTGTTACAATTAATGAACTGATACTGATACCATGTTATTGATTGAAGTTGATGTTTAATACATATTGTTTTTAGCTTTTGTTCAGTGTGGTTTTTCGTATTCAGAATCTCATCTAGGATACTACATTGCATTTAGTCAGTTTCGTTATTTTCTCCCTTTTCATAGTGTATTCTATAGAAGGAAGGCAAGATGCTCAGCCCACACTTAAGGAGTGGGTAGTTATATTCTTCCTCCTTAAGGGAAGAGTATCTACATAAATTATTTGGAACTCTTCCAGGTGGGAGATTTGTCTCTTCTGTTATTAGTTTACTTAATCATTTATTTATCTCAGTAGGGACTCATGGATATTTTTATTATACCTTGGTTTAAAATTCCCTATAACCTTATTTTCTTGCTCAAATTATTCCAGCTTTGGCCACTGACAACTCTTCCAGTTGGTTGCTGTTCCACTTTGACACATTCCCATCATGTGGGGATTTTTTTTTTTGGCATCAGAGAGGGTGTTATCTTATTTTCCAACACTACATGATGCTCTAGGTTCATCTTGTTTATTCCCTGACCCTGTCCAAGAATCAGCCATTTCTACAAGGATACTTGGGTCATTTTATTGGAAAATGGTATTATAAACGAAGACCTGGGTGCTAAATATGCTAACTCATATGGGAATGTGTGTGTGTCATTTCTTCTAGGCCCTCTCAGGTGAAAGAGCAAAGAAATATATGTGTGTATACTAATTCCCATGTAGGCACATATCCATAAATATATCTGCATGTAATTAACAAGTTCCTACTGATGTCTGCAACTCTAATCCATTATCACACAGATCATTCTAGATTCGTCTCCTTGCATAACTCTTGTGAGAAACCTGGCACCAACCATTCACCAAGCAAATTAAACCATGTCTAAAAACTAAAAGAAAGTATAAGCATAATATCTCATCAAATAAAGAATACCTATAAATAGATATAAATTACTAAGTGAACCGAATATAAATTCTGAAGTTAAATAATATAATAACTGGAATGATAAATTCACTAGAGACATTCAACATCAGGTTTGAGGTGAAAAAGAATTAGTGAACATGAGGATGAACCAACTGAGATTTTCCTGCCTGAGAAATAAAATAAAAAAGATGAAGAAACATCATCAGAACCTCAGAAACTTGTGTAACAGCATCTAGTGACCAACATATGCATAAAAATGATTCTAATAGTAGAAGAGAATGAGAAAAGGACATAAAGGATATTTGAAGAAATAACAGATATCACTTCCCAAATTTGATTTTAAAAACATAAATCTACACATCCAAAATCACAACAAAATCCATGCAGAATCAGCTGAAAGAGATCCACATCAAGATATACACTGAAAGCCAAAGAAAAAGAGTGAATCTCTAAAGCAGCAAGAAAGAATCAGCTCATCGCATGAAAGACAGTCTCCGTAAGGTAAACAACTGATTTCTCATCAGAAACCATAAGAGGCAGAGGGAAGTAGGATGGTATATTCAATGTGCTGAAAGAAATAGTATCAATATAACCCAAGAATCTATATCCAGCAAACTATCCTTCACAAAATGTAGGAGCAATTAAGACATCTCCATACAAACAAAAATTGAAAGAACATGTCACTAGCAGACATGCTATAGAAGAAATACTAAAGAGAGTTTTTCAAGATGAAATAAAAGGATACTAGATAAAAATCTGAATACATACGAAGAAATAAAGAGCATTAATAAAAGTAACTACATAGGTAAATATAAGACAGTATAAATATATTTTTTATTTAACTCCTTAATTTTCCAACCTGATTATAAGACCAATTTCATAAGTCAATAATTGTAATACAATATTGATGTTTATAGAGAATAATATGTAACTTGTGTAATAATAATAGCACAAAAGAGGAAAAGAGAACGGAGCTACAGCGTAGAAAAGTTTTTGTATACTATTGAAGTTAACTGAGTATTAAACTAAACTATACCTTTGTAAATTAAGATATTAATAGCAATACCATTGGCTGACACTAAGAAAATAAATAAAAATACAGCAGTCCCCTCTTATCTCTAAGGGATATATTCCATGACCCCCAGTGGATGACTGAAACCATGATGTATAGCACCAACCCCTATATATACTGCGTTTTTTCCTATACATGTGTACATATGATAAAGTTTAATTTATAAATTAGGCACAGTAAGATGAACAATAACTAATAATAAAATAGAATAATTATAATAATATACTGTAATAAGTTATGTGAATATGGTTTCTCTCTCTCCCTTAAAATATCATATTGTACAAATGTAGTTCCTTTTCCACTGTAACTAAGCACTTATTACACACTGTGGTTATATCATTTGCAGTTTGAGGTGCAGCAGAAAAACTAGTAGGAATTTCTTTTTCCTAATTTCATGGATAGAAGATTTATTCTTACTGTAGATCATTAGCAAACTCAGCATACAATTTTTTTCTTTCCCAATTAAGTTGATAACTTTAACCTTTTCACTTAAAGGAGGTACTTTATGGCTTCTTTTTGGCATATCCAAATTGCCAGCATCACTACTCTTGCACCTTGTGGCCATTATTAAGTAAAATAAGGGTTACTTGGATAGAAGCATCACAGTACTGTGACAGTTGATTTGATAAGTGAGACAGCTACTAAGTCACTAATGGGTGAGATACGATGGACAAAGGGATGATTCACATCCCAGGTGGGTCAGAGTGGTATGGCCTGAGATTTTATCACAATACTTAGAATAGCACACAATTTAAAATTTATGAATTGTTTATTTCTGGAATTTTCCATTTAATATATTTGGGAGGCAGTTGACTACAGGTAACTGAAACCATGGAAAGTAAAACTATGGATAAAGGGACCAATGTAAAAAAAAAAAAAAAAAAAAAAAAAATAACATGGCAATTAAAACTATCTACTAGAAACTTATCAGCACAAAAGGAGCAAGTAATGGAGGAATAATAGAAAAATAAAAATAAGACATAGAAAATATAGCGCAAATTTGCTAACATAAATCATACATCATCAGCAGTTACATTAAATGTCAATGGATTAAACATTCCAATTAGAAGACGGATGTTGACAGATGGGTAAGAAAAAATAACTTTATCCAACTATAAGCTTTCTATAAGAGATGCACTCTAGACTCAAAGACAAAAATTAATTGAAAGATGAACATATTATACCATGCAAACAATACCTAAAAGATACCTGGAATAGCTACAGTAATATAAAACAATATACAATTAAAATAAAAATCGTTATTATAGAAAAGAAGTACATGTCATAATAATAGAAGTATAAATCCACCAGGAAAACTAAACATTTTTAAATGTCGATACACCTAATGATGGAGCCCCAAAATATATGAGGCAAAAGTTGACAGAAACAAAGGGAGGAATTTAAAACTTAAAAATAATAATTGGAGACTTCAATACCCCATTTCAATAACAGATAATAAAGAGGCAGAAGATCAGCAAGAAAATAGGAGACTTGGTCAGTTCAAGATGGCAGCATAGGAAGAGCCTGAACTTACCTCCTTCCATGGACACAACAACTCTACAGCTACATATGGATCGATTTCCTCAGAAAAGAACCTGAGAACTAGATGAACACCTGTTCCACAACATAGGATAAAAAGGATCACATCAAAATGGGTGGGAGAGGCAGAGAAACACTCTCACCAAAAACCCCACCCCTGGTATGGTGGCACACAATAGGGAGGGATCTCATCAGATGGACACTTTTCCCAGAGGAGCAAGGTGTTGGCACCCCATATCAGGCTTCCCAGCCTCTGGGACCTACACCAGAAAAACAAGTCCTCAAAACCTCTGGCTTAGAAAACCAACTGGGCTGATGTCCAAGGGTCCCAAAGTACTACAGGAAACTGACTCCCCTCTTAAATGGCTCATATGTAGTTTCACTCACCTTGAGACCCAGTGAAATAATAGCAGTTTGAAAAGTGCAAATACTATATGTGAAGGAGAGTCATTTGTGAATCTAAAAGTATCAACTGGGAGCGCGAGGAATGGTGGAAATGCTCCCCAGAGATGAAGACTCTGGTGGACACCACCTAAACTGTGGGTGAGCTTGGCACAGAGGCAAGTCATCACAGCACTGTCATGCTGCCTTGCTGAAGCAGGAGATCTCTGGTGGTTGAAATGCCTGCGCACTTCCTGGCTGGGGCGGGCAGGCATTCTCCTGCTCCCTAGCTAAGTTCTGCAAGTGCAGGAGGCTGCAACACTCTCCCAGTCCCTGGCTGGGACTGGTGAGTGTGACCCATCACTGCATTATCCCTCTCCTAGTCTAAAGCTGACTTGACACTCCCCTACCCTTTGGCTAGGGTTGGCAAGCGCAAGCAGTAATGCCATTCTCCTACTCTTGGCCTAAAGCTGATGCACACATACAGACAAGGTACTCTCCTGCTGCATGATTGAAGCTTGCAGGTGTGCACAGTCAAGTCATTTTCCAGCTGCCTTTCTGAAGCAAGAACACAAGCTCTGCACCCTACACTTACTAGCTGCCTAGCTAAAGCCAGTGGGCACAAGCAATCCACACAGTAGTATACCCCTTGAACTCCTGGCCCTGGTTGCCAATGTGGGTAGTGTTCCTGAGCTCCATAGAACGGTAAAAATTGGAAAGATGGTTCTTGTCAGATCACTACCCCCAGGGCACTTCACAGACAGCAGACTGAAACACAATCTCAGTCTTCCCGTGAAAAAGGCCTATTAGTTTGGAGCTTCACCCTGAGGGATAAGCTTCAGGTTTCCCACACATGTAGAGGCTAAGAAGGCACCCCCATGGAACATAAACAGAAAGACACCATCCTTGTGCACCCCACTGGCCTTGTTCCAGCTCAACAAGACTCCCCAGAATGGATCTTATACATTCATCAGGAGCCTCAATTTTTGCAACTGTCGCCCAGGGTACACTTCCAGATCTCCTGGTCTGGAGGCCATCAGAAATTACGATTGTGCCCGCAAAGGACTGTATATATCTGCATCCTTTAATAATTACTGCCTAAGGGTCTGGCTTCCAATCAGGCTGAAACTAGGTGTTAAATGAGATCCTCCCCTTGGAATATTGAAAGCTCTCAGCATACTCTCAAAAACAGGAGCATATCAAGAATAAGTTAGGCAGCATAGATAACCACAAAGATTCAAATGGTAAACAAGAGCTCTGGCAGGGTTGAACAAGAAGGATCATCACCTACACAAAGCCACTCCACCAAGACTGAGAGGTAGCAGTTTTGCCTAATACATAGAAATAAACACAGAGAGCCAAGAAAAATGACAAAACAGAGAAATATGTTCCAAACGAAAGAACAACATAAAACCTCAGAAAAAGACCTTAAATGATATGCAAATAAGTAATCAACCTGAAAAAAAGAATTTGAATTGTCATAAAAATGTTTACCTGACTTGGGAAAAGAATGGATGAATACAGTGAGAACTACAAACAAGACTTAGAAAATATAAGAAAGAATCAATCAGAATTGAGGAATACAACAACTGAAATGAAAAATACACTAGAGTGAATCAATAGCAGATTAGATGATACAGAAGAATGGATTAGAAACCAGGAAGACAGGGTAATAGAAATCACCCAACCAGAACAGCAAAAAGAAGAAAAAAATTTTTTTAAAGAGGATAATTTAAGGTATCTCTGGGCAACATTGAGCATACTGCCATTCACATTATAAGGATCCTAGAAGGAGAACAAAGAAAGAAAGGGGCAGAAATTTTATTTAAAGAAACCATGGCTGAAAACTTCTCTAACCTGTGGAAAGAAACAGATATCCAGATCCAGGAAGCACAGAGCATCCCAAACAAGATGAAACTAAAGAGATCCACATTGTAATTAAAATGTCAAAAGTTAAAGAGATAATTTTATAAGTGAGAGAAAAACAATTAGTTACATATAAGGGAACCTCCACAAGACTATCAGGAGATTTTTCAGCGGAAACTTTACAGGCCAGAAGGGAGTGGCATAATATATGCAAAATGCTGAAAGGAGGAAAACTCACAAGCAAGAATACTCTTATCTGGGAGGGATAGACCATCCAGATGGAACATCAGTAAGGAAATATTGGCCTTAAACAACATGAGAACAGATGAATTTAATAGATTTATACAGAACATGTCTCAAAAAACTGCAGAACACAATTTTTTTTCAAGTGCATATATAACATTCTCCAGGATAGATCACATGTTAAGCCACAAAATGGTCTTACTACATTTAGGAAGACTGAAATCATATCAAGCATCTTTACCAAACACAATGGTATGAAACTAGGAATCAATTACAGGAAGAAAACTGGAAAAAAATAAACGCATGGAAACTAAAGGACACACTACTAAACAACCAATGGATTAACTAAGAAATCAAAGGGAAATCAAAAACTACCTGGAGACAGATGAAGTTGGAAATGCGATGGCACACAGCAAAAGCAGTTCTAAGAGTGAAATTCATAGCAATACAGACCTAACTCAAGGAAAAAGAAAAATCTCATATAAACAATCTAACTTTACACCTAAAGGAACTACAAAATGGAAAACAAACAAAACCACAAGTTAGTGGAAGGAAGGAAATAATAAAGATCAGAGTGCCGACAAATGAAATAGAGACTGAAAAACAACAGAAGAGATCAATGAAACTAAGATCTGGTTCTTTGAAAAGATAAACAAAAGATAAATCTCTATGGTAAAAACTCTCAACAAAGTGGGTATAGAGGAAACATACCTCAACATAATAAAAGCCATATATGACAAACTCACAACTAATATCATACTCAATGACAGAAAGCCAAAACCTTTTCCTCTAAGATGAAGAACAAGACAAGGTTGCCCACTCTTGACACTTTTATTTAACATATTATTGGAAGCCCTAGCCACAACTTGAGCAAGAGAAAAAGGCATCCAGATTGGAAAGGAAGATGTAAAATAGTCAATATTTTCAGGTGACATGATACTATATATAGAAAATCCTGAAGACTCCACCAAAAAAACATTAGAACTAATAAATGAATTCAATAAAGTTGCAGGATACAAAATTAATATATAGAAATCACTTGTGTTTCTATACACTAATAACAAGCTATCAGAAAGAAAATTTAAGAAAACAATCCCATTTAGAATTGCATCAAAAGGAATACAATACCTGGGAATAAATTTAACCAAGGACGTGATAAACCTGTACTCTGAAAACTATAAGAGATGGATGAAAGAAATTGAAGATGACACAAATAAATAGAAATCATACTCATGGACTGGAAGAATCAATATAATTAAAACATCCATACTTCCCAATGCAATCTACAGATTAAATGCAATCCCTATCAAAATACCAATGGCATTTTCCATGGAACTCAAAGAAAGAATCCTAAAAGTTATATGGAATCACAAGACTCCATAGTGAAAACAATCTTGAGAAAGAAGAACAAAGCTGTAGACATCACACTCCCTGAGTTTAAACTATATTACAAAGATATAGCAATCAAAATGGTATGATAATGGCATGAAAAGAGAAACATAGATCAGTGGAAAGGAATAGAGAGCCCGAAAATAAACCCACACATATATGGTCCATTAATCTATGACAAAGGAGGCAAGAATATACAATGCAGAAAAGACAGTCTCTTCAACAAATGGTGTTGGGAAAACTGGACAGATAACATGCAAAAGAATGAAACTGGACCACTATCTTATACAATATACAAAAATAAATTAAAAATGAATTAACTAAGGGTGAACCCTAATGTAATCTATGGATTTTGGGCGATAATGTTGTGTCAAGGTAGGTTCATGAATTGTAACCTACATTGTATAGCACTCTGTTGGGGATGTTTATAATGGGGGAGTCTATGCGTGAGTCTTGGCAGAACATATATGGGAAATCTCTGTACTTTTCCCTCAATTTTTCTGTGAACCTAAAAGTACTCTAAAAAATAAAGTCTGCTTTAAAAAATAGGCAGTTACTTCCAGGGTGTAGGATACAAGGTCAATGTACAAAAGTCAGTTGCTTTTCTATATACAAGCAATGAGTAATTGGAATTTGTAATTAAAAACACAAGACCATGTACGTTGGAACAAAAAATGAAACACTTAGCTATAAACCTAAAAATATGTTCAAATCTATATGAGGAAAACTATAAAACTCTAACGAAAGATATCAAAGATCTATTAAAAGTAGTGATATTGGTTCGTTTGTACTTTAGTACTTTAGAGTAAACTGAAGTCCACAGGTGGGTAGGCTTACTCCTAATGTGTTGCAACCTACAAAGCAATACCATGATTTCACATAATGAAGGGGTACTATTCTTCATGCTTTGTAATTGACTTCAGATTTACCATGGATCCTTTTCAACTTATGATGGGGTTATGTCCCAATAAACCCATCATAAGTTGAAAATATTTTAAGTCAAAAACGCTTTTAATACATCTAAGCTACCGAACATCATAGTTCAGCCTAGCCCACCTTAAACATGCTCAGAACACTTATATTAGCCTCCAGTTTGGCAAAATCATCTAACACAAAGCCTATTTTATAAGAAATTGTTGAATATCTCATGTAATTGAACACTGTACTGAAACTGAAAAAGAGAATGGTTGTCTGGGTACAGAACAGTAGTAAGTGTATGGGTTGTTTACCCTTGTGATCATGAGGCTAAGCAGGAGCTGTGGCTCACTGCTGCTGCCTAGCATCACAAGAAAGTATTGTCTCACATATCACTACCACAGGAAAAGATCAAAATCTGAAGTATGGTTTTTACTGAATGCACATCGCTTTCGTACCATCATAAAGTCAAAAAATCATTTTAAGTCGAACCATCGTAAGTCGGGGACCAGCTCCAGTTTTCCGATTACTTCTCAAAATGACTTTTATGTTTGAGTATTCTTCATTTATTCTTTTGCTCATTTATTCATTAATTCATTTAAAACATAGTCTTTAAGTTCCTATCATATTCTAGACACAAAATCTCAGACGCTTATTTCCTTGTCTTGATACTAACTGTGCTAGTAAATTCCTTGGGTATCACCCATATATCAGGCACACTTAAAATGCCAAATGTCCCCAATATTGATTTGTGCTTTGTTTTAAATGGACCATCACCAATTCACCTGGGACTTTAAATTAGTTGTTCTATGACTACACATATTCTTCCCTCTTACTTAAGCTGGTGTCTTTTATCTGCTTTCAGGCAGCCTTATATGACCATATTATTAGCAATAATAATGAGAACAATAAGAACAACAATAGCAGTAGTAGCAGCCTGCTTACTAAGTGCCAATCACTGATCACTTTTGTTATCTCATTTAATCCTCACAATACTGAGGATCTAGGATTGATATATACATTTTTAAGATGAAAAAGCTGAGATACAGAGGTAAGTAACTCACCCACAGTCACACAGGTAGCCATTATTAGAACTAGGATTTAAACATAGCCATTCTGGCTACAGGAGCCCTCTCCTAATCACTATATTACCTTCACTATAATTTTCAATAGTTCTAGTAATAGCAATGATTATTAAATATAGTATTATGACTCCTAATTTTAGCATTCCAATTGTATTCATGAGTTTGATAGCTTTTAGAAACATTGTGGGCCCATTTTATCCTGAACCTTAATTCTGTTACATACTTCCGATGTGTTACTATCTGTCGTACTCAGTTGCATAAAGAACTTAGGCATTTAGGTTGTTTCCATCAACTATACTTCAATTAAAAAATAAATAAAATTAGGGCTTCCCTGGTGGCGCAGTGGTTGAGAGTGCGCCTGCCAATGCAGGGGACATGAGTTCGTGCCCCAGTCTGGGAAGATCCCACGTGCTGTGGAACGGCTGGGCCCATGAGCCATGGCCACTGGGCCTGCGTGTCTGGAGCCTGTGCTCCGCAATGGGAGAGGCCACAACAGTGAGAGGCCTGCGTACCGCAAAAAATATATATATAAATAAAATAAAAAATAAATAAATTAATTAATTTAATTAAATTTAAAATGAAAAAAAAAAAGAACTATAGCAGAAACAGTGTCTGGCCAAACGTCATACCCACCTTTGGCACCATAACTGGCCAAGGATATAACCATATGATACTAACACAGCAGCCTCCATCATGACTCTATGGATAGTGTATGAGGCAGTTCTCATAAGAGTGCAGTTTCCAGGGACTTCCCTGGTGGTGCAGTGGTTAAGAATCCACCTGCCAATGCAGAGGACATGGGTTTGATCCCTGGTCCGGGAAGATCCCACATGCCATGGAGCAACTATGCCCATGCACCTCAACTACTGAGCCCATGTGCCACAACTACTGAAGCCCGCATGCTCTAGGGCCTATGTATCACAACTACTGAGCCTGCATGCTGCAACTACTGAAGCCCATGCACCTAGAGCCTGTGCTCCACAACAAGAGAAACCACCGCAATGAGAAGCCCGTGCACTGCAACAAAGAGTAGCCCCTGCTCACCACAACTAGAGAAAGCCCTTGTGCAGCAGTGAAGACCCAACGCAGCCAAAAAAATAAATAAATAAAATAAATTTTAAAAATATGAAAAAAAGAGTGCAGTTTCCATAACTTGAAAGGGATCTGCACAGATCAGATGGAAAATCCAAATATGCAAAATAAAACAGAAAAACTTCTCATCCTTTGCTATATCCCTTCTCCATGGTGGCTACTGAGATCTCTAAAGCTCCACAAAACATAGCCTAAAACTTATACAGGGGGAGGACAATTGGATTGAGAATCAAAGGTGAATTTGAATTCAAAATACTGTGACTTTGAACAACTCATTTGAACATTCTGACCCTCAAAACACAGGGGTAAAATGATTACCCTTAGCTTGTGTGTTAATCCAATGAAATAAAAATAAGTTTATGGATATGAACTATTTTGGAAGTTGGATATGATTATTGTACTCTTCAGACATACATTCAACGCAATTCCTATCAAAATTCCAATGGCATTTTTTTTTGAGGTACGCGGGCCTCTCACTGATGCGGCCTCTCCTGCTGTGGAGCACAGGCTCCGGACGCACAGGCCAAGCGGCCATGGCCCGCGGGCCCAGCCGCTCCACGGCACGTGGTATCCTCCCGGACCAGGGCACGAACCCGCGTCCCCTGCATCGGCAGGTGGACTCCCAACCACTGCACCACCAGGGAAGCCCCCAATGGCATTTTTTATAGAAATAAAAAAATCAAACCTAAAATTTATATGGAACCACAAAAGACCCTGAATAACCAAAGCAATCCTGATAAACAAGAACAAAGATAGAGGCATCAAACGTCCTGGTTTCAAACTATACTACAAAGCTATAGTAATCAAAACAGTATGGTTCTGGAATAGAAACAGACACATAAGTCAATAGAATATAATTCAGAACACAGAAATAAACCCATACATATGTGGTCAACTATTCTTTTACAAGCATGCCAAGTATATTAAATGGAGGAAAATATAATCTCCTTAATAAATGGTGATGGGAAAACTGGATATCCACATGCAAAAGAATGAAACTTGACCTCTACCTTACACCACTGACAAAAATTAACTCAAGATGGATTAGACTCAAATGTGAGACTTGAACAAATAAAACATCTAGAAAAATAATCATGGGGAATATGCTCCTTGACATTAGTCTTGGCAACAATTTTTTTGGATGTGATACCAAAAGCATCAGTAACAAAAGGAAACATCAACAAGTGGGACTACATCAAACTAAAAATCTTCTGAAAAGAAAACAATCAACAAAATGAAAAGGCAACCTACAGAATGGAAGAAAATATTTGCAAACCATCTATCTGATAAGGGGTTAATATCCAAAATATAAAAGGAACTCATACAACTCAATAACAAAAGTTTTTTAAAAATGATAATAATCCAATTTTTAAATGGGGAAAGGATCTGAATAGACATTTTTCCAGAGAAGATATAGAAATGGCCAACAGGTAAATGAAAAAATGCTCAACATCACAAATCATCAGGGAAATGCAAATCAAAACCACATTGAGATATCAGTTCACACTTGTTAGAATGACTGTTTTCAAAAAGACAAGTGCCAGTCAGGATGTAAAGAAAAGGGAACACTTGTGTACAGTTGATGGAAATGTTAATTGGTACGGCCTTTATGGAAAACATATGGAAGTTCCTTAAAAAATTAAAACAGAACTACCATATGATCTAGAAGTCCCACTTCCAGCTATATATATCTGAAGGAAATGAAATCACTATCTCAAAGACATCTACACTCCCATATTTATTGCAGCATTATTCACAATAGCCAAAACTGGAAACAACTGTTTGTCAATGGATGAATGGATAAAGAAGATGCTGTATGTACATGTATACGTGTGTATATATTTACACATATAATGGAATATTATTCAGCCATAAAAATGGAGAAAATCCTGCCATTTGTGACAATATGGATGAAGCTTAAGGGCATTATGCTAAGTGAAATAAGTCAGACAGAGAAAGACAAATACTGTAAGATATCAAGTATGTTAAACATAAAAAAAAAGAAAAACAACATTTACAGAAACAGAGTAGATTGGTTGTTGCCAGGGGCGGTAGAATTTGGAAAATGGGTGAAGGTGGTCAAAGGGTACAAAATTCCAGTTATACGATGAGTAAGTCCTGGGGATCTAATATACAGCATGGTGACGATAGTTAACAATACAATACTGTCTACTTGAAAGTTGCTAGAAGAGTAACTCTTAAAAGTTCTCACCACACATACACCTATGTGAGGTAATAGATGCATTAACTAACTCTATTGTGGTAATCATTTCACAATACAGACAGTCCCTAACATATGATGATTTGACTTAATGATGTTTTGACTTTATGATGGTGGAAGAGCTATATGCATATAGTAGAAACTGTACTTCAGATTTTGAATTTTGGCCTTTCCTCAGATAGTGATACACAGACCTATTCTCTCTCCTGTTGCTGGGCAGCAGCAGTGGGCCACAGCTCCCAGTCAGCCATGCAGTTATGAGGATAAACAAGCCATACACTTACCACCATTCTGTACCCAGAAAACTATTCTGTTTTTCACTTTAATTACACTATTCAATAAATTACATGAGAAAAACAAATATCGTATATTAACGCATATACTTGGAATCTAGAAAAACGGTGCAGATGAACCTATCTGCAAAGCAGAAATAGAGATGCAGGCATAGAGAACAAACGTATGGATTCCAAGGGGGGAAAGGGTAGGCTGGGATGAATTGGGATATTGGGATCGACATATATACGCTACTATGTATAAAATAGATAACTAATGAGAATCTACTGTATAGCACAAGGAACTCTACTCAGTGCTCTGTGGTGACCTAAATGGGAAGGAAATCCAAAAAGGAGCAGATATATGTATACATATAGCTGATTCACTTTGCTGTACACCAGAAACTAACACAACATTGTAAAGCAACTATACTCCAATAAAAATAAATAAATAAATAATAAGTTAAAAAATAACATGAGATACTCAACATTTTCTTATGAAATAGGCTTTATGTTAGATGATTTTGCCAAACTGTTGTCTACAGGAAGTGTTCTGAGCACGTTTAAGGTAGACTAGGCTATGCCATCATGTTCGGTAGGTTAGGTGTATTAAATGCCTTTTTGACTTAATGATATTTTTCAACTTAAGATGGGCTTATTGGGACCTAAGTTGAGGATGATTTGTATATATGTATATCAGATCATCATGTTGCACCTTAAACCTATGCAATGTTATATGTCAATTATATCTCAATAAAGCTAAAAATAAAAAAAGATAAACGTAACTAAATGATAAGGTACACATGATTAGCCAGAGCACTCTCCAGAAACCTTAATGAGATTTTTTAACTGCTCAATCTGTGGGCTGAAATGTCAATTGCCACAACTCTCATGATATAATAGATAACAAGAACCGTGGGGTTGAAGATTGCCCAAATAATTATGGGTTACAAAGGCAGTATATTTAAAAGGAATGATTTTGCAGGTGCTATGATGATCTTTTTAATGAGTCAGCTTGACTAAGCTACAGTCCCCAGCTATTCAATCAAACACTAATCTAGGTGATGCTGGGAAGGGCTTTAAGGAAGATTATTCTGGGCGACTTGCATGGGACTGACTACATATATAATTTGTAAGACCTCAGAAGCATGGCTTAGGCTTCCTTGAGAGAGAAGAAATTCTACCTGGGTCTAGGCCATTGCCCACAATCACATAATTCAATTTCTTGATTGTGTGTGTATGTGTATGTTCTATCTACCTACATATCCTACAAGTTCTGTTTCTGCTGTTGAATACTGACTGACATAAGTGTGTGCCCGTGCCCACGTGCACACACCTACCCCTCAGGCCCCAATTCCTCTAAGAGTTGTTGGCATCCCATCTCTCTTTACCTTTGAAGGACGTTGCTCCTGCAGGTATCTACTCTTTCTCCTATATCTTCAATACTCTATACCTCTCTGCTGGATTGTCTTCCTTAGCATTCAAACATTTCCTGGGATCTCCTGGGATCTCACAGTTTCCTAGATCTCCAATTACAGTACTCATTTTTAGTACTGTTGTCAATGACTGGGTAGGCAACTCTGCTTACCTGTGGAATTCAGTATTAAGAAGTATGATTTTTTTTCAGGTATAAGCTGAACTATCTAATAATAGCTTTATTAACAATAAAGGTGATATTTTGTTCGCTAACCGTGGATTCTTTGTCTTGTCTCTTAATTGGCTCAGAACTTGGTCAGGGCAGAGGGTATTATTTATTTATCACATTGCAAAACCCCCAAAAGTTTAGGACTTGGAACAGTACATTCAAAATAATTTTTTGTATTATTATAATGATCAGTCATATTTTGAAATCATGAGTACAATGGATGCCTATTTGGTGTTCTCTTCTGGGAATTGCCTACTTGACTAATAAGGCTGAACTTCTAGAAACCATATATTTGATTTTGTCACCATGCTTCTGGCTATAATAGATTGTTGTGGAGGTGGGCAGCTGACACAAGTTGAGGTATTCAGTGTCTCCTTGGGCTTAGAAAAGGTGGAAGGGGGAAGAGAGTGAGAGAGAAGGTGTGGACAGTGCATCATGGGAATTAAAATTAATATGTACAAAGTTATAGGGTATAAAACTTATGATACTTTCATGGAATGATAAACAATGCTCCACTAATGGAATTTGGAATACATGAGAAGCATGGAAAGAGATTTGAGTGTAGAAAGATAGTTTGAAGTCAGATCATGAAAAGCCTTAGTCCATGAATAGTATGGAACTTTTCCTGAATCACATAGGTTTCTTCTGAGGAATTTTTATCACGAGAATGGTACTATTACATGATGCATGCAAAAATGTTTGGAGGACCATGCGATTGGAGGCAGAGATAGTATTTCAGAGACCACTGCAATTGTTCAAGTCTGACTTCAGGAATAGCAATAGAAAAAAAAAGAGAACGTACACTAATGAGATCTTTAGAACATAAAAAATTGGGGTAGTTGGTGATAAACTAAAGTCGCATATTTAATTATTCAACAAATATGGCTACTGTGTGTTAGTTACTCACAAAAGACTAGAACTCAAAGGTACCTTAGGTCATTTAGCTCAGTGCCTTCATTACCAAGCTGAGCAAACTGAGGCCAAGAAAAGAGAAGCAATTCCTAAGATAACATAATAAATTAGTGAAGTGAAGAACTGAGATTAGAACAGTCTTCTATTGATTAGTGAAAGGGTAAGGTTTTTTCCTTCCAAAACACATTAACATTTATAGCAAAAATATTTTCTATTTTAAAATGAGGGAAATTGCATCTCCTACCAGGTAACTCTAAAGAATTCTGATAAAATATTTTGCCTGACCATATGTGCGTGGGTTTATCTCTGGGCTTTCTATCCTGTTCCACTGATCTATATTTCTGTTTTTGTGCCAGCAATCCCACTACTGGGCATATACCCTGAGAAAACCGTAATTTAAAAAGAGTCATGTACCAAAATGTTCATTGCAGCTCTATTTACAATAGCCAGGACATGGAAGCAACCTAAGTGTCCACCAACAGATGAATGGATAAAGAAGATGTGGCACATGTATACAATGGAATATTACTCAGCCATAAAAAGAAACGAAATTGAGTTATTTGTAGTGAGATGGATGGACCTGGAGTCTGTCATACAGAGTGAAGTAAGTCAGAGAGAGAAAAACAAATACCATATGCTAACACATATATATGGAATCTAAGGGGAAAAAAAAGGTCATGAAGAACCTAGGGGTAAGACGGGAATAAACACACAGACCTACTAGAGAATGGACTTGAGGATATGGGAAGGGGGAAGGGTAAGCTGTGACAAAGTGAGAGAGTGGCATGGACATATATACACTACCAAACGTAAAATAGATAGCTAGCGGGAAGCAGCCGCATAGCACAGGGAGATCAGCTCGGTGCTTTGTGACCACCTAGAGGGGTGGGATAGGGAGGTGGGAGGGAGGGAGATGCAAGAGGGAAGCGATATGGGAACATATGTATATGTATAACTGAGTCACTTTGTTATAGAGCAGAAACTAACACACCACTGTAAAGCAATTATACTCCAATAAAGATGTTAAAAAAAAAAGTAACTGAGATTAAACTTCAAAAAAAATATTTTGCCTGTCTAAAACATGTAAATATAAACAATTTTCCCAGTTTAATTTCTACTAATTAAAGGGAAAAATCTACCTACCTCCTTAAAGCTGTAGAGGACAGCAACTATAGAAGATTTATGAAGGCATTTGGAAGGACATATGCTTAGAGAGTCTATCCAAAGCATAATATGAATAGAAAAGAGAAAAAAACAAATGAAAGTCATATTAGCAAGTATAAAATGCATGCTGCTTAAATCTCATATTTAGACATCCTTGGTTCCAAACCAAAAAGATAAAAATGTTGGCATTTCTCATAACTGTTGTGTGAATGAAATGAGAACATGCATAAAGCATATATTCCACACCTGGCCCACTTTAGCAACACAATAAAAGGAGGCTATTGTTACTGTTGATGGTTTCATTGTTATTATTTGCACATAATCAGGCAGACATTATTCACAATGAAAAATGATTTCTATGATTTCTGGATTTGTTAGCATCTGTGTATCCTTCACATTGATTTAAATAAGTTCAGTTCAGTTTAGTAGCTACTGATAACAAACTATGTGCTAACCACTTTTCTAGCCACTGGAATTAAAAGAAAAATTAGTCATTTTTCCAAAGTCATAGTCAATTGGGAAATTTATTCATATGTAATGGATTATATTAAGAAAAGATATATGTGCAAGGATAAGTATGATATGGGAGCAGAGATGATTATCATTACACCTGCCTAAATGTGTATAAGGCTGCTTCTTAAATGTGGGATGCTTATACTACATTGTCAGAGATAAAGAGACATTATCCAGACCAATGAGATTCCAGGTGGATGGAATAGCAAGAGCAAAAGTACAGAGGCACAATGTAGTATGGTACATTTTAGAAATTATAAAGGAAAACACTGGAGTAAGTGTATGTATACATATACTGATACTTACGTACATACATATATATATGTGTGTGTGTGTGTGTGTGTATATACATATATACACACATATACACATATATACATATACACATATATGTATACACATATATCCATACATATACACATATATATACATATATATCCACCCTGTGTGGGTATATATAAATATATAAACACACACACACACACACACACACACACACACATATACATATATATCTCCACCCTATCCCACACTTATTCCAGTGTTTTCCTTTACAATTCAGAAAATATATATTTTATGTAATAAGTGAATACTAAGAACATTTTTGTACCAAAAATGAGAACATAAATGAAATGGACAAATTCCTATAAAGATGCAAACTACCACAACTGACTAAATAAGAAATGGAAGATTTGAATAGATTTTTATTAATATATATGTGTATACAACCTGGCTCTACCGCTGCTCTGTGAGTGTCCGTGCCTTGACACTGGAGCCACTGCCACAGCAGTATCACCTGTATCCCAAC
This sequence comes from Lipotes vexillifer, assembly GCF_000442215.2. Classification (NCBI taxonomy): domain Eukaryota; kingdom Metazoa; phylum Chordata; class Mammalia; order Artiodactyla; family Lipotidae; genus Lipotes; species Lipotes vexillifer. Next base: position 56,732 of record NW_006778004.1, on the reverse strand, counting down.
CTCAGAGCCACTGTTGCTCCATGAATGCCTGCACTCTGGACTCTAGCTCTGTAACCAGTCCACAAGGGACTGTGCCTTGAAAACCTATAGCAGTGCTGCAGTGAGAGGACCTGAGCACCAGGCACTGGAACCACCAGCAGCCTGAACTCTGGAGCCATCGTCCCTCCAAGTATGTTCATGCATACACACACATATACATACACAAACCCATACTACTCGATAGCAAAACAAACAGTCTGATTGAAAAATGGGCAGAGGAACTAAATAGACATTTTTCCCAAAAAGGACATACAAATGGCCAAGAAGTACTTGAAAATGTGCTCAACTTCACTAATAATCATTAGGGAAATGTAAATCAAAACTACAATGGGGTATCACCTCACATCTGTTAGGATGGCTGTTATCAAAAATGAAAGACATAACAAGTATTAGCAAGGATGGCGAAAAGGGAACCCGTATATACCGTTGTTAGAAATATAAATTGTTCCAGCCATTATGAAAAACAGTATAGGTATCCCTCCAAAAATTAAAAGTAGAACTACCATATGAACTAGCAATCCCACTTCTGGGTATATATGCAAAGCAAATGAAATCAGGATCTCAAAGAGATATCTGTACTCCCATGTTCACAGCCAGGATATGGAATATATGGCTATATGTGGTATACACACACACACACACAATAAAGAAGATGTGTTATACACACACACACACACACACACACACACACACACACACACACACACAATGGAATATTATTCAACCTTTAAAAAGAAGGAAATCCTGGGACTTCCCTGGTGGTCCAGTGGTTAAGACTCCACGCTCCTAATGCAGGCGTCCTGGGTTCGATTTCTGCTCAGGGAACTAGATCACACATGCTGCAACTAAAAGATCCGACACGCTGCAACTAAAAGGTCCGACATGCCACAACTAGGACCCGGTGCAGCCAAATAAATAAATATTTAAAAATAAAAATACAATAAAATGAAAAGAAGGAAATCCTGCCATTTGTGGCAACATGGATGAACCTAGAAGATATTATGCTATGTGGAATAAGACAGACACAGAAAGACAAATACTGTATTACCTCACATGTGGAATATAAAAAAGTTGAACTCATAGAAGCAGAGTAGAATGGTGGCTTCTAGGAGCTAGGAGGGAGGTCTTGGGCAAAAGAGGAGATGTTGGTCAAAAGTGTACAAACTTTCAGTTATAAGATGAATAAGTTTTGGAGACCTAATGTATAGCATGATGACTCTAGTTAATAATAATATACTGTATACTTGAAATTTGCTAGGAGGGTGGATCTCAAGTGTTCTCACTACAAATAAACAGGTAACTATGAGATGATAGATTTGTTACTTCTCTTGGTTTTGGCAATTATTTCACAATGTATTTATATAATAAAATATCACACTATATACTGTAAATATATATAATTTTCATTTGTTAATAGTTCCTCAATAAAGCTGGAGGAAAAATGCTAATTATCGGTAAGAACAGTGAAATTTGTGGCATTTTAACTTACTCCAGTTTCATCTTCTCTTCCCTATATCTGCAGTAGCCATGAAAATAACAGAGTGCTTCCTAGGTATTGGTGTCCAGTACTGGAGGGAACAGAACAGACCTCATTCATAATAATTATAATTACAGTTGCCCCTTTAACAACACACAGGTATGAACTGTGCAGGTCCACTTATATGTGGATTTTTTTCAATAGTAAATACGACAGTACTACATGATCCGCACTTGGTAGAATCTGTGGCTGCAGAACTGTAGATATGGAAGGACCATGGATATGGAATGCCAACTATAAGTTATACCCGAATTTGCAACTGCATTGAAGGTTGGCACCCCTAACCCCCACATTGTTCGGGGGTCAACTGTAATTATTTGCTCTGACCTGTATGGTGACTTCTTGGAATATCTGCTCCAAAGACTTGTTTTTATTTCACTTAACCGGGAACTGGCCTAGTGTTAAGGCTGCAATAGGCTCAGGGGGTATTTGTTGTATACATTTACAGGCTAATGTCTTAGGTTGCTTCTGCCTGAGGTGACAGATAAAGTTTCTGCCAATCAATGCAATAACCAAATACCTTGGGAGGAAAGGGTGGGGAATGAGATGTTCAGAGGACCTTGGAAACATTAAATATATTCCTGGCAATCTAGAAAGCCACACATGTGCTCAGTGCTGTGTACATGTTCAGGGAAGACCTGAGAAGGCCCTATGATTTCACCTCCTGCTTACTTGAAGCACTATGGAATCAGTAAGTGAAGGCTAAACTATGTGTACACTGCCTAGCTATGTGATAAAGGCATGCTTCAACACACACAGATAGTCCCTGGGCAAAGAATGGAAGTTTTTTTTTTGGCTATAGGTGTTTAAAGAAACCTCTGTACAATTGTTAGTTGACCACTGAGCTAACAGAGCAGAGTCTTCAGTGACCACACTTGAAAAATAATACAGACATTACAGCATTTAGTACAGGTAAGTCACTAAACAAACAAATAACAAAAAATAGAATAAGCAGTAGCAACAACAAATCCTGGGAAGGGAAAAGAATATGCTATTTAGAGTAGGCACATCATAATCAAAAAGGCCATCTAAAAAATTAGGCAGAGAAATAAAAAAACGTACAACCTATACACAGGGAAAAAATATCAATAGAAACGAGGAAGCCCAGCCCATTGGACTTTCTTTCTTTTTTTTTTTTTTTTTTTTTTTTTTTTTTGGGTCCCGG
>NW_006778004.1:34919-53704 GCF_000442215.2 Lipotes vexillifer | reverse complement strand
TAGGGAAATGATGTTTCACTAAATTGAGAATATTAATAAAGTGATAGAAATTATCAAAAAGAGAAAAATAGAAATTTTGGAGTTGAAGAGTAAAATAACTGAAATGAAAAATTAATTAGAGGTTCTCAAAATCAGATTGTGGAAGGCAGAAGACAGTTTCAGTGAACATGCAGATTGGTCAGTTGAGCTTATCCTATCAACAACAGTAAGAAAAGAGAATGAAGCAAAATGAATAGGGCCTCAGAACCTTAGGCACATCATTAACGGTACCAACACATGCATAGTGGTAGTACCAGAAAGAGAGGAGAGAAAGGTATGGGGGGAAAATCTATTTAGAGAAGTAAATGCTGAAAACTTCCCAAATTTGATGAAAAGTATTAATCTACACATCCAAGAAGCTCAATAATCTCAAAGTAGGATAAACTGAAAGAGATCTATACCTAGACATGTCATAATCAATTTGTGAAAAACTAATGATAAAGACAATCATGAAAGCAGCAAGAGTGATTCATCATATACAAGAAAATCACAATAAGATTAATAGTTGATTTCTAATCAGAAACCATGGAGGCCAGAAAGAAGTGGGATTACAGTTTAATGTACTTAAAGAAAACATAGTATGTTACAAATTCTATAACTGGCAAAACTATCCTTTAAAAATGAAGGAGAAATTAAGACATTGCTAGGTAAAAACCAACCAACCAAACAAACAATGAGAGTTTGTCTTTACCAGATCTGCCTACAACAAATATTAAAGGCAGTCCTTCAGCCTAAAATAAAGGGATCCTAGACAGTAACTCAATTCTACATAAAGAAATAAAGAACACTAAAAAGGTAACTACATAGGCAAATATATTTTTATATAAAGTAAAAAGTATTCTTCTTTATAAATTCCTTTTTACTATTTGATTTAAAACACAATTTCATAAATCATAAGTCTAGGTTGATGGGTATACAATGTATAAAAATATGTAATCTGTGACAATAACAGGATAAAGGTGGAGTGGCGAATGGAGATATACAGGAGCAGACATCTGTGTACTACTGAAGGTAAGTTGGTATTAGCATGTTCTAGGTTGTTATATATTTAAGATGTTATTTGTAATCTCCTGGGCAACCACTAAGAAAATAACTCAAAAATACAGTAAAAATATAGCAAAAAGTAAGATTAAAACAGTACACAAGAAAATATCAATTTAACTGTAATGGAGAAAATGAGGGAAAAAAAGACACCAACATATCAAAAACAAACAGCAAAATGGCAGAAGTCCCTCCTTATCAGCAATTACTTGAAATAAATATGGATTAAACTCTCCAATTAAAAGGGAGAGATTACCCCCACACCTATAGTCAATCTTTGACAAAGGAGGCAAGAATATATTCAATACAAGGAGAAAAGACAGTCTCTTCAGCAAGTGGTGTTGGGAAAGCTGGACAGCCACATATAAATCAATGAATTTAGAACACACCCTCACACCATACACAAAAATAAGCTCAAAATGGCTTAAGGACTTAAATATAAAACATGACACCAGGGCTTCCCTGGTGGCACAGTGGTTGAGAATCTGCCTGCCAATGCAGGGGACACAGGTTCGAGCCCTGGTCTGGGAAGATCCCACATGCCGCGGAGCAACTAGGCCCGTGAGCCACAACTACTGAGCCTGTGTGTCTGGAGCTTGTGCTCCACAACAAGAGAGGCCGCAATAGTGAGAGGCCCGTGCACCACGATGAAGAGTGGCCTCCACTCACTGCAACTAGAGAAAGTTCTTGCACAGAAATGAAGACCCAACATAGCCATAAATAAATAAATAAATAAAAATGACACCATAAAGCTCCCAGAAGAGAGTTTTAGGCAAAACATTCCCTGACATAAATCGTAACAATGTTTTCTTAGGTCAGTCTCCCAAGGCAAAAGAAAAAAAAGCAAAAATAAACAAATCAAACCTAATCAAACTTATAAGCTTTCACATAGCAAAGGAAACCATAAATACAACGAAAAGATAACCTACAGAATGGGAGAAAGCATTTTCAAATGATGCTACTGACAAGGGATTAATTTCCCAAAGTACAAACAGCTCATACAGCTCAATATCAAAAAAACAAAACACCCAATCAAAAAATGGGCAGAAGACCTAGATAGACACTTCTTCAAAGAAGACATACAGATGGCCAAAAGGCACATGAAAAGATGCTCAACATTGCTAATTATTAGAGAAATGCACATCAAAACTACAATGAGGTATCACCTCACGCCAGTCAGAATGGCCATCATCAAAAAGTCTACAAATAATAAATACTGGAGAGGATGTGGAGGAAAGGAAACCCTCCTACACTGCTGATGGGAATGTAAATTGGTGCAGCCATGATGAAGAACAGTATGGAGGTTCCTTAAAAAACTAAAAATAGAGCTGACATATACTCTAGCAATCCCACTCTTGGGCATATATCTGGAGAAAACTCTAATTCAAAAAGATGCATGCACCCCAGTGTTCATTGCAGCACTATTTACAATAGCGCAGACATGGAAGCAACCTAAGTGTCCACTGACAGATGAATGGATAAAGAAGACGTGGTTTATATATACAATGGGATATTACTCAGCCATAAAAAAGAATGAAATAATGCCATTTTCAGCAACATTGATGGACCTAGAGATTATCATACTAAATGAAGTAAGTCAGACAAAGAAAGACAAATATCACATGATATCACTTATATGTGGAATCTAAAACAAACGATACAAATGAACTTATCTATGAAACAGAAATAGACTCCCAGACATAGAAAACAAACTTATGGTTACCAAAGGGGAAAGAGGGGGAGGGATAAGTTAGCAGTTTGGGATTAACAGATACATACTACTATATATAAAATTGATAACCAACAAGGTCCTACGGCATAGCACAGGGAACTATATTCAATATCTTATAATAACCTATAATGGAAAAGAATCTGAAATATATATATAAATGTCAATATCAATATCAATATATATATAGCTGAATCACTTTGATGTACACCAGAAACTAATACAACATTGTAACTCAACTATATTTCACTTAAAAAAATAATAAAAGAGAGAAATTGGCACAACAGATTAGAAAACATGATCCAACTATATGCTGTCTATGGGAGATTAATTTTAGATCCAAGGACACAAATATGTTGAAAATTAAAGAACGAAAAAAGACATTCCATGAGAATAGCAGCCTACAGAAAGCTGGAGTGGCTACACTAATATCAGACTAAATAAAATTTAAGTCAAAACTTGTTATGAGTTAAGGAAGCATGGATGGATCTAGAGCCTGTCATACAGAGTGAAGTAAGTCAGAAAGAGAAAAACAAATATCGTATATTAACGCCTATATGTGGAACCTAGAAAAATGGTACAGATGAACCGGTTTGCAGGGCAGAAATAGAGACACAGATGTAGAGAACAAACGTATGGACACCAAGGGGGGGAAGTGGCGGGGGTGGTGGTGGTGGTGGTGGTGGTATGAATTGGGAGATTGGGATTGACATATGTATACTAATATACATATTAGTGTATAAAACAGATAACTAATAAGAACCTGCTGTATAAATAAATAAATTTAAAATTTTTTTTAAGTTAAGGAAGGACATTATATATTTATAAACATGTCAATCCACCAAGAAGATATAATAATTACAGACACATACACACTTAATAACAGAGCCCCCAAAACGTTTGCAGCAAAAACTGGCAGAATTGAATGTGGAAATAGATATTCTATAATAAGAAGAATTCTTTCAATAATAAATAGAAAATCTAGACATTATCAGTGAGGAAATACGCGATTGAACAATACCATATACGAAACAGCCCTAACAGACATCTATAGAAGACTTCATCCAACAAAAGCAGAATATACACTTTTTCAAGTTCACATAGTACATTTCCAGGATAGACTACATGTTAGGCCACTAATTAAGTCTGTACAAATTTCAAAAGATTAAAATCATACCAAGTATCTTCTCCAGGCAAATGGAATGAAAATAGGGAAACTGGAAAGTTCACAAATATGTGGGAATTAAACAACACAGACTTAAACATCCAATGGGTCAACGAAGTGATCATAAGGGAAAGTAGAAAATACTTTGAAGAGAACAAAAACACTCTCTAGCATAGCAAAATGTGTGGGATATAGTGAAAGCACAGCTCGGAGGGAAATTTCTAGCTGTGAAAGCCTCCATTAAAATTAAGCAAGATATCAAATCAGTAACCTACATTACAACTTAAGGAACTAGTAAAAGAGCAAACTAAATCCAAAACTAGCAGAAGAGAGGAAATAATAAAGATTATAGCAGAGATAAATGAAAAACAATGCAGAGAATTAATAAAAATAAAAGTTGGTTCTTCAAAAAAAACAAAATTGACAAATCTGTAGCTAGAATGACTCAATAAAAGAAGACTCAAATTACTAAAATTGAAAGTGAAAGTGGGGTTATTACTACTGACCTTTCTAAAACAAAATGAATTATAAAACAATACTATAAACAATTGTACACCACCAAATTATTTAACCTAGATAATATAGATGAATTACTAAAAACACAAAAACTACCAAAAGTGACTTAAAAAAGCAGAAAATCTGAAGAGAATAATAAGTAAAGATTTTGAGTCAGTAGTCATAAACCTCCCAACAAATCAATCCCAGGGCTTCACTGGGTAAATACCAATATAAGATGATGGTACTCTTCCTAATTAATTCTATGAGGTCATCAATACTCTGATACCAAACCCTGGAAAAGATACCACAAGAAAAAGTAAACTACAGACCAATAACGCTCATGAATATAGATGAAAAATCCTAAACAAAACACTAGCAAACCAAATCCAGCAGCATTTTCAAATGCAGCATGACGAGCTGGGATTTATACCAGGAATGCAATGGTGGTTCAACATATAAAATCAAAGTTATACGGCACATTAACAGAATCAAGGAAAAAACCCCACAAATGATCATTTCACGTGGTACAGAAAGAAAAAGAAAAACACTTGACAAAATCCAATAACATTTATGATAAAAAAAAAAAGAAACACCACCCAACATACTAGGAATAGAAGTGAACTTCCTCAAACATGATAAACAGAATATATGAAAATCTCATAGGTAACATCACACTCTATGACTACAATCCGGTACTGAAATAAACAACAGTATTCCCAATTATGGAGCCAAACAAAGTTCTATGGTAAAATAAAATGAGAAAACTTTTCCGTTTTACCTTACTTGGCGTTGCATCTTTGTGCTCAGCTGAGGTCTCCTAAGGCTTCCAGCCAATGATTTGAGTATGTTTGGTTATAAATTCTGGCACATTCCTGTGGAAGGTGAGACTCCTGTAGTAAGTAACTTTGGCTTGAGGATTCCTCCCCATCAACCTGGCCAAACCTCTCCTAGAAATGCAGTGCAGTATGAAACTCCACCCAGTTTTCATTTCTCCCCCTTCCCATTCTTCATATAGGTCACACCTGCTTTATCATCTGAAGCTTTCCTATCTACACCTGATTATTTTCCCCAATAGACCTCCGGCATATCTAAACATGCCTCAGTGTCTGCTTCTCAGTGGACCTGAGCTAATATACTCTGCATGCTCCAATTACACGTATCTCTTTTATGTATAATTGTATTATGGCACTTACCATACTGTACTCTAATGATAATTTCTTTATCTTCACTCTCAGCAGGCTTCAACCTTGGTGAAAGTAGGTGCTGCATTGTATTCATCTTTGTAATCCTCAGAACCCAGCCTATTGCCTAGAACTACAGTCCAGTATTTATCCTTTCCCATCTTCATACAACTGAAGGTTATGTTATTTAGATAACAGTGGCCTACTGGCTGCGAGTGATCGTGGATTACAAGGCAGAGCCGCATGTTACAAATGGTTTACAGATGTATGAAGATGTCATCAGGTTAACTAATTGGGACCTGAGGCAGCTGCATCTACTGGGCTGATTAAGTACCCTGAGCTGCCTTGTCTATTTATCCCAGGGGCTGTACAAATATCATCTTTCTATTGGTGCTATGACATGAAATAGTTTAGAAAACGTTATTATAGAATATACCAGAATCTGTGTCAGAGGACATTTCTGCAATTTGCAAAAAAAAATAAGTTGTAGTGGATTTTGATGTGTCCATCCCCTCCCACAATGGAAGTCCCTGACTTTGCACATTGTAGTAGTTCGTTAACTGTTTAATGAATGAAATATGTTTCACTCTGCACAAAAATTTTTAAATTGCAATAAATAGGTATAATCACATAGTGGGCTTAATAAACATTTGCTAAACTGAAAATTGAAACTGAAAGTAGAAAATACTAGGATGAGAATGAGCTTCACGCTTTCAGATGAACTTCATAACTTCCTGTTATCAAATTGAGATATTTGTAGTGAGGTGGATGGACCTGGAGTCTGTCATACAGAGTGAAGTAAGTCAGAAAGAAAAAAAACAAATACCGTATGCTAACACATATATATGGAATCTAAGGAAAAAAAAAAAGGTCATGAAGAACCTAGGGGTAAGACGGGAATAAAGACACAGACCTACTAGAGAATGGACTTGAGGATATGGGGAGGCGGAAGGGTAAGCTGTGACAAAGTGAGAGAGTGGCATGGACATATATACACTACCAAACGTAAAATAGATAGCTAGTGGGAAGCAGCCGCATAGCTCGGTGCTCTGTGACCACCTAGAGGGGTGGGATAGGGAGGGTGGGAGGGAGGGAGACGCAAGAGGGAAGAGATATGGGAACATATGTATATGTATAACTGAGTCACTTTGTTATAGAGCAGAAACTAACACACCACTGTAGCAATTATACTCCAATAAAGATGTTAAAAAATTATCATAATTAATTGGCTCTGCCTTCGGATGGATTTTCTGCTAAAGGGGGTTATTTCGACAAAGATCAAAGTTCTGAATAAAGTCAATGCAAACTGGAAAAAATAAGCCTGAAGAAATTTATATGCATGAATAATCCTTAATAATGAATTGGCAAATAGGATCCTGGGTGAAAACATGACTTTAGAAATTATGAGCCTCCTTATTTAATTTTCAATATGTTAAACCTGATTGCTAGATAGAATCATGAAGCACTGAAGCTTGAAGGGGCCTCAGAGATCTAGTCCTGCTGTCTCATTTTTAGAGAGAGAAATGGGGACTCTGAGAAAAGTGACTGGGCAAAAAGGTCGCAGAATGAATTGCTGACATAGTTAAAAATAGAACTAAGGGGCTTCCCTGGTGGCGCAGTGGTTGAGAGTCCGCCTGCCGATGCAGGGAACACGGGTTCGTGCCCTGGTCCGGGAAGATCCCACATGCCGCAGAGCGGCTGGGCCCGTGAGCCATGGCCGCTGAGCCTGCGCATCTGGAGCCTGTGCTCTGCAACGGGAGAGACCACAACAGTGAGAGGCCCACGTACCGCAAAAAAAAAAAAAAAAAAAAAAAAATAGAACTAAAATTTTTTGGATCTTAGTCCAGTGTTTTGGTCTGTCTTCTCAGAATTATTGTTCTAGGAAATATTAATATTTAAGGTCACTGATAAAATGTCTCCCACAGGAGGTATATAACTGGCAAGAAACCAAACTGGTGGGAAAAGGCAAGGATTAAACAGAGGAGTAGCTGTGGAGGAACCAGATTCTGAAGAAAGAGGAAAAAGGAGGTTTTTGCTGCATCCCTTACAATTGGACCCAAGCAAGATATACATGATAGTATGTTTTTTTCAGAACCCAGACTTATGTGTGGTTATAAATTATGTCATTTTTTATTAATGTATACTTCACATACAATAAAAATCATACTTTTGGTGTACGTTGCTGTGAAATTTCACAAATGTACATAGTCATATAACTATGGCAACATTCAAGGTATAAAAGAGTTCCATTACCTCAAAAAATGTCCCCATTCCCACTGATAACAAATATCTTCTCCCACCTCCATGTGCTGAAAGCTACTGATCTCTTCTGTCCCTAAGTTCTGTCTCCTCGAAAGTGTCTCATTTTGGGTCTGATTACTTTGAATTAGCTAATGCCATTCAGATCCATGCATGTACCTTCAAGGTACATGGATGAATGAGTTAACTACCAGTAGTTAGCTCATTTTTATGGCTTAGTAGATTCCAATATATGAATGTATCAAAATCTGTAAATGTATCAAAATCTGTTTAACTATTCCCCAGGTTAGGAATATGTGGGTTATTTCCAGTTTTTTATTATTACAACCAAAGCTATGAACATCCATGTGCAAGTTTCTGGTTTATATATGTTTTAATTTTTCTTTGGAAAATACTTAGGAGTAGAACGCCTGGGACATATAGAAAGATTATGTTTAACTGTACAAGAAACTGCCAAGCCAATGCCCTTCTGAGATTGCTCTATTTTCCTACCAGATGCAGAAGATAATCATGAAGGTAAAAATAGCCCTTCTGTAACAACTATCACTTCTTCGAGAAAGCCACCATTTCAAGGGGGCCAACACTATTTGGCCATTGCCACAAGCTGAAAGAGAAAGTGAATCAAAATCAGCCAATTTAGGACCAAGAGACTCAGGAAACTGAACCACATCAAATGAAGCCAGTAACTATCGTGTGCGGGCCAGAGACCTCAGAACTATCTACTGTATTTCCAGAGGTCTAAAATTGTCAACCATGTAAAGGCCAAATATTACAACAACAGAATATATAAATGGTGATGATTAAAATAAAATTAACAAGTTAGGAAAAGTCCTTCTTTCCAGGGGACGTGTGTATATCTTCATGATTTCTCTGATGATGGGAAGAAGGGAAGGAAAGGGGACAGGCAGGTGTGTGAGAAGGGAGAAAAATGGAGTCCTGCAGGGTTGAGGACCACAGTAGCAGGCCCACAATTAGCCAGACATTAGGGATAAGGACTGAGTGAGGACTGAGCACTGAAGACAGATTCCTCCTAAATACTAACACACAAGCAAGGTTGTGGTGTTTCCACCTGTGTTTGTGGGTGAGGATGACATTAGGGCCCAGCTTACCAGAACCCAGATGGAAAGAGGTTTTGAGGTGTGAAAGGTGACAATGACACTCCTGAAAGGCAGACAAAGAAATTGCCAACAGGTGACCTACCTCCTACTGATGTTTGTTGCACCTCACAGTACGTTGTAAGCATCTAAAGACCCTCAGAGGGAACAAAAAATTCACTGTATCAAAAGTCACCCACAGCACCCCCAAGGACTGAAATAATGAAATAATGGAAAAAAATGTCAGAGGACACAACGTCAACATTGATTACTCTACTTTCTTGCTAAGACTCTTGGGGTGGAGCAGTAGCCTCGCAAAGGTGGGGCAGTGGGAGGGAGCCTCCCCAGTGCAAGAGCTAAAGGGAAGCGTTTTCGACAGAGATTTTTAAAACAAAAATAAAACAGCATAGAAGCTGGTCTCGTTTGCATTAACTATATCATTTCTAAACAATGTCAGTGAGTAAATAATCTTTCCCCCCAACTTTTTGTTGGTATAAATTCTAAAAGATTGCTATGGTTAACATTAAATTTTAATTATATATATATATATATATATATATATATATATATGATTATATATGGTTATATGATACATATATATCATATAATCATATATATGTTTACATGTAATTATAATGTACATGTATAATTACTGAAGTACATATATATAATATATGCATATGTGTATATATAATTATATGTTTATTATATATTATATATACATAAAACTATATACATAAGATTTTATACATATGTGTGTATGTGTGTGTGCAAGATTCAAATTAGCACATTTTTTGTACTTATCTTTAGTCATTGTGCAGCATATTTTATTTGGAGAACTTTGTTACACAGCTGGCCCCAGACACAAGCTGACTCACTTACTTCTGCTCCTTTCTAAGGTATTTTCTTAATGATTTGGAATTATTTGAGCTTGCTTCAACTGCACTTCCTGTCTACAATCTCTATAGTAATATATGACACACATACCTCAGCTTTTACACAGTAGCTTATAAACAGACAATGAAAGCACAGTGATTATTAAAAAAAAAACCCTCAGGGCTTCCCTGGTGGCGCAGTGGTTGAGAGTCTGCCTGCCGATGCAGGGGACGTGGGTTCGTGCCCCAGTCCGGGAAGATCCCTCATGCTGCGGAGCGGCTGGGCCCGTGAGCCATGGCCACTGAGCCTGCGCATCCGGAGCCTGTGCTCCGCAATGGGAGAGGCCACAACAGTGAAAGGCCCGCGTACCGCAAAAAAAAATAACCAACAACAACAAAAAAACCCTCAGTTTTTATAGTTCAGTCATTTTATGTAACCACTTGTTTTTATTTGTCTAAATCCATGAAACAAAGAACGAACTGCTAGGTGTAAACTTTTTGAAGGTGTGTACAAAATTTTACTGTATTAGAACAAAGTATTTTACTGAATTTGAACAATATCTTTAAAAGTGAAATTTATTATTCTTTGTTATTTATTTTAAAACTGCAAAGCAAATCCAGAAATTAAAGCGCTACATTTGTTTTATGATTTAGTAGTTAATTGTACTGTTTGCAAAGTCTTTGCTTTCCTTAAAAGAAGCCTTATTTTTACTATAATAAAGTGTTCAATAAAAGTATATTGACTGTATTTTTTCTGATTATTATTATTTCTTTTAATTCATGCACACTACTGGTTTATTTTTCCTATTTAAGAGAATGTGTTAAAAAATATGCCTCTCTGAGTGTCAAATACACATTGTGCCACTGGAAGGGAATATTTTATTGCCCAAAATGCTTTGTAACTTGGCCCTAGTGTCTGGGTTTTTGTTTTTGCTTTTGTTTTTTTTTTCATTTTAGACAGCTTTGCTGACATATAAATGACTTAACGATAAATCACACATCTTTATTTTTTTTTTTTTCGGTAATTATTTAGCCCCTTGGTCTTTTTCTTTTATTATTTTATTTTTATGTTTTATTTTTTATTTTTTTTAATTTTTTTTTACCATCTTTATTGATCTCATTGTAGTTTTGATTTGCATTTCTCTAATGATTAATGATGTTGAGCATTCTTTCATGTGTTTGTTGGCAGTCTGTATATCTTCTTTGGAGAAATGTCTATTTAGGTCTTCTGCCCATTTTTGGATTGGGTTGTTTATTTTTTTGTTATTGAGCTGCATGAGCTGCCTGTAAATTTTAGAGATTAATCCTTTGTCAGTTGATTCATTTGCAAATATTTTCTCCCATTCTGAGGGCTGTCTTTTGGTCTTGTTTATGGTTTCCTTTGCTGTGCAAAAGCTTTGAAGTTTCATTAGGTCCCATTTGTTTATTTTTGTTTTTATCTCCATTACTCTAGGAGATGGGTCAAGAAGGATCTTGCTGTGATTTATGTCATAGAGTGTTCTGCCTATGTTTTCCTCTAAGAGTTTGATAGTTTCTGGCCTTACATTTAGGTCTTTAATCCATTTTGAGCTTATTTTTGTGTATGGTGTTAGGGAGTGATCTAATCTCATACTTTTACATGTACCTGTCCAGTTTTCCCAGCACCACTTATTGAAGGGGCTGTCCTTTCTCCACTGTATATTCCTGCCACCTTTATCAAAGATAAGGTGACCATATGTGCATGGGTTTATCTCTGGGCTTTCTATCCTATTCCATTGATCTATCTTTCTGTTTTTGTGCCAGTACCATACTGTCTTGATTACTGTAGCTTTGTAGTATAGTCTGAAGTCAGGCAGCCTGATTCCTCCAGCTCCATTTTTTGTTCTCAAGATTGCTTTGGCTATTCGGGGTCTTTTGTGTTTCCATACAAATTGTGAAATTTTTTGTTCTAGTTCTGTGAAAAATGCCAGTGGTAGTTTGATAGGGATTGCATTGAATCTATAGATTGCTTTGGGGAGTAGAGTCATTTTCACAATGTTGATTCTTCCAATCCAAGAACATGGTATATCTCTCCATCTGTTTGTATCATCTTTAATTTCTTTCATCAGTGTCTTATAATTTTCTGCATACAGGTCTTTTGTCTCCTTAGGTAGGTTTATTCCTAGATATTTTATTCTTTTTGTTGCAATGGTAAATGGGAGTGTTTTCTTGATTTCACTTTCAGATTTTTCATCGTTAGTATATAGGAATGCCAGAGATTTCTGTGCATTAATTTTGTATCCTGCTACTTTACCAAATTCATTGATTAGCTCTAGTAGTTTTCTGGTAGCATCTTTAGGATTCTCTATGTATAGTATCATGTCATCTGCAAACAGTGACAGCTTTACTTCTTCTTTTCCGATTTGGATTCCTTTTATTTCCTTTTCTTCTCTGATTGCTGTGGCTAAAACTTCCAAAACTATGTTGAATAAGAGTGGTGAGAGTGGGCAACCTTGTCTTGTTCCTGACCTTAGTGGAAATGCTTTCAGTTTTTCGCCATTGAGGATGATGTTGGCTGTGGGCTTGTCATATACGGCCTTTATTATATTGAGGAAAGTTCCCTCTACACCTACTTTCTGCAGGGTTTTTATCATAAATGGGTGTTGAATTTTGTCAAAAGCTTTCTCTGCATCTATTGAGATGATCATATGGTTTTTCTCCTTCAATTTGTTAATATGGTTAATCACATTGATAGATTTGCGTATATTGAAGAATCCTTGCATTCCTGGAATAAACCCCACTTGATCATGGTGTATGATCCTTTTAATGTGCTGTTGGATTCTGTTTGCTAGTATTTTGTTGAGGATTTTTGCATCTATGTTCATCAGTGATATTGGCCTGTAGTTTTCTTTCTTTGTGACATCCTTGTCTGGTTTTGGTATCAAGGTGATGGTGGCCTCGTAGAATGAGTTTGGGAGTGTTCCTCCCTCTGCTATATTTTGGAAGAGTTTGAGAAGAATAGGTGTTAGCTCTTCTCTAAATGTTTGATAGAATTCGCCTGTGAAGCCATCTGGTCCTGGGCTTTTGTTTGTTGGAAGATTTTTAATCACAGTTTCAATTTCAGTGTTTGTGATTGGTCTGTTCATATTTTCTATTTCTTCCTGATTCAGTCTTGGCAGTTTGTGCATTTCTAAGAATTTGTCCATTTCTTCCAGATTGTCCATTTTATTGGCATAGAGTTGCTTGTAGTAATCCCTCATGATTTTTTGTATTTCTGCAGTGTCAGTTGTTACTTCTCCTTTTTCATTTCTGATTCTATTGATTTGAGTCTTCTCCCTTATTTTCTTGATGAGTCTGGCTAATGGTTTATCAATTTTGTTAATCTTCTCAAAGAACCAGCTTTTAGTTTTATTGATCTTTGCTATTGTTTCCTTCATTTCTTTTTCATTTATTTCTGATCTGATTTTTATGATTTCTTTCCTTCTGCTAACTCTGGGGTTTTTTTGTTCTTCTTTCTCTAATTGCTTGAGGTGCAAGGTTAGGTTGTTTATTCGAGATGTTTCCTGCTTCTTAAGGTGGGCTTGTATTGCTATAAACTTCCCTCTTAGAACTGCTTTTGCTGCATCCCATAGGTTTTGGGTCGTTGTATCTCCATTGTCATTTGTTTCTAGGTATTTTTTAATTTCCTCTTTGATTTCTTCAGTGATCACTTCGTTACTAAGTAGTGTATTGTTTAGCCTCCATGTGTTTGTATTTTTTACTGCTCTTTTCCTATAATTGATATCTAATCTCATGGCGTTGTGGTCGGAAAAGATACTTGATATAATTTCAATTTTCTTAAATTTACCAAGGCTTGATTTGTGACCCAAGATATGATCTATCCTGGAGAATGTTCCATGAGCACTTGAGAAAAATGTGTATTCTGTTGTTTTTGGATGGAGTGTCCTATAAATATCAATTAAGTCCATCCTGTTTAATGTATCATTTAAAGCTTGTGTTTCCTTATTTATTTTCATTTTGGATGATCTGTCCATTGGTGAAAGTGGGGTGTTGAAGTCCCCTACTATGAATGTGTTACTGTCGATTTCCCCTTTTTTGGCTGCTAGTTTTTGCCTTATGTATTGAGGTGCTCCTATGTTGGGTGCATAAATATTTACAATTGTTATATCTTCTTCTTGGATCGATCCCTTAATCATTATGTAGTGTCCTTCTTTGTCTCTTCTGATAGTCCTTATTTTAAAGTCTATTTTGTCTGATATGAGAATTGCTACTCCAGCTTTCTTTTGGTTTCCGTTTGCATGGAATATCTTTTTCCATCCCCTTATTTTCAGTCTGTATGTGTCTCTAGGTCTGAAGTGGGTCTCTTGTAGACAGCATATATATGGGTCTTGTTTTTGTACCCATTTTGGTGGGAGCATTTAGTCCATTTACATTTAAGAAATCACACATCTTTAAATTGCAGTTTGATAAGTTTTGATATATGTGTGCATCTGTTAAACCATCACCACAGTCAAAAGTGAATGCTGTGATCACCCCCAAGAGTTTCCTTTTGCCCCTGTGCAATCTCTCTGTTCCACCCCCTTGTTATCCTTTTATACCCAAGTAACCATTTACCTATTTTCTGTCACTATAGTTTAATTTACATTTTCTAGAGGTTTCTATAAATGGAATCATGCAGCATGTACTATTTTATGTCTGTGTTCTTATATCTAACTTATTTCAAGCAGCAGCATCATTTTGAGATGCATTCAGGTTGTTGTATACATCAATATGTCATTCCTTTTTAGTCCTCAGTAGTAGTATTACATTGCATGGGTATGCCCAAATGTGTTTATTCATCCACCTGTTGGGGGGCACTTATTTCCATGTTTTGGCTATTACAAACAAAGATGCTTTCTACATTTATATACAAGCCTTTTAGTGGATATATGCTTTTATTTATCTTTGATAAATACCTGAAAGTGGACTATCTAGAATATAAGGTAGGTATATGTTAACTTCATAAGAAACTGCAAAACACTTTTCCCAAGTGGTTGTACCATTTTATTGATAAATTTCTACCAGCAGTGTGCAAAAGTTCCAGTTCCACCAAATCTTCACCACATTTGCTATGGTCCAACTTCGTAATTTTAGGAATTCTAGTAAATGTGTCATGGTTTCTCATTGATTTTAATTTGTATTTCCATAATGATTAATGATGTTCAGCATCTTATTATGGTCTTATTGTCCATCTCTCTATCTATACTTCCTTAAATGTTTGATATACTTCTCCAGTCACATACCTGGTCTGATTTAGCCTTCATAGTTGGTGGTCTCCTGGGTGATGCTGAACCTTCCCCAGCTGGAGAAGTCTTCTGATGGTTTCCAGTAGGATGGAATCCTACTCTTCCCCAGGAATGGAGGGTTTTTCTGTTCTCTTCCCACAGCTGTGATGGGTCTTCTTCACTTGTGCCTTCAGGACAACAGGGTTTTTTGCACTTCGACCAGGGGTTTTAAAACTCTGGTTTCATAGGGGACACAGGGAAATACAGTCCAGTAAGGGCTATGTACCATTCCCAAAGTAGCTGCTGCTCCCCACCCTCAGGCCTGCACCAAGACACAGTTTCTCTGGTCTCTAGGCCTTCTCTAATTCATTCTCGTAATCATCCAGAGAGCTTCACGGAGAAGTCTGCAACTGGTTTGTATTTTCATTGTATCTGTAGGTCCCAGGAGCTCTATACCTTCATGCTAGCTCATGCTGCCTTTAGTAATTCTTCAAAAATGTTAGCTTTATTTTGCTTATAGTTTATGTGTCTGTCTAGCATCTACCCCAGGTAAGTAGTGCTCACAGCCCATCTCTCCTGGAAGTGCCTGTCCTTCCTTAGATTTCAAGCTAGTTGTTTGCCCTGTATCCTCAGTTCTCTGATGAGTTCAAGAGAAGTTGTGATTTTTCAGATTATCCAGCATTGTAAGGTGGGAGCAACGCTCCTTCTAGATTTCTGCACCCTAAGAGGAAGAAGGAAATCTATCCTTTGCTTTTCATATCTAATAATATTGCATTATAATAATATAGTATATTCTGAGAAAAAGCTGTTGATTATTTGACATTCATTTGGGTCTAGTATATTTTTCAAAGTTCGATTTACACTTAAAAAGATTATGCATACTGAAAAAAAGATTATGCATACTGCTGTTGATAGGTATAAAGACATGTATGTATAGAATTTATAAAATCCACAAAATATTAATATACCTTAAAATATGTAATATTTGTCAGTCTTTTATTGATGTTGCTGTATTTTCTAAATATTTACTTAATTTTGTCTTCTTGATCTATCAGTTTCTAGTAGATTATGTTAAACTCTACAAAAGAACTACAGACTTATTTTCTTCTTCCCATAATTCTGTCAGATGTGCTTCATGTATTTTGAGTCTGTATTTTAGTTCCACTATTGGCTATATCTTTTTGACCTATTGTTCCTTTACCAGCACATACTCTCCTTCTTTGTCCTTTATGTTTTTGCTTCCATATCTTAATCATCAGATAATAAAATGTTTACCTTCCCTTTGAAATATTATGGTGTATTTTCTTATTCCTTCATTTTCTTCTTACTTTTTCTTATGGCATAGTATTTGACCTTAGTTCTGTCACATTTTATCCTTTTCAATTTTGATTTTCTTTTGCTATTTGACTCTTTCACCTTTTTGCACCCTTTTATTTTCAATCTCGGTATCGTTTTTACCTTAAATGTACCTCTCACAGATACTTTATTTCTAGATGACGTTCCTCCTTTCCTTCATTCTTATCTTCCATTCTATAGAGTCTGTTTTCTTCTGCTTCTTTAATGATATACATTCTAATTTTATTTTTGTATTGATTACCCTTATTCTATTAAGACCTAGACTTATATTTATTGTTCATTTTTAGTGTCTCCACCTTATAAAATGCCTATGTCTTGCTCCCAATCAGATAAGAAGTTCAGCACCTCAAATGATATTCCCCCTTCCCCTCCTCCATGCCTATTTAACTCACCATATCAGAGGGCTTTTCCCCCTATCGATACTAATATATGTCCTTATGTGTTCACCTTTATCTATATTCTTCCTTCAATGCCATATTCTTCTTCTCTTCCTCATCATCCTCCTCTTCATCCTTTTTCTTTATTATTTACTCTAATCTGGCACTGCTGGTATCCAAGGAAATGTGTACAATAGAAACAACTATAAAGGTTAAACCCAACCTCCCTCCTGCCCCCCACCTACTGCCCTACCTTGTTCTTAGCTTGGGCTGCTATAGTAAAAAAAAAAAATCCATCAACTAGATGCCTTAAACAACAAACACTTTTATTTCTCATAGTTCTGGAAGCTAGGAAGTCCAAGGTCAAGGTGCCAACAGATTTGGTTGTTGGGGAGAGCCCTTCTTTCTGGTTTGCAAGTAGCTATCTTCTTGTGTCCTCATGTGGAAAAGAGCAGAGAATGAACCAAGCTCTCTCCTGTCTCTTCTTATAAGGGCACTAATCCCATCATGAGGGCTCCACCCTCATAATCTAATTACCTCCTAAAGCCCTCACTTCCTAATACCATCATATTGAAGATTAGGATTTTAAAACACAAACATGCAATCCATAACACCCCCCAAAACACACACACACACACACACACACACACACACACACACATCCAACTGCATTCTAGCACATTAGGCATCTCTTTCAAGACTGGGTTGGTTGTTGAATGCATCTCTGAATTTGATCAACCTCCCTACCTCACCTATACTATCTCAGGGTTAGGTTGATGAAGTGAGGCAGTAGCCTGGGCTCATTCACCATCTTGTCAAGAAAAACTCTGTCAGCTTCTCATTTATTCACTTCAACAAAAGCCTCTGTGTCAACTTTCTCTCCAGTCCCCTGAACACTGACTGCTTCTTCTCTTGACATCAGGTTTGGTATCTGTACATTATATTTTTAAAATATTATCAAACATTGACGTAGAATAATGTAAAGAATGCAGGCCCAGAAACCTCATGTCCAAGTCACAACTCATGATAGGCTTTATGTATTCACCTGCAGTGTGGGGAAAATAATGAAATTGCTGCTATCCTAAATGGGACTGTTGGAAAGCACAAATCAGATAATGGAAATATAAATCTTTGGACACTGTTACATAATATACAACTCTATGGGCTGTATCAGTTATTACTGCTATGGTCATGTGAAACAAGGACCCAGAGCTTTCCCGGAGCTCAGCCATAGACCTTCTGTGAAATCCAACAACTCAGATGTCACTCTCTGGGAAGCCTCCATATATCCCCAAGAAGGAATTGTTCTCGTTCTTGTTTGACTGCTTACACTTATTTGTTCTTGAAAACTGAACTAACTGCTAAATCTGGCTTTTCTTTTCATCCAGATTAATTGTACCCTTCATATCTCACAAAAATCCCTGTAGTTATCTGTCTTATAGTTTGCATATAACAATGGTCTACTCTCACATTTTTTTCTCTCTGACTAAACTCTCAGAATCTCCATGACAAAGGCCATGTCTCTATATCACTGATATCTAACCAACATAGTTCTTGGTCCTGATAAGGTACTGAGTTTAGTGGCACTGACATTAAACAGCATTACAATTTGGAGGTGCTATTTCCACTTGGTGCTGAAGCTGTGGAGCACTGGAATGGTCTAAAAGTTAACTGTGGTAGGAACACAGGGGCCTCCATGAGCCACACACTGACTAACCCATCTCTGAATCATGAGTGAATTAATTTATGCTTTTGTTTACATCCAAATGCACTGAGCACACTTCCTATTCTCTGTAACTCTTCTCCACAACGTCTGTGAGATTAGGTTTGAGATATGCATCATCAAAACTGAGGTTAATAAAAGAAACTATTTCTTTAGAACATGGAGTATCATTTAGACCAATTACTTGTAAACCAAAGGAATACATTCATTTACTAATATTCCTGCT
>NW_006778004.1:4881-34891 GCF_000442215.2 Lipotes vexillifer | reverse complement strand
TCCTGCTGCTATCCCTGAAAAAACATTAATTTATTACCAAGTTACATTGTAAAACTCTTTTAAAATAGGAATAAATGAAATTATTTAATAATAAAATCTAATAATGCTTCAGAAGACAACCTAAACTGAGCATCATGCAAGTCAAATAATAGAAGTATCAAGGACAATGAAATTAGTATTTTTATATTTGAAAGCAATGGAGATAGATGTTTTTAAGTACTCATAAATCTTTATGGTTACAGTTGAGTTGAATAGATGAAACAGATTAATTTTAACTGAAGATAATAGAATAAGAGAGGGAAGAGGAGATTATAGGTGTGATTCATTCAGAAGAAACATTATTTGTTATTTGGGGGGTACAATGGAGGTTATGCTAAATACATTTAGTCCAGGGTGGGTGTTGGGAAATTGAATCTGAAACCATGAACATTACAGAAATCTCCATTTTCATCTCCAAGACATTATGAAAAGGACTTTTCTTTATACTAAATCTTGAAAACATAAGAACTTATCTAAATGAAAATAGATTTTCTCTTTATTATATTAGCAGTAGATAATTTCTGTGAATGATGTTTACTGAGTTTTGAATAATATTATTTAATATGTTTGGTGTGCTGCAGTTAAATCTAATAGTTGTAAATCTTGAACATTAAGCTTTGTTTTGTTTAATAGTAAGAATGTGTGCTTCCTCAGTCCAACTCAACCAAATATTTTCCAGAATGATTCTTTTGCCATGAATACAGTGAGTGCTTATTGAACCATCCTTAGTGATTATATCTTTGTAAAAATAGTTAAATAAGAGAAAATGATTATTGGTACACTTGACTTTGTGCCTTCTATATGCCAGGTGCTAAACTAGGTGAACCATTTTCATGCATCCTCTCTAGTGGTAATATAGTGATTTCTTGCCTTTTTGGAATTGTGGCTTTCCTATTTGATATTATAACTACACATGCCAAATATAGGGCTCATTGGACTCTCCCCAGAGGACTAACTTTGGGGTCCAAGCTGTAAGATCCCCTACATTTTTAGACAAAACCTCCCAACAGGACATGCTTATACACATGTCATATAGTAGATTGCCGTGAACAATATGCTGATTTCCAAGATCAGCTCTGGAATAATTTTGGATTACAGGAAACCATATGTCACACCATATACAAAATATAACTCTAAATGGATAAAATATCTAAATGTAGCAACTAATACTATAAAACTCTTAGAAGAAAACACAAATGTTTAAGTATTTGGGGCTCTGGATTGGCAACAGTTTCCTAGATCTGACACGAGAAACACAACCAAGGAAAAAATAGATAAATTAGACATCATCCACATTTAAAACTTTTGTGCATCAAAGTGAAAATCCACTTCAAATTTCTTTTGGTTAGTGAAGAAAGGTACTAATGGAGGGCTTTCATAAAAGCAAAGTGGCATAAAGCAAACTTCCAAAAAGCGGGGGATACCTGTATCCCCCAGATCAAGATCCTTAACTTAGTCACTTCTTCAAAGTCCCTTTTACCGTGTAAGCCAATACATTCACAGGTTCCGGGGATTAGAGAGTAGACATATTGGAGGGGCCATGACTCACATCACAATCACAGTTAAGAAAGACAACATGACCAGTACTTTAGTATCCCATGTATCTCTGTCCTCCCCACAGATAATTAATACCTGATTTTTGAGATAATAATAATTCTCTTGCTTTTCCCTATATTCCTGCCACTTAAGTATGCATTCCTAGATAATAACTTTTTTCATATGGAAGAACTGAGTAGCAAGCACAAATCGAGCTGTGTTAGGAATGGGTAGCATTGCCACTACTAAGTAAAGACTCCCAGGGTTAGATAAGCTGAAAAGTCATTTCACAGGTTCACTGAAAGTTTATAAGATCCCCTGTTGGGAAAGTCAGTGCATAAATTCATAGTGAACTCCAGGAAGGATAGGGCTAACCAAGGTCAGGGCATCTGCCAGACCTGTAATTTGAACCAGGTACTGAATGGCTGGCAGAGACACGGTCAGGTTGGAAATGCATTTTCTTCATAATTTAGAACTCCCCGCTCCATTATCTTGATTCCAGTATTGCTCTTTGAGATCTCTGTCTTTAAATATGCGTACCTACTAAGGATTAATAATATTTATCGAGTCTTTTGTACTTTAAAGTACAAATTATTTCCTTTAATTACAGACTGATTTTTATGGTCTATCTACACTCGTTTACAATTGCATCTTACACTTCTGCATTTATTTTATGTGAAAGTTTGAAAAACAGTGTGCTATTCAGACACTGATTCTCTCCTAAAGCATGGTTTGCCTACAGTTTAAGAGGATTCAAGCATAAAAGCAGGTTATGTTATTCATTGCTGACTGGTATCCTAAGATCACTTTTCCTCCACCTTGAAATTCTATAGTTGACCTTTGAGCAATATGGGTATAAACTGCATGGGTCCAGTTATACATGGATTTTTTTCAATAGTAAATACGACAGTACTACAAAATCTGCATTGGTTGAATCTGTGGATACAGAGGAACCATGGATATGGAGGAACCAGGGATACAGAGAGCCAACTCTAAGTTATACATGGATTTTCGATTGTGCAGAGGGTCGACACCCCTAACCCCCTCGCCCCCGTTGTTCAAGGGTCAACTATATTACTCTTCCACACAAAACTCACATATATACCCATATGTACACTCAAACACAACCAGCCCAGGCAGAGCTGATATTTACCCTGGACAATTGTTTGGAGCACAGAGGGGTTGCTCTGTTTTCCATCTGGGCTGGTGTTGCCTGTGGTGATTACAAGGTAGCTGAAAACTAGGCGGGGATTAGAGTCCACTGACTGAGAAACTCAGGCTAATTTCTTGTGGAACAATCTAAGGTGGATTTTATTATGAGTCAAATCAGTTGCTTAGAATAGGTTTTTGATAAAGGCATCAATAATAATGGTACAGTGAAATCAGAGAACACTTCCAAGGATTGAATTGTAAAATTCTGTATGTCCATGAAATACTATATTGAGAAAATAAAGCCTTTATGGGCCTTTAGGGACTTTTAAACGAGAACATACATGCAAGAAAAAAATGAAACTTTCCAGTATCACTAAATGAATGAGGCTGAAGTAGTGGTGAAAATGTGGCTGTTTACACGTAACTACAATACTTTATTAGCAATGAGGGAGAAAAGAAAGCATATAAAAGTATATATCATGCATAGAAAGTACCTTATTTTTATGACGAGTACTGATGCATCCACTTCTATTAGCTCTTCAGGTTCCTTTAAGTAGAATCAGAGAGGAAAGCTTGTTAGTGGAGTTCTGCCGCTTAAGTATATAAAATAAAAATGTCTTTGGAAACGAGCCAGATCTTTGAAGTTTCACTCTTTAGTCCAGACCAGTAATACCAAGGCAAAGAATTGACCTTGACCTCAAAATGCCACCATTTGAAAAAGGCATGCCTGATATTTTAGTATGAAATAATCCTCACCCGCAGAGCAAAGGGCAAGGAGACTGAAAAATATTTTCTGATATTTTCTTTTCCCCACATCATAGCTGCAAAGTCATAATAAATCTGGCTTTCTAGATGGTTGGAGAACTGAATTGGATTTGATGAAGTGCTACCCTTGGGGCCAAAGGCTTCCTTTTTGAAGTCTCTTAAAATATAATTATCTTAGCTTATCACTCACTGTGTCATAAGCATTATGCTAAGCATTTTATATACACTAGCTCCCTTAATCATAACAATCTCCTCATGAGAGAGAAACTCATTAATTTTATCCCCATGTAACAGATGAACATAGTTGTGTCAAATAAGGTAAGTCACACCACAAATCCAAACTAACAGCAAATCCTGTTGCCTCTACTTTGAAAATTAATCCAGGCTCCCACCATTTCTCAACATCACTACTGCTACCATCATCATACAACACTTGGTAATTATAATAGTCTTTTATCTAGTCTTACAATAATTTTACCATTTTCCAGTCTGGTTACTGAAACCAGAAGGGCTGAATGACGTCCACAAGATAATATAGCTGCTTATTACTTGAACCAGAACAACAACACATGTATTGCTACTCATTTCCAACACTCTGAAAGTTTTCTTTAACAACACGATGCTTGTTTCTAAACTCAGTGTTAATGTTTGAATGAAAAAAAATGATCTCATGTGCGAGGCTGCTGCTAAAGAGAGGATTTTTGCTTGAGTGTTTCCTTTGTCTGTTTTTTTGGGTGGGGACACTTTTATGGACCGGCAATCATACTTTTTAAAAAGAATTGTTATTGATACACAGATACCCTATCAAAGATTCAGAATGAGCTGGTAGGAGGTATGTGCCTGAATGTTATTATCATGAAAACAGGGATAATTGAAAATAGGCTATTGTGAGGTCAAACAGATCTTGGAAGCAATTATTTTCTGTATATACCCCAAAGTGCCCCAGTTTTTAATACTCAGTTATTAATAGATACCTATAGAAAAATTAAATGAATGTACGTTACAGTTAAAAGTTGGAAGAATATTAAAATCCATAGTATAAACGTATTTTATAGAAGTGCTAATTATAATATGGATACATTTTAAAGCTTGGCATGCATTTATTTATTTTTCTAAATTTCTCAGGCCTCTCTCGTCTTGCTGCAGGGCCAAAAGCCTCCACAGGCCCACAGTGGTTCCCCTGGGTCCTGGTACTGCCTGCTACACCCTCACCACTCTCCAAGGGGTCCTAGTGCCACAGGTCACAACACAGCTCACAGGGCCTAAGTGCCCTCCCCTTGGAGGTCTCCTAGGCCGCGTGAGGAATACAGGAAATGAGCCACATATGTAAAATATATAATTAAGCATTCAACCACAGCAAACAGAAATGTTTAATCCAGAAACCCATTTTCAAGATAGTCATACTACTGGAGTATAAAGCGAACTCTTCTGTTTTGCTTTTGTGCTTCATAATTCGTTTGTGTTTCCTTGACCCTGCTACAGTTTATAATACTTTGTTGTCAGAGTTTTCTAAATGTCTGACCCTGGTTATGCTAAACTGAATGACTACTCTTGTCCGCCAGAAAATGTTTTGTCATCAAATCCTGTGTGGGCATCACATTATATTTTAATCACTTTTTAGGGTATTACATAAATACAACAAAAATTGGTACACCATGAGTTTTCTAAAACAAGTGGGTGAAAACATAAATACCAAACAACTTCCACAGCTGATATCCACTTAGGAAACATGATTTTAGAGAGAAAGGAGTAATTTAGAGAATTATGATTTGGTTATATATGCTAATTAAACTGTGGTTTCATTTAAATCCTTTGTTAGTAGACCGAGGTTAATCATCATGTAAGAGTGTGAAATATCAGAATATAATTTCATATAATTTCCCAACTACCCAAAGAATTATCTCCAAGGACAACTGGCATCTGCTGAGTCATTCTATTCTTCCCTTCAAACTGCTCGAGAGAATTGAGAAAAAAATTAAATAGTGATATACAAAGGAAAAAGTCACTAAACTAGAAGTGAGAACACCTGGATTCTAATCTCAGCTTTGCCTTTTAATATCCAGGTTAACTTAGTTGAATTATTTACCTTTTCTAAGGCATAACTTTCACGCCTTTAAAATGGGTATACCAATCTGCCTTATTATAAACAGTATTAAGATAAAGAGTATTTCCAAAAGCTTCCATATTAATGGGTTAATGGGATGTGTGAGAAGGAGTGAATATGATACCTAAAGAAAAAACAAACAACTCAAAGTCCACCTTCAGCACATATTGTTACACACTGTAAGAGAAAGGATTGGAAGTGAGAGTGGGTAAGGAACATAAAGGGACCCAACTACTAAAAATTGTTTCAATGGCTACAAATTGACTTTTGAAAGCACCTCGTTCATCAATTACAAAACAAGCAGGGCACAGTAGTTTTCTCTGACACTGGTGACAGGACTCCAACCCAGTTACCTGCTCTATATGAAGTACAGCAGGGCAAAACATACAGCTGAACGTGAAGAACATTTTTTTATTTTTATTTATTTTTATTTTTTTATTTATTTATTATTTTTTTTTGCTGTATGCGGGCCTCTCACTGCCGCGGCCTCTCCCGCTGCGGAGCACAGACTCCGGACGCGCAGGCCCAGCGGCCACGGCCCACGGGCCCAGCCGCTCCCTTTAAAGTCCTTCTCAAAGGACTTTTCCTGAGATGCAATAAAGGGAACTTATCCAGTGCCAGGTGTGTCTGGTGGTCTGTGGCCAGGCTGCACTCCCGATACTAATTCCTGTGGCCCTCGGGTCTAAGCTGCTGAGGATCATTCTACTCAGCCTCGAGGCCCACGGGCCCAGCCGCTCCGCGGCACGCGGGACCCCCCCAGACCGGGGCACGAACCCGCGCCCCCCGCATCGGCAGGCGGACCCCCAACCACTGCGCCACCAGGGAAGCCCACGTGAAGAACATTTTATTAATATAATCAATCTTATAAGAACTTGCACTCTATGATAAGAGAAAAGAGTAATAGCAACATCCAGGAGAAAAGTTAAGGGGTCAAAGAAAATACTCTATTCGTGTTAATTTGGGTCAATCACAGACCTAGACATCTCTCTTATTTTCCTAAGATAAGCAAACATAAAACATAACAAAACCAAAATGATGTCTTGTCATCATAGGTCTTGTATCATATCATAGGTCCCATAGCATAAAATTGAGTTGACCATAACGAAGTAGATAAAAAGTATATTAGTTAGTGCATGAAAAAGAATATGTATTTTTACCTATATCTCCTCTTCAAGCTCAGTATCATTCAAGAGAGCAAGGGCACTATTAAACTAAATGAAAATGAAGGAATAAGCAACAAGATAAAATTTAAAATTAAAGAATAAATGAGAGGTAAAAATTTAAAATGAAATGGAATAAATAATACACAAATTTCTAGAAATTAAAAATTGTATATAAGAACTCCCACATAGAGGAGCCAGTGTGTCAAAAGACTAAAGCAGTGTTTTGGAAAACAAATGCAAGGAGCTTCCTGAGCATGCAGACAAAGAGTACAAATAGGTGCTAATTGTTTTTGTTTTTGTTTTTTTTCAATCTATTGCTATGTTACGAATTAACTCAAAATGCAGCAAATCTAAAAATGCACACATTCATCATTATCTGACAGAATCTGTGGGTCCAGAAACTGGGAACAGTTTAGCTGGATCCTCTGGGTCTATGTTTCTCACAAGCTGCAGTTAGGCTCTGCTCTCATCTAAAACCTCAACTCAGGAAAGTTTCACTTCCCAGCTCATTTATGTGGTTGTTGGAAGGACTCATTTCCTCACAGGCTGTTGAACTGAGGCCTCAATCCCTCATGAGCTACTATCCAGAAATCTCCTTTGATTCCTTGCCAGGTGGGCTTCTCCACTGAGGATCTGACAATGGGGCAGTTGACCTCATCAGAATGAGAATTACTAGCAAGATGGAAGTCACAGTTTTTTGTAACGTAATCATAGAAGTGACATCCCATTACTTTTGCTGTAATCTCTTTATTAGAAAAAAGCCACTACGTAGAGCCCACATTCAAGGTGAGGAGATGATACAAGAGATCAGTATCAGGAGGTAGGGTCTTCAAGAGCCATGCCAAAAGACGGCTTTCACAGTAATAATTCTAGTAAAGATGATAACAATAACTATAAACAAATAAATAAATAAAAGCAACACACTATCAGAAATAAATGGAACAATATTTTCAGAAATTTGTAATTCAACAGCTGGGTATATGACTATAGTTTTCATATATTTAGGCATTATGAAAGCAAATGCTCATAATTTTAACCAAAGTATAATCAAATGTTGACAAATTATGACCAACCACTTTTAAGATCCTAAGTTAAAAAAAAAAGATGTAATCTAACCAACACAGAAGCAAATTAAAACAAAAAGCTTATAAATGGGAAGGGAGTGGTAAAACTATCTTGGCAATCAACATAGACACCATTTTTACCTGCAATAAAGTTAGAATCTGAATATATTAGTATGGTTGAAATACAAAATGTAAAATTATTCTTTGATGAGAAGGTAAATAATGTAAAACAAATAATTTTAGATAATCTAATAGTTCCAAAACTCCAAATTATATAGGAAAATAATTAAGAAATACAAGAAGCATCAGAAAAAAATTTTAAATGCTAAGTTACTTATTTCTGTAGGAAGTAGATAATGCATACCTGTATTTTGACTTTGTAGTAAAAAATATGTAAGTTCAAGGCTGTTTTGAAAAAAGTGAGCATGATTAAAATGTGGTAAGAATATATTATCCAATTTATCCAATATTTTTGGGGATCCAGCTCTTAAGGAAAAGGAAATAAAAGCAAAAATAAATAAATGGAACCTAATTAAATTCAAAACTTTTGCACAGCAAAGGAAACCACTGACAAAATGAAAAGACAACATACTGAATAGGAGAAAATATTTTCAAATGATATGACCAATAAGGGATTAATATCCAGCATACATAAACAGCTCATATAACTCAACACCCAAAAAGCAAACAACCTGATTAAAAAATGAGCAGAAGACCGGAATAGATATTTTTCCAAAGAGGAAATGCAGATAGCCAACAGGCACAAGAAAACATGCTAAACATTTCTAATCATCAGGGAAATGCAAATCAAAACCACAATGAGATATCACCTCACACCTGTCAGAATGGCTATTATCAAAAAGAACACAAATAACAAATGTTGTCGAGGATGTGGAGAAAAGGGAGCCCTTGTATGCTGTTGGTGGGAAAGTAAGTTGATACAGCCACTGTGGAAAACAGTATGAAGTTTTCTAAAACAACTGAAAATAGAACTACCATATGACCCAGGAATTCCACTCCTGGGTATATATGTGAAGAAACACTAAAACACAAATTTGAAAAGATACATGCACCCCAATGTTAATAGCAGCATTATTTAAAATTGCCAAGATATGGAAACAGCCTAAGTGTGTGTCTGTGTGTGTGTGTTTATGTGTGTACACACAATGGAATACCACTCAGCTACATAAAAAATGAAATTTTGTCATTTGCAGAAACATTGATGGAGGGCATTATGCTAAGTGAAATAAGTCAGAGAAAGACAAATACTGCATGATCTCACTCATATGGGGAACCTAAAAAATACAAGCTAATGAATATAACAAAAAAAAAGATTCAGACTCACAGATATAGAGAACAGACTAGTGCTTACCAGTGGGGAAAGGGAAGGGGGGGGGTCACAACACAAGGGTAGGGGATTAAGAGGTACAAACTATTATGTATAAAATAAATAAGCCACAAGTATATACTGTACAACACAGGGAATATAGCCAATATTTTATAATAACTATAAATGGAGTATAATCTTTAAAAACTGTGAATTAATATATTGTACACCTGTAACATATAATATTGTATAGTGACTATACTTCAATTAAATTTCAAAGCATTTGATAATACTAAAAATAATAAGAGCATAGAGGCAGCATAGAAAGGAAGAATGAAACAGAGTCGATGACTTTAAAAGAAGTTAGTGATAAGGAGGCATAAAAATAAAATTGAATTACAGAATTTTGATCAAAAATAGTAATACTGAATACAAATGGATTAAATTATGCTACTAAACAATAAAGTCTCTCATACTAGAAAAGGACTAAATATAACATGTATATGGTGTAATCCAATTTAAAGTCAAAGGTTGGGTGCCATGCAGGTTGTTCTCTACACTAAAACTTTTTATCAATAAAAATGAAAAATGTACTAGAGAATGGACTTGAGGATATGGGGAGGGGGAAGGGTAAGCTGGGACAAAGCGAGAGAGTGGCATGGACATATATACACTACCAAACGTAAAATAGATAGCTAGTGGGAAGCAGCCGCATAGCACAGGGAGATCAGCTAGGTGGTTTGTGACCACCTAGGGGGGTGGGATAGGGAGGGTGGGAGGGAGGGAGACACAAGAGGGAAGAGATATGGGAATATATGTATATGTATAACTGATTCACTTTGTTATAAAGCAGAAACTAGCACACCATTGCAAAGCAATTATACTCCAGTAAAGGTGTTAAAAAAAATAAAAAGAATGACACTCTCTGATGCAGCTAAGGAGAATAAAAAATTATAAAACTTTTCTGGAAAAAAAAAAGAAAAATGTAAATGAAGGAATCCCTGACCCATAAAATAAGATAAAGAACAAAAAAGTAAGTCAATAGTAAGTGCAAACAAAAAAATACTAAAGATAAAAGTAAGAGCCTGTGAGGTAGAGAAAAGACTATATCTAAATAATATATCAAAATCTTGTGCTTTTTTTTTGAAAAAAAACCCATAAATCACTAGATAAGATGATCAATAAAACATGAAGAAAGCACAAAATTGCAAAATGATACGACAGGAAAGAAATAACAATTGAAATAGAGAAAAAAAATTAAAACTCAAAAGAGACTAAGTTGCAAACATCTTTGCAAATATGTTTAAAAACCTAGATGAAATGGGTAATTTCTTTGGGAAATACAGATTACCAGAAGTTATCTTATTTGTTTAAAAAGCTTAAGCAGACCAATTTCCATTGAATAAATAGAGGAATTTATTAAGTAAGTGCCCCTCCCCCCAAAAAAGCACAAGGGCAAGGAAGGTTCAGAGAATTACAGCAAATCTTTAAAGACCAGATAATCAAATGCTCTAGAAATTATTCAAGAGCATTGAAAAGAAAAAATAAATCTTCTGTAATTCTCTTTAGAACTAAGTATAACATGGTCTAAAGCAGAAAGAGTAAAAAAGAAAGACTACAGACAACATCACTCGTGAATACCAAAGCAAAAATATTAAATAAAATATTAACAAACAGAATCCAATACCACATTAAGAAAACAACCGGGATTTGTTCCAATAATGCAAAGTTGGTTCAACATTAGGCAAACCATTAAAAGCATTACTACATTAATAATGAAAAGACATATTACTATTTCCATTGATCCTGAAAAGGCATTTTACAAGCTGCCAACATAAAATCAGATACTGGCTTTAGGATATATAGGATATATAGATAAATATATTCTAAGACCAGTGTCTTATTTCATAGGAAACATTAGCATTATTTCCATTAAGATAAGAAACAAGGCAAAGATTTCCGCTATATCACCTACTGTTTCCATTTGTACTAGAATTATTAGTAAATTTAATTAGACAGGAAAAAATCAATTATATATAATACATAATAGTACATGATGAAGAATAAAACTACTTCTATGTGTACTTAGAAATTTTAAGAGAATCCATGATTAAACTAACTCAAACAGTAAAAAAAATTCAGTAAAATAGTAAGATATAATATTAACATAAAAATCAACAGTCTTCAAAAACAGGAACACTAAACAGGATATAATGACAGAAGAAACCCTATTCACAGGAATAAATGGACGATTAATATCCTTGGGGATAAATTTAACAAATAATATGCAAACTTACATGAGGAAAAATTTTAAACTCTCCGGAAAGACTGAAATGGAACAAATAAAAAGGCATCTATTATTCCTGGATAAGGTAATTCTATGTTAAAAGATGAGTATTCTCATAAATTCATTTATAAACTCAATATAATCCCAATAAAAAATACCCACAAACTACTCTACAGTGTTAGACAAATTGATACTAAATTTCATATGGGGAAACAAACATGCAAGATTAGCCAGGAAACACTGAGAAAGAAAAAGTATAAAGAGGGGATGAGCCCTACCAGACATTAAAGCAAAATATAGTGTCTAATTAAAGCAGCTTGGTGTATGAATAGAAAAATAGACTAATGGAATAGAATGGAAAGTTCAGAATTATATCCAAGTATATATGAAAATTTAGTATATGAAAAAGATTAAATTACTTTTAAATCTCCCACCATAAAAAAGAATAAACTCTAGATGAATAAAGTATCTAAAGTAAAAATGATAATAGTAACAATAATAACACCACAATAAGAATACTAGAAAAAAGGCATGGGTGCATTCCTTTTTAATCTGAGTGTTAGAAAAAAACTTCTGTGACTCAAAACCAAAGATTTAAAAATTTGACCATATACATACATATGTACACATATATTACATGCAACAGACACCATTTGAAAAGTTAAAAGACAGCAAAGGAATAAAGCCCAATAGAAATCTGGAGAAAAGACAAAAACAGATAATTTACAGCCATACATATACATGGAATACAGATACTGCCCACATAATCCCCAAAGTAGAAAAACGCAAATTAAAACAATACTGCAATCTCATTTCTCACTTATCAAACTGGTAAAAATTTTTAAATGTACCAACAAACCTTGATGAGGTTGTGGGAAAACATTGTTGGTAGGAATGCAGACTGGCAAGACCTTTCCAGAAAGAAATCTGGAAATACTTAAGAAAACTAAACATGCAATTTATCTTCTGACCCAGAAATATGACTTGTTGGAAACTACCCTGAAGATACACTTCCAAAAATACAGAAGACATATTTACAAGTTTATTGATTGCAGCATTGTTTGTAATTGTAATGTTTAGGAAATATAGGAAATCATCTAAATGCCTTTCCCTAGTAGAGAATTTGAATAAACTATGATACCTCTATGTAATCCTAATGCAGCTGTGAAAATAAAGAATGATACCCAGGAAGTTCTCTGGTGGTGCAGTGGTTAAGAATCCACCTGCCAACACAGGGGACATGGGTTCAAGCCCTGGTCCGGGAAGATCCCACATGCTGCGGAGCAACTAAGCCTGTGCGCCACAACTACTGAGCCTGAGCTCTAGAGCCCGTGAGCCACAACTACCGAGCCTGCGTGCCACAACTACTTAAGTCTGCATGCCTAGAGCCTGTGCTCTGCCACAAAAGAAGCCACTGCAACGAGAAGCTCGCACACCGCAACGAAGAGCATCCCCCGCTTGCCGCAACTAGAGAAAGCCCATGGGCAGCAACGAAGACCCAATGCAGCCAAAATAGATAAACAAATTAAATAATTAATTTTAAGAAAAGAATGATTTCCTTCATATATTAATTTTAAAAAGCAAAGTGCAAATAGAGTGTCTTCGGTAGGCTACTCTCCATGTAAGACAGAAGGCAACATAAATATGCATTCATCTGCTTATCTGTGCAAAATAAATACAAAAAAGTTATATCAGAAACTAAAGAAATTAAGTATTGGGAGAAGGTGCAAAGGAGGAGAGAATGGGAATGAGTTAGCAGAGATGAGGAACAAATAACATTTATGTGAACATTTCTCTAAGCATACATTTTTGTATAGTTGTATCTCTTAAAGCCATAGTAATGTTTCACAGTTTTCTGAAGTAAATGAACAATTAAAACTAATATGAGGGCTTCCCTGGTGGCGCAGTGGTTGAGAGTCCGCCTGCCGATGCAGGGGACACGGGTTCGTGCCCCGGTCCGGGAAGATCCCACATGCCGCGGAGTTGCTAGGCCCGTGAGCCATGGCTGCTGAGCCTGCACGTCCGGAGCCTGTGCTCTGCAATGGGAGAGGCCACAACAGTGAGAGGCCCGCGTAACACACACACACACACACACACACACACACACACACACACACACAAAAACTAATATGAATGTATGGGGAAATAAAATGGAATACAAACCAGAGCAAAGAAATATATTGATATTAGAAAGAACCACACAGAAGGGAGTGGGGAAGAAAAGAACTAACCTAAATTACTTCGGAAAATGTCATTTTGACTGGATACTGTAGGGCTAAAGACAAAAAAAAGAACCAAACTGCTGTAGATAGTGCACTCTATTACTAAATATGTTTTCACAGAAGTATCGTTGAACGAATATGTGACTACATTGTAGATAATGAGAGCCAGTTGTGTAAGGGGGGATTGGAGAGGTATTCTGAAGGAAAAGAGTGCCATCATCAATTTCTGTCCTCCAGTCATTCCATGAAATATAGTGCTTGCCAATGATCAATGATCTAAGTCAAATGCGGAGAACAGACTCAACCAAATGAACATCATCCTATTGCTCATTGCCGTAGGGGGCTGAAAGACTTCCAATGTCATTGCTCATGGGAGTATTTTGTCACTGTCTATCAGTGCACGCTTGGCTCCAGAATTTCAAAATTCACTTCCCTCCTCTTCCTCTGCCTCCTCCTCCTTCCTCAAGATATTTCATAACCACTAGTGACAACTTGCAGAACATTAGAATTTTGCACAACCCTGGGTGAGAAATTCTGCTCTAGGGTCACCACTAATATAGTGAGATAATACATCTAACAATCTAATGGGTCTTCTGATAGCAGGGGCTGAGATGAAGTTTGGAGAAAGCCTTGTGATATGCAGCACAGCTGTGGGGTGAGCATTTCCAATGAGTGAACCACCCTGGGCTGAATTAGCTGGGCTTGAATATTCTAGCTTTGCTCAGTCACTAGATGTGGCCTGCCCCAGTAAGGGCATGACATTAGGTAAGGCAGCATCTGTAGCTGAGACACATCCTGAAGGAGCTGACAGCTGGGTAACTAGTCCTTTCTTGAAGCAGATAATAAGTGAGGCATCACCATATCTAACACAGTCCATCTCACGTACTTCCCAAACGCGCCCCTTCCACATATATTTGGGGAGCTCCCCCTGTAGGATTCTGGTGGGCCTTTTTTACTAAGAAGAAACTAGAAGAGGAAAGTTAATGGACAAGCTGCAGCCTCATTCCCTGAACAACTGAGGCTCACTGTCTCTCCCAAAATCTATTTTAGATTCTCCTGATTCTCAACTACCACCTGTCGACTGAAGAAAAAAACACTACCTAAAAGTTGTGTTATGTTTTATTTGGAGACCTTACTAAGGACTAGAGCCTGCCTGGGAGACAGGCTCTCAAATAGCTCTGAGGTAAGGGAGGAGCCAGGATATAGAAGAGATTTTACTGGGGGAAAAAAAAAAAACAAACGTAGTCGAACATCAAAAGATGACCGCTAAATCACAAAAAACAGACATCTCAAGTTAATGATTTTAGCACTTTTCTATGTATGGGAAGATGCAAGACTCTGGGCTCAATGAAATTATTCCTTTGATATGCACTGTAACTATCTGGGGCCATTATCCTGTTTTTCTCCATCCTGCCTTCCCCTCAGGGCACACCATCAGGCAGGCTGCAGAGGCTGAAGGCTTGATGGCTGGCAACATTCTTTGTTTACTGAAATGGCAGGCAACCTTCTTTTGTCTACATACCAATGCTGGCCTCAGTGGCTTACCTGGCACCCAACCCAGACCCCCATTCCTGAGGGAACTGAGGTAACCATCTCCTACTCAGGCCTGGGATGTTTTACCTGTCCTTTTACAATCATATTTGGGTAAATAAATACCAAGAAGAATCCAAGTGGATCACCAAAGTGTCATACTTAGCTCTCTGAATATATTCTCCCCTATTTTCTACTAATGAAATATAAATCAGGATCTTAGTGATATGAGGCATTCCTGCGCTGTTTCTTAAGCGGGATGAGAAAACGTGGAGCCACCTAGAGTGTGTGTCCTTGTTGCAGTTTCATGAATTTGACCCAATATGTTTTACAACTGAGCCATGGACCAAGTGTATTGAATGTCTGAATATTATAGCTGCTAGTTGTGTACTTTTCTAGGACAAGCATTTCATCAGTAAAGGACTACACAATAGTGGTTTCTGCAACTTCTAGAAGAAAACTTTATATTTTTACTGGGACTCATGAATTTATCCTTCCTCTATTTTTACAGTTATATGAATATGTGTAAGCCATGTCAGAAATAAGATATATGACTATCATATGTCTAAGTTTTAATATCATCAGAAATAACTGAATAACAGAATCTGAATGTCTCATGCTTAGACATATCATTAATTAAAACTTTACATGCCTCCTAGCAAAGTATATATGGCCTTTTCTTATTTATTAATCATGCAAACCATCAACATGTCATCAGAATAATTTCCTAATCTTTTTCCTGCCCAGAGACCAACACGACATCTGTGTGAGCCAGCTGATCCAACCCAATTTTATTGTTCTGTCTCTGCCATACATTACAATATCTGTATTTGCTTTCTTAGTTTCCACAAAATGGCCTCTTGGTATTGGTATGTGTTTCATGAGAAAGAAAATATGAATGGGAACAATGATTTTCAGAATGGTAATATTTCAAATTGGATATTTAAATTGGGTTACTATTTTATATCATAGGGAAACTTCAAGTTTACTGAGATATGATAAAACCTATGACAAATAAAATATGGATCAGATATATTAAATGTAATTATTGGCTATGGCAATTTTCCACAGTACCTCAAAACCCAACTTTAATCATCATTATATGTACATGTTTTAGAGGTTTTATACAAAAATTATATTGATAAACAGACACAGAAAGAACTTTGTAACAAGAACACATATTTTTTGTCTGCTTAATATTTAGTTTGAAATATTTTCTCTATCAAATATATCCTTAAAGTCTATTTTTACATTCATGAATTCATAAGAATCCTAAGCAAGGCCAGGATAAATTTTTCAACAAGTTCGATAGATTTTTTTTTTCAGAAGAGACATTTCATTTACATGGACCATCTTAAACCAATAGCTAACATAGTATATCTGGATATTGGGGTCACACCACAGCTGAGTTCATGCCTAATTAATACTAAATATATAGTGACTGCTTACTAAATGCCTAAAACTCTTCTAAGCACGTTACATGTATTGTATTAACACAGTTCACACTCACAGTAGCCTATTAAGTAAATACTATTCTTCTCCTTCTCCTTCTTCAAGTTTTACAGATAAGAAACCTGAGGCAAAGACAGTTTATTGATTTGCCCGCAACTAATAGGATAAAAGTAAAAATCAGTTGCTGGTTACATATATTTACAAGCCAACAGTGCCCTAAAAGACTTTCCAAATAAATTATTTTCTCCTAAGTGCTTATACTATGACCCTGTAATTTTTTTTTATCCCTTCATTAGCCACTCTCTCTTTTGAAGCCCTGGGTAAATTCTAGTAAATTCTAAATAAGTTTATGAATGAACTAATTAAATTTCTTTATAGTTCATTTTATGAACACAGGACCTCTGCACATATTGGTGAATTAGACTAGGGATGGGGAACTTACTTGATTTGGTATAATCATTATGATGGCTAATTTTATGTGCTAACTTGACTGGGGTAAGGGATACCCAGAGAGCTGGTAAAACATTATTTCTGAGTGTGTCTGTGAGGGTGTTCCCAGAAGGAATTACCACATGAATTGGTAGATCACCCTCACTAATGTGGATGGGCATCATCCAACTCATTGATGGCCTAGACAGAATAAAACGGTGGAAGAAGACTGAATTTGCTCTCTGCTTGAACTTGGACAGCCATCACCTCATGCCCTTGGACATCAGTGGCTCCTGTTCCTCAGGCCTTCATGTTTGGACTTGGAAATACACCACTAGCTTTTCTGGGCTTCCAGCTTGCAGATGGCAGATAATGGGCATGAGACAATCTCTCATAATAAATTACCTATCTATCTATCTATCTATCTTGCTATCCATCTATCTACTATTGGTTCTGTTTCTCTGGAGAAACCTGATTAATACTGTCATATACCACTTATAGTCTACATATTTTATAGTAGAAAAAACTGGACTTGTATTAAGAGAGAGGAATGATTTCCAGCTCTGTACTTAAAAATTTTATGACCATGTGAGAGTAACTTAAAATGGCTGAGCTTTACTTCTATCATCAATAAAGTGAGAAAACGTCTGCCTCACGGATAGCATTTATAATGCATACATCATGGTGCTTGATCTATTATATATGCTCAATGAATCTAAATAATATAAATCCTATTTAATCTCAAGACTTGACTTCTGTATATCCTCTTAAGGATTTATCTCAAGTCTTCCATCCCATTTCCCCCACCAATATATAATCAACAAGTAGTTAATTTTCACTACAACCCATTTAATTACTATGAAAAAACTGGATATTAATGCAAGATTTTTGATCAGTTATTTCTGTTTTGCCTGTTTTTGTTTGTAGTTGACCAGCAGACTTGCTGAATTGTTCTCATTACTTGATAATGTTCTAGGAGATATGGTGTAACTTCAACAGGACTTCCTTTTGACTACCCTGTTTTTACCTCTGTTCTGATTCAGTTATTTCATTAAAAGACAGCCTTCAACATTTTTCCTCAGGTAGAGGTTTATGGGTGGTATACCCTCTGAATCCACACATATGTAAAAATATATTTTTTTAAATTTTACTCTCCAGATGACTGCTGTTTGGGATGGCTACAGGATTTTGGAATCACAGTCTTTATCTTCTACCGGCTTGTAGAGAATGTCCTAGTCACTTCCTGCTTCTTGTATTACAGTTGAGAAAACCAGTAAGACTCTGAATCCTTTGTAAACTACCTTGGAAGTTTTAAAGATATTGTTACATTATTGGAATTCATAAACTTCCCTAGGATATCTCTATGTGTATACCTTTTCTCCCTAGGAGCCCTTTCAATTTGCTGGTTCAACTAAGCCTTTTCACTCATGAGTCCCTTCAGTTTGCTGACTCCAGTCTTCCGGTGAAGCTAAATTTCTTCTATCATTTGTTTAATTCATATATTTCTTCCAATTGATCCATTTTCTTCTCCTGAAACTTTTCATTTTCCTGGGTCTATCTATAAGGTTTCTTATTTTCCTCTTCATGGTTTTTGTTTTTATCTGTTTTAGATTTTCTTCAACTTGATTTTTTGGTCTACTAATTCAGTTCAGTCTTCAGCATTGATCATATTCTTTTCCATTTTGTCAATTGCAATTTTTAAATTCAAAATCATATTCAAAAGAAATTTTTGATATATTCTAATTGTACCTCTTTAAGAGCTAACTTCTGTCTTTTTCATTAATTCTATTTAAACGGTGATCTTCTCTATTGAAAGTTATATTGACTTTCTTCCCTCCTGTTACTGAGACCCTATAAGGGAGTTATCCTTCTCATTTCTAAATCACAGTTTTCTATTCTCCTAGAACCCATAAAAATCGGCTAGAGGGTCTTTTTTTTAAAAAAAAACATCTTTATTGGAGTATAATTGCTTTACAATGGTGTGCTAGTTTCTGCTGTACAACAAAGTGAATCAGCTATACGCATACATATATCCCCATATCCCCTCCCTCTTCTGTCTCCTCCCTCCCACCCTCCCTATCCCACCCCCTTAGGTGAACACAAAGCACCAGAGTTGATCTCCCTGTTCTATGAGGCTGCTTCCCACTAGCCATCTATTTTACGTTTGGTAGTGTATATATGTCCATGCCACTCTCTCACTTTGTCCCAGCTTACCCTTTCCCCTCCCCATGTCCTCAAGTCCATTCTCTACGTCTGCATCTTTATTCCTGTCCTGCCCCTAGGTTCTTCAGAACCATATTTTCTTTTTAGATTCCATATATATGTGTTAGCATACAGTATTCGTTTTTGCTAGAGAAGTGGCAAATAATCCAGTGGCAGGAGGCAGTGGTTTTGTGGGTCAGCGTTGAATGAACAGGAAACCATTAGGCAACCTGCTGAGATGTGGGGATGAAAAATTTATGCTTCTGGGTTTCTTGGAGATACAAACCAAATTTTAGGGGTTGAAAAGAAAGAGCAATTTCTTCAACTGACCATATTATTTAAAGGAATTGCCTTTTCAATATGTATAATGGACAATAAGTTGATATAATGTTTATCACAATTCTCAGGAAAGAAAGATTAAACACTGTAAAGGCAGGAGAGGAGAATTCAAAGAGAAGATAAAGAGGCTTTTTATGTGCTTTCTTCCACACTAATCAACCACAGACACAGGCAATGTCCTTGAACCACCCTTCAGTTCATGCTTCCTGGATTTCCTCTGTCTGATGTTGAAACCTGGCTACCTTTCTGTTTAGCTGTAATTCCCCTCATGTACCAGGAGCAATTCTTCTAGGGCAGAAACATCCCACCCCAATCAGTTTCACTGGGTTCATCAGGGATTGGGAAGGACACTCAAATACTATATGCAGCAAATTAGTAAACATACAAGTTTAGTTCTTTGAAGGGATTCATAGACTGAGGTCCCTTAGAAAACCCTGAAACACTGGTCTTTATCTTCAAGCTCTGAGGAGAGGCAAATCTTCTCTTCTGCTGCTATTCCCTCTACTCTCATCTGGCAGTCTCCAGGACTGTCTCTGTCACAAAGATCTCAGAGAACCTTGGACCCTCTAGGCTCTACAAACATGGCGATTCTACTTGCTGTTTCATTCCAGATACAAAGTCAGAAGGAAAAAGGAATCAGTACTTGAGGATCCACCTTCCCATGCCATCCAAAAGGGTAGGGGATACAGAAAGAAAGGCCACAGAGAATATTCCTTTGTCAGTGAAATGCTCAAATTCAGATCCTTACTCAACTCAGTGATTATCTATCATATTTATTTTTAAAATATGAAAATGGTGTCAGGGGAAAATGCTATTGCTTCAGACTGAATGCAGGTATGTACGTAGTCAGTATCACTGAAACCAAATTAACCATGAGATTCAAAATACATTTTAAATATGTTTATGATAAACAGTCTGCTGTGACTGAACCTATTCATTTATACTGAAATGACATATTGCTG
The DNA here is from genome assembly GCF_000442215.2 of Lipotes vexillifer. NCBI lineage: Eukaryota > Metazoa > Chordata > Mammalia > Artiodactyla > Lipotidae > Lipotes > Lipotes vexillifer. Next base: position 14,318 of record NW_006778004.1, on the reverse strand, counting down.
CACTAACCAATTACCACATAAGAGCATTAATGGTGTTAAGGAATTTCAGCTGTAAGCTTTACACTGAATAGAAAACAGAAGAAATGAACAAAGAAGAGGTAGAAATAGTATATGTCATTTTCAATTATCCAGCTAAAATTTAGTTTAGCTTTCCAGGGTATACCAGGTCAAAAAATATGTAACACTTGATTCTGCTGATTGACTTAAACTTCCCATTCCTTTCTATGGCCAGAAAACCACTTGCTTGGCAACCTTAAAAAAAAAAAAAAAAAAGGAAAATAATCTGCTCAATGTTAATTGTAATTCACTGGCCTCATTTTCTTTTGTTAGAGAAGTCCCAGCAAAACATGGATCACAGCCATGAATCAGGCCTGTACATTCCAATCAAGTTCCCTGGTTTTGACCTCCTTGGGGATAGGGTAGAAGAGGATGATGCTAAGACCCTAGAGAGGTCATGCTGGGTCACTGACAAAACGCTTTTTTTTGAAATCATTAAAATCCTATTGAAAAAGTACCAAAGGTAACTCAGTGGGGGAAATGACAGTCTTTTAAACAAATAGTTCTACATACTACATAGTTTTTGAAGGCATAGTTTTGAAGTTTTCAACGCCTACGTGTTTTCTCATGAATAAAACCAAAGTGAGGCCTCGCTGTCAGATTATCTGTATGTTCCCTTCTGAATCCACTGGATTCTGTGATTTAAGTGTGTTTAAACAAGGCTGTCATCAACAATCATCCTGACTTTTAAAAGTGTATTCTACTTCAGAATTATGTGTGGAATAAACACCTTAAAAGTGAAAAAATAAACAAATGGTTCTAGAAATTTCATGACCATATATACAAAAAAAAAAGAGAACCTATACACACACTTTACAATTTCACAAAGATTTACTAAAACTAGATCATAGACCTAAATATAAAATGCAAAACTATAATACTGCTAGTAGATAACAGAGGAGTTTTTAAGATACAATACCAAAAGCACAACCAATGAAAGAAAGTTGATAGTTGGGCTTCATTAAAACTAAAAAAAAAACAAAACTTCTGCTCTAAGAAAACTAAGCCACAGACCAGAAGAAAATATTTATAAAACACATATTTAATAAAGGACTTGTATCCAAAGTAGACATATTTAAAATAGAAAACAAGAAAACAACCCAATTAAGAAAAGAAAAATGACATAAACAGACACCTTACCAATGAAAATATATAGATTGCAAATAAGCACATGAAAAGATGCTCAAAATCATATGTCTTTATGAAGTTGCAAAGTAATCAACAATTATAGTCCACTAAACATTTATTAGAATGGCTAAATTAAAAAAACAAACAAACCTGACAATAAAAATTTCTGGTAAGGAGGTGGAACAACAGAATCTCTCATCCATTGCAGGTGGGAATCCAACACAGTACAACCACTTGGAAAACAATTTTGCAGGTTCTCAAAAGCTAACCATAGTTTACCATATGCAACCTAGCAATTTTGCTCCTAGGTATTTACTAAACTGATTCGAAAACTTATACCTACATGAATAGCTATCTGCATGTGAATATTTATAGCACTTTTATTCATGACTGCACATATTGGAAGCAAAAAAGACGTCCTTTAATAAGTGAATGGATGTACAAACTGTGATGTATCCATACAATAAAATGCTATTCAATGATATAAAGAAATGACCTGTCGGGCAAGGAAGACAGGGATGGATTTCAAAGCCATATTGCTAACTGAAAGATGACTGTCTGAAAAGGCCACCTATTTTATTATTCCAATTATATGCCATTTCAGAAAAGGCAAAAATATAGAGACAGAAAAAGATCAGTGATTGCCAGGAGTTCAGAGAGAGTGGATATGTTGAGTAGGTGAAGCACAGGAGATATTACCATCATGGAAAATTAGGTAACGAGTACATAGGCCCTCTGCATTATTTCTTACTGCTGCATGTAAATCTACAATTATCTCAAAATAAAAAGTTTGGGGCTTCCCTGGTGGCACAGTGGTTGAGAGTCCGCCTGCCGATGCAGGGGACGCGGGTTCGTGTCCCGGTCCGGGAAGATCCCACGTGCCGCGGAGCGGCTGGGCCCATGAGCCATGGCCGCTGGGCCTGCGCGTCCGGAGCCTATGCTCCGCAACGGGAGAGGCCACGACAGTGAGAGGCCCACGTACCGCAAAAAAAAAAAAAAGTTTAATTAAGAAAACCAACCAGCTGAAACCAAGTTAATAATACATTTCATTTACCCCAATATATCTAAAATATCATCATTTCAACATGTAATCAATATAAAATAGTAATAAGATGTTTTGCATTTTTTTGGTATAAGCCTTCAAAGCCTGGTGTATATTTTATATGGATAGCATATCTCAAATCAGATGCTCAGTTTCCTCGGGAATGCTTGATCTATGCTTGATCTATATTTACGTTTCATAAAATTTAATGTTGAAAACTTAGATTCATATGTTCAAGTTATCCCAAACATACTTAAAGATTTCCAATAATTGAAACAGTTACCAAAAAGGCATCTTCCTTTAATATCTCTATCCACATGGCCAAAACTGGCTCATCTCTTTTAGAAAAATTGATTTCACTTTGAAGCAAAAACGCATCGATTTCAAATTACATATGTCCAAGTGAATTAAATTCACTAATTCTTGTATCAACTCAGTATTATTAATACGGAATTCAAAGGGAGTATTTCATAAGTTGAAAGTACTTTCAGTGTACCAATATATACAAAATGTTCTTCACATCTGTCTTGTAGTTTTTGCAGTCAATGTATATAACGCTGTCTATTACAATTAATACCTTCATGTTGATTCAGGATAGGAAAATGTGTAATGTCATTATTATTTATATAAATTCTGAAAAGTTTCTATTTGCGTATAAAATTGTGTACCTCTCTAGCTGCATCACAAGCTTTTCCTTTCCTTGGAGCTTCAGTTCCATCTCATTGAGATGCAATGTAGTACTGGTGAGAAAATGTAAATCATAGCATCAATTTTGGCTTTGATTACTGAATATTTGGCAAGTATCTCCCCCCCTTTTTTTAAACATCTTTTTTGGAGTATAATTGCTTTACAATGGTGTTAGTTTCTGCCGTATAACAAAGTGAATCAGCTATGCGTATACATATATCCCCATATCTAATCCCTCTTGCGTCTCCCTCCCACCCTCCCTATCCCACCCCTCTAGTTGGAGACAAAGCACCGATCTGACCTCCCTGTGCTATGTGGCTGCTCCCCACTAGCTATCTATTTTACATAAAAATATGGAATGCTTCACGAATTTGTGCGTCATCTTGTGCAGGGGCCATGCTAATCTTCTCTGTATCGTTCCAATTTTAGCATATGTGCTGCCGAAGCGAGTACCCCCTCCCCCTTTTTTAAAGGAAATCTCGAATTGAAGTTAATGGTGGAGTAAATATTTGTAAAGCTCTTTCATGACTCAACCAATGAACGTTGACAGAGACCACAGATCATTACATTTGCTGTCTTTCATTACTTTTAAGAGTTCCATCGACTGGTGCTGATTCATAACATTGCAGTAATATACTAAACAACTTCACCACTGTACCTTTGATATAGAGTCTGCTTCAGAACATTGAGCAAAATAGTTTTAATATGTATCACGCTGGGAATGAAGTAATAAGAGAAACATCATCCCATAAATCCAGATGTTTTTTTGTTTGTTTGTTTTGCGGTACGCGGGCCTCTCACTGTTGTGGCCTCTCCCGTTGCGGAGCACAGGCTCCGGACGCGCAGGCTCAGTGGCCATGGCTCACGGGCCCAGCCGCTCCGTGGCATGTGGGATCTTCCCGGACCGGGGCACGAACCCGCGTCCCCTGCATCTGCAGGCGGACTCTCAACCACTGTGCCACCAGGGAAGCCCCAAATCCAGATGTTTTACCTGACTTAGCTGGAATACCATCTTTTTTTCTTATTGAGCTTAAATTCTTTTCTGACAAATGTAAAATATTCAGATCTATCCCATGAGTTTTATTTCCTAGGCTTCAAATTGATATTTCTTCATAAATTTGGATGCACTTTGACACAAAATATACCCAAAGTGTTACCTGGGCAATGTCTCTTATATTACATGCAGTAGTGACCTCTGAGCTGAGACTGGCCCCAGGGGGTCTTTTACAGTACTATATGGGCTCCAAACCCAGAAGCATAGAGTAAAAAACAAGGGAGTCCAAGGTCATGATGCAGTATACCCTATATGACTGTAAATTTAATCCAAGAGCTCTCTAGTGATTATAGCTATCTGAAAATGGAGTGCATTGAATGGATAGATTGTGAAGTTTTCCATATCTGAAGTGTTCAATTAAAGTCAGAGTTTGGTAGGGATCCCACTTGTTCTTTTTGATTGTTACAGAATTTTCAGCAGTAGGCATAAAACTAGTAGTATAATAAAAAATGGGTCTCTTCACCCCTGTCCACTTTATCTGAATACTAGTTAGAGACTGGGGATCTAGAGCACCAGGAAAAAGGCTGACTTCGCCTTGATTTCACTACCTTGGCAAGGGCAGAGACTACAGCTTAGAAGCCTCTCTAACCTCCCACAACCCAGTGTTTAACCCACAGATTTATACACAGTAATGCTCAGTGAATGCCTGCTAAATCAGTGGGCTTTAATGTAAGGTACATGTCCTTGGAGTACACAGATAATTTCCAAGAGGCCCACAGGCATGGCTACACCTAAGGGCACCAGTTTTCAGATCTTCCACTGCCTATGTACCCTTTCTAAAACTAACCTGCCTGAACACACCTCTGGTCCAGGCTCATGCTGGTTCTGCTTTCACATGTCCACTTCAAAACTGTCCTCCCGCTTTACAAAAGAAAGGCATCCAACTCAAAAATCTGGAATCTTACTATAGTGCCTTACGTTATACTGATAGCCTCCCAGATGCCAAGCAAAAGGGAAATTTGCAATACAGTGAAACTTCCTTTAACAAAGAATGGTATTGAAATGTGGTATTTGGAGTTATCTTGGAAAGTTCTGAATCCAGATACATTGTAGAATGGGGTGGTGAATAAAAAAAAATTGCTTAACGAACTCTCTTCCTCCATATCCCAAGCATTTTCAAAGAATTGATTATCAGTAGAGTTTTGTGAGAGCAAAACAAAGAGAGCATTGTTAAGAAATATGGATGGTGATGGTACTTTCAGATAGGTGACAAACTCAAGGTAATGCTTTGTGCCTTACCCATCTTAGATTTAGAATTCAGAAGTCAGATGCAGTCATGAAGAGTATATTAATACACTTATTTAAATTGGAAAAAAATGAAGTCAGACTTTTTCTGACAGAGTCTGATTGGTTTCATAATGAAGACTGCCATCGATAATTAGTTTATTTGACAAGTTGATTGCCAAATTTTTAATATGTTAAATCTGCATCCCCACAATTTTGAAAAAAATATATTTAAAGCTCATGATAAGATGAATCATTTTATATAAAACATCTTTTATTTTCAAAAGTGGGCTGAAATTAACAATATTTTAATTCCTCAAAGCTTTCCAAGTATATAAAGGTTCCTATAAGTAAGGGAGGAATACATGTAAATAGGACCCATTTAAAAATTTTCAGAATAGTTATGAGCACATATATTCCATAAAGGCAGGGGTCTTTATTTTCTTTGGTTCACTGCTTTATTTTAGCCTACAACAATACCTGACACATAGTAGACACTCAGTAAATATTTGATGATAAATGAGTAAAGTTTTCTGTATTCCCCTGGTACTGGTTCTCAGCATGTTGAAGAAAGAGCAGTATATCAACTTTTAGAATCTGTTTTTTTTTTTTTTTTCCTTGCGTTATGCGGGCCTCTCACTGCTGTGGCCTCTCCCATTTGCGGAGCACAGGCTCCGGACGCGCAGGCTCAGCGGCCATGGCTCACGGGCCCAGCCGCTCCGCGGCATGTGGGATCTTCCCGAAACGGGGCACGAACCCGCGTCTCCTGCATCGGCAGGCGGACTCTCAAGCACTGCGCCACCAGGGAAGCCCTAGAATCTGTTTTTTACTCTTTCACAATTTTCCACTTGCAAAGTTGAACCTTTCACATAATTTAGTGCCATTTAGTTTTGTCTTTTTCTCCTGGATTTCACACATATTTTTTTCTTCTTCTTTTTTTTTTCTTTTTTGCATTTAAGGGAAGGAAAGTTTGGTGATATGCCTCAATTCAATTAAGTTTTCTTAGAAATCCAAACTTTGGAAAGACTTTTATAGCTCCCATACTTATTAGAAAAATGAAGACAAAGGGAAATTCAATGACTTAAACTCACTGCTATTTCTAGTCAGAGTATACTGCTCTTGGCTGTGATCATAATGTGCTCTATAGTGAATGAATTGGCCTAACAACAATAGCATCATAAAGAATTTAAAAAACAGGAATAAATTTAACCAAGGCTGTGAAAGAACTGTATGTTGAAAACAATAAGACAGTGATGAAAGAAACTGAAGACAACACAAACAGATGGAAAGATATACTATGTTCATACATTGGAAGAATCAATACTGTTAAAATGACTATACTACCCAAGGCAATCTACAGATTCAAAACAACTCCTATCAAAACTCCAATGGCATTTTTCACAGAAATAGAACAAACAATCCTAAAATTTGTATGGAACCACAAAAGACCCTAAATAGCTAAAGCTATCTTGAGAAAGAACAAGGCTGAAGTCGTCATTCTTCCTGATTCAAACTATTCAATACTGTTAAAATGACTATACTACCCAAGGCAATCTACAGATTCAAAACAACTCCTATCAAAACTCCAATGGCATTTTTCACAGAAATAGAACAAACAATCCTAAAATTTGTATGGAACCACAAAAGACCCTAAATAGCTAAAGCTATCTTGAGAAAGAACAAGGCTGAAGTCGTCATTCTTCCTGATTTCAAACTATACCACAAAGCCACAGTAATCAAAACAGTATGGTATTGGCATGAAAACAGACACATAGATCAATGGAACAGAAAAGAGATCAGAAATAAACTCATGCACATATGGTCAACTAATTTATGACAAAGGAGTCAAGAATGTACAATGAGGAAAGATAGTCTCTTCAATAAATGGTGGTGGGAAAACTGGATAGCCACATGCAAAAAAAAAGAAAAAGAAAAAGAAAAAAATGAAACTAGATCTCTATCTTACTCCATACACAAAAATCAAATCAAAATGGATTAAAGACTTGAACATAGGACCTGAAACCATAAAAGTCCTAGAAGAAAACATAGGGGATAAGCTCCCATTGATCTTGGTGATGATATTTAGATTTGACACCAAAAGCAAAAGCAACAAAAGTAAAAATAAATAAGTGGGACTACATCAAATTAAAAGGTTCTGCACAGCAAAGGAAACCATCAACAAAATGAAAAGACATCCTACAGAATGGGAGAAATATTTGCAAGTCACGTATCTGATAAGGGGTTAATATCTAAAAAATATGTTTTTAAAAACTCACACCACTGAATAGCAAAACAAGCCAACCATCTGATTGAAAAATGGGCAGAGGAACTGAATAGACATTTTTCTAAAAAAGGTATACAAATGGCCAACAGGTACATGAAAAGGTGCTCAACATCACTGCTCATCAGGGAAATGCAAAACAAAACAATGAGATATCACCTCACACCTGTTAAAATGGCTATCATTAAAAACACAAGAAATAACAAGTGTTGATGGGGATGTGGAGAAAAGGGAGCCCTTGTGCATTGTGGATGGGAATGTAAATTGGTGCAGCCACTGAAAAACAATATGGAAGTTCCTAAAAATTATTAAATAGAGCTACGATATAATCCAGCAATTGCACTTCTGGGTATATATCCAAAGGCATTAAAAATAGGATCTCAAAAAGATATCTCACTACCATGTTCATTGCAGCATTATGCACAAGAGCCAAGCTATGGAAACAACATAAGTGTCCATGGACAAATCAATGGATAAAGAAGGTGTGGATGTGTGTGTGTGTGTGTGTGTGTGTGTGTGTGTTTGTATACAATGCATGTATGTACATACAACAAAATATTATTCAGCCTTGAGAAAAAAAGGAAATCTGTTCTGGTTTGGACCATGTAGAGAATATGCATATATATACATATATATGTGTGTGTGTGTGTGTGTGTGTGTGTGTGTATACACACACACACACACACACACACATATACATATATATGTATATATATGCATATTCTCTACATGGTCCAAACCAGAACAGTAAAGATATTAAAATCATACAAGATGAAGAATAGTTGAAACTTAGTAATTATTATCCTGAAAAATAGAAAATTTATAGTTGATTGACAGCTTTTATCTTGTTATGTGAAAGATATTTGTTTGTATATGTCAACAGGATTCAAACAAATAATTAAAAATGATAAGAATTGTAAACCAAAAGGAAGACATTCCTAAGAACTCAGGCATATAACTAGAAACATTCAATAGTCTGTAACTAGAAAAATTCAAACATCCTTTTAAAGGATGCTGTAGGTTGTACTTATTTTTAAGAACAAAATTAGATATATTTAATGCCCATTATTGAACTAAAATCCCATAATCCTATAAATCCTATGATGCTACAGCTAAGTTGTGTTGAACATTTGTTATACGTGTTCATCACTGACAGATAGTTTTACCTAGTTTTTTTTCTTTAGACCTATGTGATAAACCTTATTATCATCACTGTTTTACATATTAACAAACTGAGGTATTTAAAGTAACTTACTCATGCTACCACAGGCATCAGGTGGGTGAACTAGGTCTTAAAACACTTGAAGGCTACCCGCAATTTTAGATTGAGTAAAATAACTCTCACCTCTATTTTCTTCTTTTATTGTGACAACCAGGTACTTGGTGGTTGGGTACAGTAAGTTACCCTTACCCCTTTAGAACAGTGAACGTTCAAATATGTAAAGTCTATGGGCAACTTGTCTAATATTACAGTTAATTACTGGCACCAAAAGTGGATCTTCAACTCAAAATCTCCAACAGCCAGCAGGGATTTTTACAGTAAAAAAAGTGTAAGACGCATGTGGAATCTAAAATATGACACAAATGAACTTATTTATGAAACAGAAAGAGACTCATAGACATAGAAAACAGACTTGTGGTTGCCGAGGGGGAGGGAGAGTGGGGGAGGGATGGATTGGGAGTTTGGGACTAGCAGATGGAAACTATTATACTGTATATAGAATGGATAACAAGGTCCTACTGTATAGCACATGGAACTATATTCAGTGTCCTGTGATAGACCATAATGGAAAAGAATATGAAAAAGAATACATATATGTATAACTGAATCAGTTCGCTATAGAGCAGAAACTGACAAAGCATTGTAAATTAACTATACTTCAATAAAATAAATTTTCAAAAAAGTGTAAGAAAGAAAGAAGCCAAACTCTCTAAACGTTTTTTTTTTTTTTTTTTTTTTTTTT
>NW_006778004.1:0-4871 GCF_000442215.2 Lipotes vexillifer | reverse complement strand
TTTTTTTTTTTTTTTTTTTTTTTTTTTTTTTGTAAATACAATGAATTCAATAACCCAATGACAGCTGATGTAGGAGAATTCTTTAGTATTAGCAATTACAATATCCTCGCAGGGTTTAAGCCTTAAAAATCCCTGCCTTTAGCCATGATACATGAACTGAGACAGGAAGAAGGAATAATTGAAGGGCTTTGGGGAGATTTACATGACAAGCACCTGTGGTAAACTGTCCCATGGATTCTCAGGCTCAGTGAGTTTTACATTATGTGAAATTTTAAATCCCACTGCTGAAGTTTACAGACATGTTTGTCTTTTGTTTTTGAAGGAATTGGGAATAAGTCATCTAAAACTTATATGATAATCCTTACCCTGAAAACCTTACACAACTTTAGTAAAGCAAATGAGCAAAGCAAAGTGCTTTGTAACTTTCTGTATCTACAGACGGAACAGTCTGTCATCATATTCCAAGAAAACAGTAAATGATCTGATACCATTTCTTAGGAAGCCAAAAACTTATTTTATCAACTATCTCTTTTAAAATAATTATGTCTTGATTGAATAGTACCCTCATTTTGTTTGCTCAAAAATAAAGAGATGGATTGCTTGGACTGATTCCCGGCAAGTTTGAAGTCATCTCAGTATAAAGAGAGGCTGACTGAATCAAACCTTTGTCCTCCTAACTCTTGGCCATGTGGCTAAGACAAGACACGCCCTGCTTTTCAGGTAGCTGTGCATCACATCAGCCATCTCTGAGCTCTCTGGTCACATTCCCAAGATTAAGCCCTGAAATTGAGAGTCTTTTAAAGGTTTACACTCAGCAGCAAGATAATCCTCATGGAAGAGTGCACATGAATTAATCTTCACAAAAAATGAGAGGTCACATTTTTCAACATATTTTGAAGCCATTTCCCTCAGCTGTTGATTGGATTTTTGAATTGTGGCTTTGACATCAAAATAAAAATTTATAAGTTCCATAAATTAAATTGATTTAGAATACCTGTCATACTGGAAATAGTAAGAAAGTAAGGCTGTCAGTTGAGAGAGAATTACTTTTTAACCCTTAATATAGTGAAGGTTAGTTGCATTGTGAGCTCTGAAGCCATATGGATAACATTTTCATTCTTGATTACATTAAAATCCATTGATCTATCCTGAATGTTGAGTGGGTCTTTTTTGCATATGTGATTACTAACATCCTGCATGGGTCATCTGGAAAATGTTCATAGAGTTATGTAGATCCTCCAAATATTGACATATTTCATTATACAGTATCAAAAATCACATTCCTTAATATTACCACCAGTCTGATCAGAAAATACTTCATGTATTGGGAAGCTTACAGCAACAGACACACATTTTCCAAAATTATTTTAAGACTTTGAAAGCTTGAATTTTACTATTGGGAACAAATGCTGTCAGTTAATTTCCTTGATGTTATAAGCTCATTTATATCATTTTTGACAAACTGCTTGTCAAATACTGGAGTCTGAATAGCCATGGTTTGTCTGTCAGTTGTTCTTTCTAGAAACAATAAAATTCCATAAAAGAAAGCAGACAGTTTGACTCTCAACTCAGTCACACAAGTCCTTTCTGTTAAAAGACAACCATGAGCCGGTGGAGTCAAGATGGCAGACTAGGAGGATATGGAACTCGCACTTCCACACAACTAGGGCACCTACCAGGCACCGGTGGGGGACCATGGACACCTAAGGGGATGGGAGGAACCCCCAGAGACTGGGTAGGACGTGGGGCGTGAGGGGAGTGAAGGGGGAGGGGAAGTGGAGGCGGGATGGGACTGGTGCCCATGCTGGGGGAGGGGAAGGGATCCCACGCCCTAAGGGGGAAATTGGGGGACCACTGGGAGGGCAGAGGACCAAAAGGGAGCGTGGCCAGGTTTCCCCTGCCCACTTGGGCCCACGGGAGCCTGCTGAGATACGAGGCCTGATCCTCTGCCCACCAAGGCCCCCTCCACCCATGCGGGTCCTGAGGGAATGGGAGGGAGGGAAGGGGGAGCAGAAGTAAAGGCCGGACCTCCAGGACCAGCACCCCTGAGGGGTGGCTTGGGGAAGGGAGGACTTCCTACACCCAGCAGGACCCACCCATGGTTAGGGGTCCAGTGGGGACAGGGGAGACTTTGGGGGAGATGTTGGGAGAGGGGTGTGAAGGAACAGAAGGGAACACGGCCAGCACTTTCCCTGTCCACTTAGGCACCGGGGAGCCTGTTGGGCTCCTGGGACTGATCCTCTGCCCTCGGAGCCTCCCTCCTGCCAGGCAGAGCCTAAACCCTGCCCCTACACCCCCACCCAGGGCCCTAACTCTACACTCGGAGAACCCCTCTGAGACCCCCTCCAACATGCTGGGCCTAAACCCCACCCAGACAGCCTCACTCAGGGCCTAACCTCCAAACTCTGGAACTCCACACTCTGCAGGCCCCCCATTGGATGTGCTGAGTCTCCACTTCCACACAGGTCCTAAGCAGAGACACCACCCCATGCTTGAAGGTGGCCCCGCCCACAAGGCCTTTTCCAGCTGCATGGATCTGGACCCTAGGCCCTGCCCCATGCTCAAAATCCCCCACCTAGGCCCCACCTCACCCTAAATCCCACCCTGCATAAGTTCCACCCCCGCCTAAACTCCACCCCCAATAGCCATGGCCTTTTTTTTTTTTTCTTTTTTCTTCTTTTCGGTTGGGGTTCTGTTTTACCTTGCTGTTGTTGATTCATTTATATTTTTATTTTTTCTAATAAATCTTTTATTTTTCTAATTTTATTTTATTCTTTATACTTTGTTACTTTTCTGCTCTTTTTGGCTTGTTTCCCCCCCCCCCTTTTTTTTTTCTGTTGTGGTTTTGTTTTACCTTGTCATGTTGTTTCAATTATATTTTTATCTTTCCTAATATATTTTTTATCTTTTCAATTTTATTTTATTTTTTATTCCTTGTTATTATACTGCTCCTTTTTTTCTTCCTTTTTTTTTTTTTTTTTTTTTTTTTTTTTTTTTTTTTCGCCACACCACATGGCTTGCAAGATCTTGGTTCCCAGGCCAGAGGTAGGATCCAAGCTCCTGTGGTGGGAGTGCTGACTGCAACAACTGGACTAACAGAGAAACCCAGACCCCAGGGAATATTAACTGGAGTGAAGCCTCCTGGAGGTCCTCCTCTCAGCACCAAGACCTGGCTCTACCCAACTGCCTGCAAACTGCAGTGCTGTAGGCCTCAGGCCAAACAACCAGTAAGATAGGAATACAGCCCCACCCACCCATCAAAAAAAATAACTGAAACGACAAAAAAATATGTTACAGACGAAGGAGCAAGGTAATAAACCTACAAGACCAAGTAAATGAAGACAAAATGGGCAACATACCTGAAAAAGAACTCAGAGTAATGATAGTAGAGATGATCCAAAATCTCGGAAACAGAATGGAGAAAATAAAAGAAACATTTAACAAGGACCTAGAAGGACTAAAGAGCAAACCAACAGTGACGAACAACAAAACAACTGAAATTAGAAATACTCTAGAAGGAATCAACAGCAGAATAACTGAGTCAGAAGAACAGATAAGTGAGCTGGAAGATAAAATGGTGGAAATAACTGCCAGGGAAAAGAATAAAGAAAAAAGAACGAAAAGAATTGAGGAAAGTCTCAGAGACCTGTGGGACAACATTAAACGCACCAACATTTGAATTATAGGGGTCCCAGAAGAAGAAGAGATAAAGAAAGGGTCTGAGAAAATATTTGAAGAGATTATAGTTGAAAACTTCCCTAACATGGGAAAGAATTTCCTCTAAAATCAGGAAACTGAAAGCATTTCCTCTAAAATCAGGAACAAGACAAGGATGTCTACTCTCACTACTCTTATTCAACATAGATTTGGAAGTTTAGCCACAGCAATCAGAGAAGAACAAGCAATAAAAGGAATCCATATCAGAAAGGAAGTGGTAAAACTGTCACTGTTTGCAGATGACATGATACTATACATAGAGAATCCTAAAGATGCCACCAGAAAACTACTAGAGCTAATCAATGAATTTGGTAAAGTAGCAGGATACAAAATTAATGCTCAGAAATCTCTTGCATTCCTATACACTAACAACAAAAGATCAGAAAGAGAAATTAAGGAAACAATCCCATTTACCATTGCAACAAAAAGAATAAAATACCTAGGAATAAACCTACCTAAGGAGGCAAAACACCTGTATTCAGAAAACTATAAAACACTGATGAAAGAAATCAAAGATAACATAAACAGATGGAGAGATATGCCATGCTCTTGGATGGGAAGAATCAATATTGTGAAAATGACTCTACTACCCAAAGCAATCTACAGGTTCAACGCAATCCCTATCAAATTACCACTGGCATTTTTCACAGAACTAGAACAAGAAATTTTACAATTTGTATGGAAACACAAAAGATCCCAAATAACCAAAGAAATCTTGAGAAAGAAAAACGGAGCTGGAGGAATTAGGTTCCCTGACTTCAGACTATACTAAAAGCTGCGGTAATGAAGACAGCATTGTACTGGCACAAAAACACAAATATAGATCAATGGAACAGGATAGAAAGCCCAGAGAAAAACCCAGGCACATATGATCACCTTATTTTTGATGAAGGAGGCAAGGATATACAATGGAGAAAAGACAGCCTCTTCAATAAGTGGTGCTGGGAAAACTGGACAGCTACATGTAAAAGAATGAAATTAGAACACTCTCTAACACCATACACAAAAGTAAACTCAAAATGGATAAAAGACCTAAATGGAAGGCCGACACTATAAAACTCTTAGAGGAAAACGTAGGCAGAGCACTCTACGACATAAATCACAGCAAGATCCTTTTTGACCCACCTCCTAGAGTAAGGGAAATAAAAACAAAA
>NW_006778003.1:0-320 GCF_000442215.2 Lipotes vexillifer | reverse complement strand
GTTGGGTCATTTGCCCAAGGTCACACAGCTAATGAATGCCCAAATCACTGTGTGACTCCAGGGTTCGGCTCTTAATCCATATAAGCATCCTGCCTCCCCCTTCAGCATGTTAAAGCCCCGGAGAGGTCCTGGGGATGAGGAGCCTGTTTTCCAGTGTCTAATAGCACTCCCCAAGTCTCACCTCCTACCTTTCTGAAGGTGATGCTCCCTGGAACACTCTTCACAACTCCATGATCAAATCTCACCCCATTATTCTGCCTGTGAGGAAGATGAAGACCATTCAAGGCTCTGCAGGGTGTGTTCACATACGTGAGTCAGGC
>NW_006778000.1:0-222 GCF_000442215.2 Lipotes vexillifer | reverse complement strand
AACATTAACATAAATTATCATGTGTTAAAATGACAAACTTCACAATGAACTTAAGAATAAACAGTAGAATTAGAACAAAGCATTTTCATGAACTTCACGAAGAGTTCCATTTAATCCAATAAAAGTTCCTTTCTTTTAAAATTTTATATTACTTTTGACTTTCTAAATTCACAAGGCAGATTTATAAATTCACCAGAGCCTATATGTCCTTCTTAAAGCAAA
>NW_006777999.1:0-209 GCF_000442215.2 Lipotes vexillifer | reverse complement strand
AACGTGGACGGTTTAGGGTACAGGTTAGCTTACGATGACGGTTTAGGGTTAGTGTACGTGTTAAGGCATGGGTTAGTGTTAGTGTACGGGTTACGATTAGGTCTCGGGTTAGGGTAAGGCTGCGAGTAAGGGTTGGTTTAAGGTTCAGATTAGGGTTAGGGTTAGGGAACACGGATGGTTTAGGGTACAGGTTAGGGTACGACAACGGT
>NW_006777998.1:0-815 GCF_000442215.2 Lipotes vexillifer | reverse complement strand
TAGAGAAAGCCCGCGCACAGCAACGAAGACTCAACGCAGCCAAAAATAAATAAATAAATAAATAAATAAATAAATAAATAAAAATAGGAACAAAAATGAATAGAGTAATTTCAAAAAGTACATTTCTGACTATTTTTTAAAGTAGGGCTGGGGTAGGGGGATTAGGGATATGTTGGTCAAAGGATAAAAACCTGCAGTTAGAAGATGAGTAGGTTCCGGGGATCTAATGCACAGCACTGTGATTATAGTTAATAATATTGTAGTATATATTTCAAAGCTGCTAAGAGACTGGATCATAAATGTTCTCACCACGAAAAAGAAATGATGATCATGTGAGGTGACAGAGGTATTAGCTAATGCTATGGTGGCAATCATACTGCAATATATGTATCAAATCACATGTTGTACCTTAAACTGACACAGTCTTATATGTCAATTATATCTCAATAAAAATAAAAAATAAAAGCAAGTTAAAAAAAAACAAAACAAAAAAAACAAAATACAAGACAGACCAATGGATATCTATTTAACAGAGTATTCCATCACTGAAAACTTTACAAACGATAAGTGCTGGAGAGGGTGTGGAGAAAATGGAACCCTCCTGCACTGTTGGTAGTAATGTAAATTGGTACAACCACTATGGAGAACAGAATGGAGGTTCCTTAAAAAACTAAAAATAGTAGCAAGCCCACTCCTGGACATGTATCCGGAGAAAACCATAATTCGAAAAGATATATGCACCACAATGTTCCTTGCAGCACTATTTACAATAGCCAAGACGTGGAAGCAACCTAAGTGTCCATCGACAGAGGAAT
>NW_006777997.1:0-571 GCF_000442215.2 Lipotes vexillifer | reverse complement strand
ATATATTGAAGAATCCATGCATTCCTGGGATAAACCCCACTTGATCATGGTGTATGATCCTTTCAAAGTGCTGTTGGATTCTGTTTGCTACTATTTTGTTGAGAATTTTGGCATCTATGTTCATCATTGATATTGGCCTGTAGTTTTCTTTCTTTGTGACATCTTTGACTGGTTTTGTTATCAGGGCAATGGTGGCCTCGTAGAATGAGTTTGGGTGTGTTCATCCCTCTCCTATATTTTGGAAGAGTTTGAGAAGGACAGGTGTTAGCTCTTCTCTAATTGTTTGATAGAATTGGCCTGTGAAGCCATCTGGTCCTGTGCTTTTGTTTGTTGGAAGATTTTTTTTTGTTTTTTTTTGCGGTATATGGGCCTCTCACTGCCGCGGCCTCTCCCGCTGCGGAGCACAGGCCTCGGACGCGCAGGCCCAGTGGCCATGGTCCACGGGCCCAGCCGCTCTGCAGCACATGGGATCCTCCCAGACCGGGGCACAAACCCGCACCCCCTGCACCGGCAGGCGGACTCTCAACCACTGCGCCACCAGGGAAGCCCTGTTGGAAGATTTTTAATCACA
>NW_006777996.1:0-703 GCF_000442215.2 Lipotes vexillifer | reverse complement strand
AAAAAAAAAAAGCCTAAATTCAGCAGAAGGAAGAAAATAATAAGATTAGAGATGAAATAAATAAAATAGAGACTAAAAAATAAAATGGAAAAAATCAGTAAACCAAGAGTTGGTTCTTTGAAAGGGTAAACAAAATTAACAAATCTTGGCCCAGTCTCACCATGAAGAAAATTAGCAAAATTAACAAAATAAGAGACAAAAGAGGAGAAATAACAACCTACACCTTAGAAATTAAAATTAAAAAGAGAGAATCGCCCGCTCTGATACCAAAACCAGACAAAGACACTACCAAAAAAGGAAACTAGAAGCCAATATCTTTCATGAATATACATGCAAAACTTCTCAACAAAATATTAGCGAACCATGTCCAAGAACACATAAAAAAGATCATATACCATGATCAAGTTGAATTCATCCCAGGGTCACAAGGATGTTTCAACACAGGCAAATCAATCAATGTGATACACAACATCAAGAAAAGAGGGGCCAAGTAACACATGATCACTTCAATAGATGCAGAAAAAGCATGCGATAAAATTCAGCATCCCTATGGAATCTAAATAAAAAACCCCCATGTTTCTGAAGAATCTAGACGCAGGACAGGAATAAAGACACAGACATAGAGAATGGACTTCAGGATATGGGGAGGGGGAAGGGTAAGCTGGGACGAAGTGAGAGAGTGGCATTGACATATATGCACTAC
>NW_006777995.1:0-216 GCF_000442215.2 Lipotes vexillifer | reverse complement strand
CATGAAACATTTGTGGAAAGAGTCTTTTTCCATTCAGCTCAGTTGAGGTGTTCTTCATTAGTTCTTCATTAGTTAGCTTCTTACATTTTGTATATTCCCTGTATATTCCCTACTTGGATTCATGCCATCTTTCTGGGACTTTTATTTTATTTCTGGGGTAGGCAGGGAAGTTTATGGACATTGCTCAATTCATTGCATAGTTCTGGAACTTTCACG
>NW_006777994.1:0-2581 GCF_000442215.2 Lipotes vexillifer | reverse complement strand
CTCCGTGGCATGTGGGATCTTCCTGGACCAGGGATTGAACCCGTGTCCCCTGCATTGGCAGGCAGATACTTATCCACTCTGCCACCAGGGAAGCCCTAGTTTCCCTTTTTCACAGTACACATTTTATTGAGGAATACTAAAGAATAGCTGAGAAAATGGTTTTTTACACTTCTTAAGAAAACAGCATCTTGTAACTGTAGTTGCCAGGTATCTAAGATTTTTGTTGATGGTTTATATCTACCTAGATATGAATGTTCCTTTCTCCAACTCCTTTATTTACATTCTAGTTTCAACTAGCTTAAGGGACATAGACACCAGTCCCTTTCCTAAAGAGACCCCAAGCAAGGTCACTTGGGGGCAGTTTTCCTCTTGTTGGGGCCTGGGGTAGGGCGGGGAACCTGGGACTTTCAAACCTATGGCTAGAAACATGTTTTTATTCAACTCCCTTGTGTCCATGTTTTTAAATTTCTCTGTTTTTCTTCAAGCCATTAGTAACATTCTTTTTGAAATGCTCAGTACATATTGTTTTAGTCAAACTAAGAAGGTAAAGAGATGTCTGTATCTCTTACCAGACTAGACCATGTCTGCTGAGGTGGCAGGTGTGTGGCTAAGCCCAGGAGCTGCAGTGGCCTTCCATTCCCTACTTCTTGGAGGGTAGTCTTCTCAAAGCTTTTCTCCCAGCCCTCAGTTGGCTGCAAGGGCAAAACGAGTTCCCAAAGCCTCATAAATGACTTTACAAAAGACCAAAAAAAAAAGTAAATATTATTATTTGTATTATCAAATTATAGAGACAAACATTTTGAGTCATTGCTTAAGTAGTGAGGGTGGCTTTTTGTTCATACTTTGCCCTTCCTTTTTAAAAAAGTAATATCCAGTGGACCAAACACACGGTCCTGCTACAGAGGGGATGTTGAATGGTTCACTGTGTAATTCAGTCACTAAACCAAACTGCCAAAATCAGATGTACAGGCAGTTTTCAAATGAAGTCGACTGAGCATTTATTATGTATCAGGTTCCATCCAAAATGATTCCATTCCTTGTCTAATTTAGTCTTTGCAAACTCTTCAAGAGGCAACTGAGGTTTAGAGAAGTTGAGTAACTTGTTCACAATAATACAACTAGTAAATTACAGAGGCAGAATATGAATATAGGCAATATGACACCAAACCTATACCCTTAAACAGAAACTTAAATTTTTTGTGCTTTAAGAAATGTTTGATCCTTCAGTATAACAGTCATTCATTTGAAAAGAATTGAACTGAAAAGAGGACACTGTAGCTACAAACATAGGCTGTAAAAATCTGAAACAATGTCTGGGCAATTCTAGGAGCAATCTTAAGAATGAAGAAAAAAATAAAATAAAGGTCCCTGAGTTTAAAGTACCTCCTCAACTAATTAGAATTAATTATATGTATTATCATGTTTAGTGCCTTTAGTTCATATGTGATGCTTTTTGTTTCATGTGAACATGAAACAATATCATGTGAAAACTGATATTTTAGAAAACTGTAGTAAGAGTAAGCTAAGTGAAAGATAAATTAATTCAGCAAATATTTGTTGAGTGCATATTATGCCAGAAACTGGGTGTCAAATAAGATACAGTACTGTGCATGAGTAACTTATGGTCTAATAGGGGGAGAGAGAGAGAAAGAGACAGGTAGAAAAAGACAAGAATCACTTGTAGTATATTGGGATTATTCACTGAATATGGCCTGTGGGAGGTCAGAGAAGGCTTTTCAGAGGCAGGGAAGTCTATACTGCTACCTGGAGGTATGGGAGAAGGTGTGTCCCACTCAGAGGCAACAGCACAAGCCAAGAACCAGAAGTGAACTAGGAAGGCTTAGTGAGTTGCCACAACTCCCTATTTAGTGAGTCTTGAGTAAGAGCCTTTGGGGAAGGAAATTGAGTAAGAGCCTTTGGGGAAGGAAACAAGGTGAGGCTAGAAAGGTCAGAAGCCCCAGATTGCAAAAGGCCTTCTGTACCCTATGCCAGAGAGTGAACTTGATCCCTAAAGCAGCAGGGAGTTAATGAAGGTGACATGATCAGATCTCTGTTTTGGAAACATCTTCACTCTGGCTGCAGCATGAAGAAAAGAATGGAGGAGTGTAAGCAGGGAGAACAATTGAGAGTTTGGGGTTGTGGCAATGGGGATAGGTAAGTGGGTGGATTCCATAGATTAATTAAGAAGGTAAAATTGATAGAACCTGATGAAGGAGTAAACTGAAGGTGGGGAGAAGTTAAGGATGACATCTTGACAACTTGTTAGGAACAGGCAATGGGACATAGAGATAGAACTAAAAAGAATTGAGAAAATATACAGAAATTAGTAGGAGTTTAGTTAAAGGTGAGATGTCAGCAGAAGGTCTTTGTGTACCGTAATGGGATTGTTTCTTATACTCTGCTTTTCTACCTAAATAATTGGCTGTTATTTGTTCCCAGTTTTGTATTGTACTACTTATTCACCCAGTCAATCTTTTTTTTTTTTTGCGGTACGCGGGCCTCTCACCGTTGTGGCCTATCCCGTTGCGGAGCACAGGCTCCGGACGCGCAAGCTCAGCGGCCATGGCTCACGGGCCCAGCC
>NW_006777993.1:0-714 GCF_000442215.2 Lipotes vexillifer | reverse complement strand
TCTACGCAGTGCCTCGCACAGTTTCTAGCATGATGGCATTGGACTGAACTGTCACAAACAATTATTACAAAATAATGCTGCATATTACTTTTCATTTGCATTTCATTTAGAAGTTCTGAAATGGAGTCCTTCCTTGTGTCTGGCAAAGAGCCTGACCATCACTGTGGGGGTGAAAAGTGGAGATCAGGTGAATTCCTGCTTCCTGCGAGGGAAGCAAACAGCCTTAAATGATATGGAAAGCTGAAATCCAAAACATCATTAAAGGAGCCTAGCATAGTACTGTCCAATGGAAATATAATGCAAGCCACATATGTAATTTAAAATTTTCTAGTTGATATGTTTTTAAAAAGAAACAAATGAAATGAATTTGAATAGATTTTCATTTAACCTAGTATATTAAAAATATTATTTTGACATTTAATCAATATTTTAAAAGTATTAATGAGATATTTTATAATCCTTTTGTCAAAGTCTTAGACTTCCAGTGTATATTTTGTATTTATAACACATCTGCATTTAGACTAGTCACATTTCCAATGCTCTGTAGCCACATGTGGCTTATGGCTGCCTTACTGGGCAATGCAGGTCTAGAGCAACGCTAAAGGCACTGTAGGTTAATGTAGAATCTGGAGTTCACAACTAGGAAGCCAGGAATTATGAGGATGAGAAAAAATGTGTCAGGATATAACTGCTGCCCCAGTTGGGAAGTCCGGG
>NW_006777992.1:0-843 GCF_000442215.2 Lipotes vexillifer | reverse complement strand
CCCGTACGCTAACACTAACCTATGCCCTAACACGTACACTACTGCTAAACAGTTGCTATACCCTAATCGGTACCTTAAACCATTATGTACGCTAACACTAAACCGTAGTCGTACCCTAACCTGTACCCTAAACTGTCCCCGTTCCCTAACCCTAACCCTAACCGTAACCCTAAGGTTAACACTTACCTTTAGCCTTACCCTGAGCCTTACCCTAAACCGTGCCCTAATCCTAATCCATATGCTAACACTAACCTGTGCCCTAACACATACGTTAATGCTAAACTCCTGTCATACACTAAACTGTACCCTAAACCGTCCCCATTCCCTAATCCTAATCCTAATGCTAACCCTTATCCAAAGCCTTACCCTAAACCGTGCCCTATTCCTAGGCCATACGCTAACACTAAACTGGGCCCTAACATGTACGCAAACCGTTAAACTTTGTCTTACCCTAATCTGTACCCTAAACCATCCCTGGTCCCTAACCCTAACCCTAACCCTAATCGTAACCCTAACACCTACCGTTAAACTTACCCGAAACCGTGGCCTAATCCAAATCTGTACACTTACACTAACAAGTGCCCTAACACGTAAGCTAACCCAAAACCATTGTCGTACCCTAACTTGTACCCTAAACCGTTCCCAATCCCTAACCCTAACCCTAACCCTAATCGTAACCCTAACCCTTAATGTTAGGCTTACCCAAAATTGTTCCCTAATCCTAACCATACGCTAACACTAACATGTGCCCTAATGCATACGATAACCCTAAAGGCTTGAGGTACTCTAACGTGTACCCTAACCTGTCCCCATTTCCTAACACTAACCCTAAGATTTACCCGA
>NW_006777991.1:0-355 GCF_000442215.2 Lipotes vexillifer | reverse complement strand
AGGAATGCAAGGATTCTTCAATATATGCAAATCAATCAATGTAATACACCATATTAACAAATTAAAGGATAAATACCATATGATCATCTCAATAGATGCAGAAAAAGTTGTTGACCAAATTCAACAACCATTTATGATAAAAATCCTCCAGAAAGTAGGTAGCAAGGGAACTTACCTCAATATAACAAAGGCCATATGTTGACAAACCCACAGCCAACATCATTCTCAATGGTGAAAAACCAAAACCATTTCCACTAAGATCAGGAACAACACAAGGTTGCCCACTCTCACTACTATTATTCAACATAGCTTTGGAAGTTTTAGCCACAGCAATCAGAGAAGAAAAAGAAATAAA
>NW_006777989.1:2465-21986 GCF_000442215.2 Lipotes vexillifer | reverse complement strand
GACTACAACTACAGATAGAAGATGATGCTTTTAGAGACGGAAGACTATACAGCTAGAGAGAGAACGTTACACTTCTACAGATAGAAGATTTACAACCAGAGTTAGAAAACTATACAACAAGAGATAAAAGACTTTACCCCTAGAGATAGAAGAGTATACTCATAGAGATAGAACACTATACAACACAAGACAGAAGAATTTACACGTAGAGAGAGTAGATTATACTAGTAGGATACAAGACATTACACTTAGAGATAGACGATTATACTTCTAGAGATAGAAGACTACAGACATAGAAAACTATACAAGTAGAGATAGAAGACTTTGCACCTAGACGTAGAAGAGTATACTCCTAGAGATAGAAGACTACTCCAGTAGAGATAGAAGACTTTACATCTAGAGATACAAGATAATGCTTTTATAGATTGAGGACTGTACAGCTAGAGATAGAAGATTATACTTCTAGAGATAGAAGAGTTTACTCCTAGAGGTAGAAGACTACACAAATACAGACAGAACAAGTTACACGTAGAGATAGTAGCATATACTCGTAGAGATAGGAGACATTACACTTAGAAATAGAAGATTATACTTCTAGAGATAAAAGACTACAGATACAGAAAACTATACAACTACAGAGAGAAGCTGTATAGTCTTCTATCTCTAGTTGTTTAAAGTCTTCTATCTCTAGGTGTATAATTTTCTATGTCTGTAGTCTTCTATCTCTAGAAGTATAATCTTCTATCTTTAGCTGTATAGTCTTCAATCTCTAACAGCATGATCTTCTATCTCTAGTTGTAAAGTCTTTTATCTCTACTTGTGTAGCCTTCAATCTCTAGGTGTATACTCTTCTATCTCTAGGGGTTAACTCTTTTATCTCTAGTTATAGAGTCTTCTAACTCTAGTAGTAAATCTTCTATCTCTAGAAGTATAATCATGTATCTCTAGCTGTATAGTCTTCAATCTCTAAAAGCATCATCTTCTATCTCTAATTGTAAAGTCTTCTGTCTCTAGTTGTATAGTCTTCTATCTCTAGGAATATACTCTTCTATGTCTAGGTGTAAAGTGTTCTATCTCTTGTTGTATCGTTTTCTATGTCTGCAGTCTTCCATCTCTAGAAGTATAATCATCTATCTCTAAGTGTAATGTCTTCCATTTCTATGAGTATACTCTACTATCTCTAGGTGTAAATTCTTCTGTCTCTATTTGTATAGACTTGTATCTCCAGGAGTATACTTTTCTATCTCTCCGTGTAAAATCTTATATCTCCAGTTGTATAGTTTTCTATGTCTGTAGTCTTCTATGTCTAAAAGTATAATCTTCTATGTATATGTTTAATGTCTTGTATCACTGGGTGTACACTCTACTATATCTACTGGTAAATTCTTCTGTCACTAGTTGTATATTTTTCTATTTCAAGGAGTATACTCTTCTATCTCTACGGTAAAGTCTTTTCTCTCTAGTTGTAAATCTTCTATCTCTAAAAGTATAATCATCTATCTCTAGCTTTATGGTCTTCAATCTCTAAAAGCATCATCTTCTATCTCTAGTTGTAAAGTGTTCTATCTGTAGTTGTGTAGTCTTCTATCCCTACGTGTATACTCTACTATCTCTACATGTAAATTCTTCTGTCTCGACTTGTGTAGTCTTCTATCTCTAGGAGTATACTCTTCTATGTCTAGGTGTAAAGTCTTCTATCTCTAGTTGTATAGTTTTCTCTGTCTGTAGTCTTCTTTCTCTAGAAGTATAATCTTTTATTTCTCAGTGTAATGTCTTGTATCTCTCCGAGTACACTCCACTATCTCTACGTTTAAACTCTTTTGTCTCTAGTTGTACATTCTTCAGTCTCTAGGAATATACTCTTCTACCTCTAGGGTTAAAGTTTTTTTCTCTAGTTGTATAGTCTTCTAACTCTAGTTGTACATCTTCTATCTCTAGAAGTATAATCTTATATCTATAGCTGTATAGTCTTAAATCTCTAAAAGCATCATCTTCTATCTCTAGTTGTAAAGTCTTCTATCTCTAGTTGTATAGTTTTCTATGTCTGCAGTCTTCTATCTCTAGAAGCATAATCTTCTATCTCTAAGTGTAATGTCTTGTATCTCTAGGAGTATACTCTACTATCTCTACGTGTAAATTTCTTCTGTCTCCAGTTGTATAGTCTTCTATTTCTAGGAGTATACTCTTCGATCTCTGGGGGTAAAGTCTTTTATCTCTAGTTGTATAGTCTTCTAACTTTACGTGTAAAGTCTTCTAACTCCAGAAGTACAATCTTTTTTCTGTAACTGTACAGTTTTCAATCTCTAAAAGTATAATCTTCGAGGGGGCGTTGGAATGATGACGGAGGAGTAAGAAGCGGAGATCACCTTCCTCCACACAAATACACCAGAAATACATCTACATGTGGAACAACTCCTACAGAACACCTACTGAATGCTGGCAGAAGACCTCAGACCTCCCAAAAGGCAAGAAACTCCCCACTTATCTGTGTAGGGCAAAAGAAAAAATTAATTAAAACAGAGACAAAAGAATAGGGATGGCACTTGCACCAGTGGGAGGGAGCTGTGAAGGAGGAAAAGTCTCCACACACTAGGAAGCCCCTCCGCGTGCAGAGATTGCATGAGGCGGTTTGGGGAGCATCGGAGCCGCGGCGGATAGCACAGCAACAGGGCAAAGCAGAGAGATTCCCGCATAGAGGATCGGTGCCGACTGGCACTCCCCAGCCAGAGAGGCTTGTGTGCTCACCCGCCTAGGTGGGCGGGGCTTCGAGCTGAGGCTCAGTTTCGGTTTCGGTCGGAGCTCAGGGAGAGGACTGGGGTTGGCGACTTAAACATAGCCCGAAGGGGTTAGTGCGCCATGGCTAGCTGGGAGGGAGTCCGGGAAAAAGTCTGCACCTACTGAGGAGGCAAGAGAATTTTTCTTGCCTCTGTGTTTCCTGGTGCGCGAGGAGAGGTGTTTTAAGAGCGCTGCCTAAAGGAACTCCAGAAACGGGCGCGAGCTGCGGCTAAAAGCACCGACGTAAGAGACGGCCGCGAATCGCGGCTGAAAGCGCGGGGCCCCAGAGACGGGCGCAAGCCGTGGCTAAAAGCTCGGAAACCAGAGACGGGCGGGAGATGCTAAGGCTGCTGCTGCCGCCACCAAGGGGCCTGTGTGCAAGTACATGTCCTTATCCACACCCCTCTTCCGGAGCGCATGTGCAGCCCACCACTACCAGTTTCCCGGGATGCAGGGACAATTTCTCAGGGAGAAAACACGGCGGACCTCAGGCTGCTGCAAGGTCACGCCGATTTCTGCCACCGCAGGCCCGCCCCGCACTCAGTGCCCCTCCCTTCCCCCGGCCTGAGTGCGCCAGAACCCCAGAGTCAGCGGCTCCTTTAACCCCGTCCTGTCTGAGCAAAAAACAGACGCCCTCCGGCGACCTACACGCAGAGGCAAGGCCAAATCGAAAGCTAAGCCCCTGTGAGCTGTGAGAACAAAGAAGAAAAAGGGAAATCTCTCCCAGCAGCCTTAGAAACAGTGGATTAAAGCTACACAATCAACTTGATGTACCCTGCCTCTGTGGAATACATGAATAGACAGCGAATCATCCCAAATTGAACAGGCGGACTTCTAGAGCAAGATCTATGATTTTTTCCCCTTTTCCTCTTTTTGTGAATGTGTATTTGTATGCTTCTGTGTGAGATATTGTCTGTATAACTTTGCTTCCACCATTTGTCCTAGCATTCTATCCGTCCATTTAAAAAAATTTTTTTTCTTAATAATTAATTTTAATTTAAAGAACTCTATTATACTTTACCTTCTTTCTATCTTTCCTTCCTTCCTTCCCTCTTTTATATAATGAATCATCCCATATTGAGGAGGTGGACTTGGAGAGCCAGTTTTATGATTTTTTCCCCTTTACCTCTTTTTGTGAGGGTATATGTGTATGCTTCTATGTAAGATTTTGTCTCTATAACCTTGCTTCCACCATTTGTCCTAAGGTTCTATCTTTCCCTTTTTTTTCTCTAAATAATTATATTTTAAATTCAATAACTTTATTATACTTCATTTCATTTTACTGTATCTACTTTCTTTCTGTATTTTTTCCTTCCTTCCCTCATTCCTTCCTTCCTTCCCTCCACCCTTCCTCCCTCCTTCCTTTCTTTCCTTCTTGCCTTCTTCTTTTCTTTTCTTCTTTCATTCTTTCCTCCTTCCATCGGTCCTTCCTTCTCTCCTTTCTTTCTTTCTTTCCTATTTCCTCCTACGTCCACTAATTCTCTCTACTTTCTCTCCCTTTTATTCTGAGCCGAGTGGATGAAAGGCTCTTGCTCTTCCCGCCAGAAGTCACGACTCTGCCTCTGAGGTGGGAGAGTCAACTTCAGAACACTCGTCAAGAAGAGACCTACCAGCTCCACATAATATCAAACGGCGAAAATCTCCCAGAGATCTCCATCTCAACAGCAGTCCCCAACTTCACTCAACGACCAGCAAGCTACAGTGCTGGACAACCTATGCCAACCATATAGCAAGACAGGAGTACAACGCCACCCACTAGCAGATTGGCTGCCTAAAATCAAAATAAGTCAGAAGACACCTCAAAACACACCCCCAGGTGTGGACCTGCCCACTAGTTAGACAAGAAATAGTCTCATTCACCACAACACAGTCACTAGTCCCCTCCACCAGGAAGCCTACTCAACCCACTGAACCAACCTTAGCCCCTGGAGACAGACATCAAAAACGACGGGATCTACGACCTGGCAGCCTGCAATATGTGAACCCAATCACAGTAAGATAAGCAAAATGAGAAGACAGAAAAACACACAGCAGATGAAGGAGCAAGATTAAAAGGCACCAGACCTAACAAATGAAGAGGAAATAGGCAGTCTACCTGTAAAAGAGTTCAGAAAATGATAGTAAAGATGATTCAAAATCTTGGAAATAGAATGGACAAAATGCAAGAAACAGTTAACAAGGACCTAGAAGAAATAAAGATGAAACAGACAATGATGAGCAACACAATAAATGAAAAATCTCTAGATGGGATCAATAGCAGAATAAATGAGGCAGAAGAACGGATAAGTGACCTGGAACATAAAATAGTGGAAATAACTACTGCAGAGCAGAATAAAGAAAAAAGAATGAAAAGAACTGACGACAGTCTCAGACTCAGACACTTCTGGGACAACATTAAACGCACCAACATTCGAATTATAGGGGTTCCAGAAGAAGAAGAGAAAAAGAAAGGGACTGAGAAAATATTTGAAGAGATTATAGTTGAAAACTTCCCTAATATGGGAAAGGAAATCGTTAATCAAGTCCAGGAAGCACAGAGAGTCCCATACAGGATAAATTCAAGGAGAAATACGCCAAGACACATATTAATCAAACTGTCAAAAACTAAATACAAAGAAAGCATATTAAAAGCAGCAAGGGAAAAACAACAAATAACACACAAGGGAATCCCCATAAGGTTAACAGCTGATCTCTCAGCAGAAACTCTACAAGCCAGAAGGGAGTGGCAGGACATACTGAAAGTGATGAAGGAGAAAAACCTGCAACCAAGATTACTCTACGCAGGAAGGATCTCATTCAGATTTGATGGAGAAAATAAAACCTTTACAGACAAGCAAAAGCTGAGCGAGTTCAGCACCACCAAACCAGCTTTACAACAAATGCTAAAGGAACTTCTCTAGACAAAAACACAAGAGAAGGAAAAGTCCTATAATAATGAAACCAAAACAATTTAGAAATTGGGAATAGGAACATACATATCGATCATTACCTTAAAAGTAAATGGACTAAATTCTCCCAACAAAAGACCCATATTGGCTGAATGGATACAAAAACAAGACCCATATATATGCTGTCTACAAGAGACCCACTTCAGACCTAGAGACACATACAAGACTGAAAGTAAGGGGATGGAAAAAGGTAATCCATGCAAATGGAAACCAAAAGAAAGCTGGAGTAGCAATTCTCATATCAGACAAAATAGACTTTAAAATAAGGACTATCAGAAGAGACAAAGAAGGACAGTACATAATGATTAAGGGATCGATCCAAGAAGAAGATATAACAATTGTAAATATTTATGCAACCAACATAGGAGCACCTCAATACATAAGGCAAAAACTAGCAGCCATAAAAGGGGAAATCGACAGTAACACATTCATATTAGGGGACTTCAACACCCCACTTTCACCAATGGACAGATCATCCAAAATGAAAATAAATAAGGAAAAACAAGCTTTAAATGATACATTAAACAAGATGGACTTAATTGATATTTATAGGACACTCCATCCAAAAACAACAGAATACACATTTTTCTCAAGTGTTCATGGAACATTCTCCAGGATAGATCATATCTTGGGTCACAAATCAAGCCTTGGTAAATTTAAGAAAATTGAAATTGCACCAAGTATCTTTTCCTACCACAACGTCATGAGACTAGATATCAATTATAGGAAAAGATCTGTAAAAAATACAAAAACATGGAGGCTAAACAATACACTACATAATAACGAAGTGATCACTGAAGATATCAAAGAGGAAATTAAAAAATACCTAGAAACAAATGACAATGGAGATACAACGACCCAAAACCTATGCGATGCAGCAAAAGCAGTTCTAAGAGGGAAGTTTATAGCAATACAAGCCCACCTTAAGAAGCAGAAAACGTCTCGAATAAACAACCTAACCTGCACCTCAAGCAATTAGAGAAAGAAGAACAAAAAAAACCCAGAGTTAGCAGAAGGAACGAAATCATAAAAATCGATCAGAAATAAATGAAAAAGAAATGAAAGAAACAATAGCAAAATCAATAAAACTAAAAGCTGGTTCTTTGAGAAGATAAACATAATAGATAAACCATTAGCCAGACTCATCAAGAAAAAAAGGGAGAAGACTCAAATCAATAGAATTAGAAATGAAAAAGGAGAAGTAACAACTGACACTGCAGAAATAAAAAAAATCATGAGGGATTACTAC
This sequence comes from Lipotes vexillifer, assembly GCF_000442215.2. NCBI lineage: Eukaryota > Metazoa > Chordata > Mammalia > Artiodactyla > Lipotidae > Lipotes > Lipotes vexillifer. The sequence continues at coordinate 15,014 of NW_006777989.1, read as the reverse complement.
AAGCAACTTTATGCCAATAAAATGGACAATCTGGAAGAAATGGACAAATTCTTAGAAATGCACAAACTACCAAGACTGAATCAGGAAGAAATAGAAAATATGAACAGACAAGTCACAAGCACTGAAATTGAAACTGTGATGAAAAATCTTCCAACAAACAAAAGCCCAGGACCAGATGGCTTCACAGGCGAATTCTATCAAACATTTAGGGAAGAGCTAACACCTATCCTTCTCAAACTCTTCCAAAATATAGCAGAGGGAGGAACACTCCCAAACTCTTTCTACGAGGCCACCATCACCTTGATACCAAAACCAGACAAGGATGTCACAAAGAAAGAAAACTACAGGCCAATATCACTGATGAACATAGATGCAAAAATCCTCAACAAAATACTAGCAAACAGAATCCAACAGCACATTAAAAGGATCATACACCATGATCAAGTGGGCTTTATTCCAGGAATGCAAGGATTCTTCAATATAGGCAAATCTATCAATGTGTTAAACCATATTAACAAATTGAAGGAGAAAAACCATATGATCATCTCAATAGATGCAGAGAAAGCTTTTGACAAAATTCAACACCCATTTATGATAAAAACCCTGCAGAAAGTAGGTGTAGAGGGAACTTTCCTCAATATAATAAAGGCCGTATATGACAAGCCCACAGCCAACATCATCCTCAATGGCGAAAAACTGAAAGCATTTCCACTAAGGTCAGGAACAAGACAAGGTTGCCCACTCTCACCACTCTTATTCAACATAGTTTTGGAAGTTTTAGCCACAGCAATCAGAGAAGAAAAGGAAATAAAAGGAATCCAAATCGGAAAAGAAGAAGTAAAGCTGTCACTGTTTGCAGATGACATGATACTATACATAGAGAATCCTAAAGATGCTACCAGAAAACTACTAGAGCTAATCAATGAATTTGGTAAAGTAGCAGGATACAAAATTAATGCACAGAAATCTCTGGCATTCCTATATACTAACGATGAAAAATCTGAAAGTGAAATCAAGAAAACACTCCCATTTACCATTGCAACAAAAAGAATAAAATATCTAGGAATAAACCTACCTAAGGAGACAAAAGACCTGTATGCAGAAAATTATAAGACACTGATGAAAGAAATTAAAGATGATACAAACAGATGGAGAGATATACCATGTTCTTGGATTGGAAGAATCAACATTGTGAAAATGACTCTACTTCCCAAAGCAATCTATAGATTCAATGCAATCCCTATCAAACTACCACTGGCATTTTTCACAGAACTAGAACAAAAAATTTCACAATTTGTATGGAAACACAAAAGACCCCGAATAGCCAAAGCAATCTTGAGAACAAAAAATGGAGCTGGAGGAATCAGGCTGCCTGACTTCAGACTATACTACAAAGCTACAGTAATCAAGACAGTATGGTACTGGCACAAAAACAGAAAGATAGATCAATGGAATAGGATAGAAAGCCCAGAGATAAACCCATGCACATATGGTCACCTTATCTTTGATAAAGGTGGCAGGAATATACAGTGGAGAAAGGACAGCCTCTTCAATAAGTGGTGCTGGGAAAATTGGATAGGTACATGTAAAAGTATGAGATTAGATCACTCCCTAACACCATACACAAAAATAAGCTCAAAATGGATTAAAGACCTAAATGTAAGGCCAGAAACTATCAAACTCTTAGAGGAAAACATAGGCAGAACACTCTATGACATAAATCACAGCAAGATCCTTCTTGACCCATCTCCTAGAGTAATGGAGATAAAAACAAAAATAAACAAATGGGACCTAATGAAACTTCAAAGCTTTTGCACAGCAAAGGAAACCATAAACAAGACCAAAAGACAGCCCTCAGAATGGGAGAAAATATTTGCAAATGAATCAACTGACAAAGGATTAATCTCTAAAATTTACAGGCAGCTCATGCAGCTCAATAACAAAAAAATAAACAACCCAATCCAAAAATGGGCAGAAGACCTAAATAGACATTTCTCCAAAGAAGATATACAGACTGCCAACAAACACATGAAAGAATGCTCAACATCATTAATCATTAGAGAAATGCAAATCAAAACTACAATGAGATATCATCTCACACCAGTCAGAATGGCCATCATCAAAAAATCTAGAAACAATAAATGCTGGAGAGGGTGTGGAGAAAAGGGAACACTCTTGCACTGCTGGTGGGAATGTGAATTGGTTCAGCCACTATGGAGAACAGTATGGAGGTTCCTTAAAAAACTACAAATAGAACTACCATATGACCCAGCAATCCCACTACTAGGTATATACCCTGAGGAAACCAGAATTCAGAAAGAGTCATGTACCAAAATGTTCATTGCAGCTCTATTTACAATAGCCCGGAGATGGAAACAACCTAAGTGCCCATCGTCGGATGAATGGATAAAGAAGATGTGGCACATATATACAATGGAATATTACTCAGCCATAAAAAGAAACGAAATTGAGCTATTTGTAATGAGGTGGATAGATCTAGAGTCTGTCATACAGAGTGAAGTAAGTCAGAAAGAGAAGGACAAATACCGTATGCTAACACATATATATGGAATTTAAGAAAAAATAATTTTTAAGAAGAACCTAGGGGTAAAACAGGAATAAAGACAGAGACCTACTGGAGAACAGACTTGAGGATATGGGGAGGGGGAAGGGTGAGGTGTGATAGGACGAGAGAGAGACATGGACATATATATACTAACAAACGTAGGGTAGATGGCCAGTGGGAAGCAGCCACATGGCACAGGGAAACCGGCTCGGTTCTTTGTGGCTGTCTGGAGGGGTGGGATAGGGCGGGTGGGAGGGAGGGAGACAAGGGGGAAGAGATATGGGAACATATGTATAAGTATAACTGATTCACACTGTTATAAAGCAGAAACTAACACACCATTGTAAAGCAATTACACCCCAATAAAGATGTTAAAAAAAAAAAACTAGAGATAGAAGACTTTACAACTAGAGATAGAAGATGATGCTTTTAGCGATTGAAGACTATACAGCTAGTGATAGATGATACTTCTAGAGATAGAAGATTTACAACTAGAATTAGAAGACTGTACAACTAGAGATACAAGACCTTACCCCTAGAGACAGAAGACTGTAGTCCTAGAGATAGATGTCTATACAACTAGAAACATGAGAATTTACACATAGAGATGGTAGAGTATACTCGTAGATATACAAGACATTACACATAGGTATAGAAGAATATACTTCTAGAGATAGAAGACTACAGAAAAACTATACAACTAGAGATAGAAGGTTTAGACTAGACATAGAAGAGTATACTCCTATAGATAGAAGACTATACAACTAGGGATAGAACACTTTACAATTATAGATAGAAGATGATGCTTTTAGAGATTGAAGACTATACACATAGAGATAGAAGATTATACTCCTAGAGATCGAAGAGTATACAACTAGAGACAGAAGAATTTACAAGTAGAGATAGTAGAGTATACTCGTAGAGATACAAGACAATACACTTAGAGATAGAAGATTATACTTCTAGATATATAAGAATACAGGCATAGAAAACTATAAAACTAGAGATAGAAGACTTTACGCCTAAACATAGAAGAGTATACTCCTAGAGTTAGAAGGTTATACAACTATTGATAGAAGACTTTATAAGTAGAGATAGAAGATGATGCTTTTAGAGATTGAAGACTATACAGCTAGAGATAGAAGATTATACTTCTAGAGATAGAAGATTTACAACTAGAGTTAGAAGACTATACAACTGGAGAAAAAACTTTACCCCTAGAGATAGTAAATATACTACTAGAGACAGAAAACTGTGGAACTAGAAATACATGACTTTACATGTAGAGCTAGAAGATGATGCTTTTAGAGATTGAAGTCTATACAATTAGAGGGGGAATAGTATACAACTAGAGATAGAAGAATTTAGACGGAGGGATAGTAGAGTATACTTGTAAAGATACAAGACTTTACACTTAGAGATAGAAGATAATATTTCTAGAGATAGAAGACTCCAGCCATAGAAAACTACCCCATTAGAGATAGAAGACTTTACACCTAGACATAGAAGAATATACTCCTAGAGATAGAAGACTATACAGTTACAGAAAAATGATTGTACTTCTAGAGGTAGAAGACTTTACACCTAGAGTTAGAAGACTATACAACTAGAGATAAAAAAATTTATATCCAGAGGTAGAAGAGTATACTCTTCGAGACAAAAGACTATACAAATTCAGATAGAAGACTTTACACTTAGAGATAGATTATACTTTTAGAGATTGAAGTCTATACAGTTACAGAAAAAAACATGGCACTTCTAGAGATAGAAGACTTTACACCTAGAGTTAGAAGACTATAATCTAGAGATAAAAGACTTTTTATCCTAGAGGTATAAGACTATACTCCTATAGACCAAAGACTGTAAAACTAGTGATAGAATACTTTACAACTGGTGATAGAAGATTGTCCTATTAAAAGTTGAAGAAAATAGAGCTAGAGATAGAAGATTATACTTCTAGAGATAGAAAATTTACAACAAGAGTTAGAAGACTATACAACTAGAGATAAAATACATTAAACTTAGAGCTAGAAGACTATACCCTATAGACAGAAGACTGTACAACTAGAGATAGAAGACTTTACCACCAGAGGTAGAAGAGTATACTCTTCGAGACAGAACACTATACAACAAGACATAGAATACTTTACACCTAGAGTTAGAAGACTATAAACTAGAAATAAAAGACTTTAAACCTAGAGGTATTAGACTATACTCCTATAGACAGAAGACTGTACAACTAGAGATATAAGATCATCGTTTTAGAGATTGAAGACAATACAGCTAGAGATAAAGAATATACTTCCAGAGATAGAAGATTTACAACTAGAGTTAGTAGACTATACAACTGGAGTTAAAATACTTTATCTATAGAGCTATGAGTATGCTCCAAGAGACAGAACACTATAGAACTAGAGATACTTGACTTTACATGTAGAGATGTAAGATGATGCTTTTAGACATTGAAGACTATAACCGTAGAGATAGAAGAGTATACTCCTAGAGACAGAAGAATTTACACCTAGAGATAGTAGAGTATACTCGTAGAGATAGAAGTCATTACACTTAGAGATAGAAGATTATACTTCTAGAAATACAAGACTACAGACATAGAAAACTATACAACTAGAGATAGAAGACTTTACACCTAGAAATAGAAGAGTATACTCCTACAGATAGAAGACTATAAAAATAGAGGTAGAAGACTTTACACCCAGAGGTAGAAGAGTATACTCTTCGAGAAAGAACACTATACAACTAGAAATAGAAGACTTTACACCTAGAGATAGAAGATTATACCTTAGAGATTGAAGACTATAAACTAAAGATAAAAGACTTTAATCCTAGAGGTATAAGACTATACTCCTATAGAGAGAAGACTGTACAATTAGTGATAGAATACTTTACAAATAGAGATACAAGATTATCCTTTTAAAGATTGAAGACAATACAGCTAGAGATAGATTATATATCTAGAGATAGAAGATTTACAACTAGAGTTAGTAGACTATACAACTGGAGATAAAAGACTTTACCCCTAGAGATAGAAAGTGTAATCCTAGAGACAGAACACTAGAGAACTAGAGATACATTACTTTACATGTAGAGATAGAAGATTATGCTTTCAGCGATGGAAGACTATACAAGTAGAGCTAGAAGAGTATACAACTAGAGATAGAACACTTTAGACTGAGAGATAGAAGAGTATACTCCTAGAGATAGAATACTATACAACTAGAGACAGAAAAATTTACACGTAGAGATAGTAGAGTATACTCGTAGAGATAGAAGTCATTACACTTAGAGATAGAAAATTATACTACTAGAGATAGAAGACTACAGACATAGAAAACTGCACCACTAGAGATAGAAGACTTTACACCTAGACATACAAGAGTATACTCGTAGAGATAGAAGACTATACAAATGAGATAGAATACTTTACATCTAGAGATAGAATATTATGCTTTTAGAGATTGAAGACTGTACAGCTAGAGAGAGAAGATTATACTTCTAGAGATAGAAGATTTACAACTAGAGTTAGAAGACTATACAACTAGAGATAAAAGAGTTTACCACTAGAGTTACAAGAGAATACTCCTAGAGATAGAAGACTATAAAATACAAGACAGGAGAATATACATGTAGAGATAGTACAGTACACTTGTAGAGATACAAGACATTACACTTAGAGAAAGATGATTATACTTCTAGAGATAGAAGACTACACAACTAGAGATAGAAGACTTTACAACTAGAGATAGAAGATGATGCTTTTACAGATTGAAGACTATACAGCTAGAGTTAGAAGATTATACTTCTAGAGATAAAAGATTTACAACTAGAGTTAGAAGACTATACATTTAGAGATAAAAGACTTTACCCCTAGAGATAGAAGAGTATACTACTAGTGATAGAAAACCATACATCTAGAGACAGAAGAATTTCAACGTAGAGATAGTAGAATATACTCGTAGAGATACAAGACATTACACTTAGAGATAGAAGAATATACGTGTAGAGATAGAGGACTATAGATATAGAAAACTATACAACTAGAGATAGAAGACTTTACAACTAGAGATAGAAAATGATGTTTTAGAGATTGAATACTATACAGCTAGAGATGGAATATTATACTTCTAGAGATAGAAGATTTACAACTAGAGTTAGAAGACTATACAATTAGACATAAAATACTTTACCCATACAGATAGAAGAGTATACTCCGACAGATAGAAGACTATACAACTCGATAGAGAAGAATTTACAGGTACAGATAGTAGATTATACTCGTAGAGATACAAGACATTACACTTAGAGATAGAAGATTATACTTCTAAAGATAGAAGACTACAGACATAGAAAACTGTACAGCTACAGACAGAAGACTTTACACATATATATAGAAGAGTATATTCCTAGAGATAGAAGACTTCACAATTAGAGATAGAAGACTTTACAACTAGAGTTAGAAGATGAAGCTTTCAGAGATTGAAGACTGTACAGCTAGAGATAGAAGATTATACTTCTAGAGATAGAAGATTTACAGCTAAATTTAGAAGACTATACAACGAGTGATCAAAGACTTTACCCTTAGAGATAGAAAAGTATACTCCTAGAGATCGAAGACTACGCAACTAGAGACAGAAGAATTTACAGGTAGAGATAGTAGAGTATATTCGTAGTGATACAAGACATTACACAGAGATAGAAGATAATACTGCTAGAGATAGAACACTACAGACATAGAAAACGATAGAACTAGAGATAGAAGACTTTACACCTAGACATAAAAGAGTATACTCCTAGAGATAGAAGACTACACAACTACACATAGAAGACTTTACAACTAGAGATAGAAGATGATGCTTTTAGAGATTGAAGACTATACAGCTAGAGATAGAATATTATACTTTTAGAGATAGAAGACTTACCACTAGAGTTAGAAGACTATACTAATAAAGATAAATGATTTTACTACCAGAGTTAGAAGAGTATACTCTTCGAGACAGAAGACTGTACAACTAGAGATAGAAGAGTTTACACCTAGAGATAGTAGAGTATACTCGTAGAGATAAAAGACATTACACTTAGAGATAGAAGATTACACTTCTAGAGATAGAAGACTACAGACATAGAAAACTATACAACTAGTGATAGAAGGCATTACACCTAGACATAGAAGAGTATACTTCTAGAGGTAGAAGACTATACAAATAGAGACAGAAGAATATACTGTAGAGATACAAAACATTACACTTAGAGATAGAAGATTATACCGCTAGAGATAGAACACTACAGACATAGAAAACTACACAACTAGAGATAGAAGACTTTACAACTAGAGATAGAAGATGATTCTTTTACAGATTGAAGAATATACAGCTAGAGATAGACAATTATACTCCTAGAGATAGAGGACTATAAAACTAGAGACAGAAAAATTTACACGTACAGATAGTAGAGTATACTGGTAGAGATAAAAGACATTACTCTTACGGAAAGAAGATTATACTTCTAGAGATAGAAGACTACAGAAATAGAAAAATATACAACTAGAGATAGAAGACTTTACACCTAGATATAGAAGAGTATACTCCTAGAATTGAAGACTGTACAACTAGAGATAGAATACATTATATGTACAGATAGAAGATGATGGTTTTACAGAATGAAGACTATACAGCTAGAGATAGAAGATTATGCTCCTAGAAATAGAAGACTATACAACTAGAGACAGAGGTATTTACACGTAGAGATAGTAGAGTATACTCGTAGAGATAAAAGACATTACACTTAGAGATATAAGATTATACTCTAGAGATAGAAGACTGCAGACATAGAAAAGTATACAACTAGAGATAAAAGACTTTACAACTAGAGGTAGAAGATGATGCTTTTACAGATTGAAGACTATACAGCTAGAGATTGTATATTATACTTCTAGAGATAGAAGATTTACAGCTAAATTTAGAAGACTATACAACTAGTGATCAAAGACTTTACCCTTAGAGATAGAAAAGTATACTCCTAGAGATCGAAGACTATGCAACTAGAGACAGAAGAATTTACAGGTAGAGATAGTAGAGTATATTCGTAGAGATACAAGACATTACACATAGAGATAGAAGATATTACTGCTAGAGATAGAACACTACAGACATAGAAAACGATAGAACTAGAGATAGAAGACTTTACACCTAGACATAAAAGAGTATACTCCTAGAGATAGAAGACTACACAACTACACATAGAAGACTTTACAACTAGAGATAGAAGATGATGCTTTTAGAGATTGAACACTATACAGCTAGAGATAGAATATTATACTTCTAGAGATAGAAGACTTTCCACTAGAGTTAGAAGACTATACTAATAAAGATAAATGACATTACTACCAGAGTTAGAAGAGTATACTCTTCGAGACAAAGACTGTACAACTAGAGCTAGAAGAGTTTACACCTAGAGATAGTAGAGTATACTCGTAGAGATAAAAGACATTACACTTAGAGATAGAAGATTACCCTTCTAGAGATAGAAGACTACAGACATAGAAAACTATACAACTAGTGATAGAAGGCATTACACCTAGACATAGAAGAGTATACTTCTAGAGGTAGAAGACTATACAAATAGAGACAGAAGAATTTACATGTAGAGATAGAGTATACTCGTAGAGATACAAAACATTACACTTAGAGATAGAAGAGTATACTGCTAGAGATAGAACACGACAGACATAGAAAACTATAGAACTAGAGATAGAAGACTTTACACCTAGACATGGAAGAGTATACTCCTAGAGATAGAGTACTATGCAACTAGAGATACAAAACTTTACACCCAGAGGTGTAACTATACAACTAGAGATACAAAACTTTACACCCAGGAGTATGCTCCTGAGATAGAAAACTATACAACTGGAGATAGAAGACTTTACACCTAGAGATAGAATATTGTACATTTAGAGATTGAAGACTATACAGTTACAGAAAAAAGATTGTACTTCTAGAGATAGAAGACTTTAATCCTAGAGGTAGAAGACTATACTCCTATAGACAGAAGACTATACAACTAGAGATAGAAGACTTTACAACTAGAGATAGAAGATGATCCTTTTAGAGATTGAAGACAATACAGCTATGAATAGAAGATTTTACTTCTAGAGATAGAAGATGTACAACTACAGTTAGAAGACTATACAACTAGAGGTAAAATATTTTACCCCTTGTGATAGAAGAGTATACTCCTAGAGACAGAACACTATAGAACTAGAGATATATGACTTTACATTTAGAGATAGAAGAAGATGCTTTTAGAGATTGAAGACTATACACGTAGTGATAAAATAGTATACAACTAGAGATAGAAGACTTTACACAGAGAGATAGAAGAGTATACTCCTAGAGATAGAAGACTATACAACTAGAGACAGAAGAATTTACACGTAGAGTTAGTAGAGTATAGTCATAGAGATACAAAGTATTACACTTAGAGATAGAAGAATATATTTCGAGAGAAAGAAGACTACAAACACAGAAAACTATACAACCAGAGTTAGAAGGCTTTACACCTAGACACAGAAGAGTATACTCCTAGAGACAGAAGAATATACAACTAGAGATAGAAGATGATACTTTTTGAGATTGAAGACTATACAGCTAGAGATAGAAGATTATACTTCTAGAGATAGAAGATTTACAACTAGAGTTAGAAGACTGTACAACTAGATATAAAAGATTTTACCCCTACAGATAGAAGAGTATACTCCTAAGGACAGAATACTATACAACTAGAGACAGGAGAATTTACACATAGAGATAGTAGAGTATACTCGTAGAGATAAAAGACATTACTCTTAGAGATAGAAAATTATACTTCTAGAGACAGAAGACTACAGACATAGAAAATTATTCAACTAGAGATTGAAGACTTTACACCTAGACATAGAAGAGTATACTCCTAGAGATAGAAGACTATATAACTAGAGATTGAAGACTTTACAACTAAAGATAAAAGATTATCCTTTTAGAAATTGAAGACAATACAGCTAGAGATAGAAAATTATACTTCTAGAGATAGAAGATTTACCACTAGAGTTAGAAGACTATACAACTAGACATAAAAGACTTTACCCCTAGAGATAGAAGAGTATACTCCTAGAGACAGAACATTGTAGAACTAGAGATACATGACTTTACATGTATAGATAGAAGATGATGCTTTTAGAGATTGAAGATTATACACGTAGAGATAGGAGAGTATACTCCTAGAGGTAGAACACTATACAACTAGAGACAGAAGAATTTAAACCTAGAGATAGAGTATACTCGTAGAGATAAAATGCATTACTCTTAGAGAAAGATTATACTTCTAGAGATAGAAGACTACAGACATAGAAAACTATACAACTAGAGATAGAAAAATTTACAGCTAGACATAGAAGAGTATACTCCTAGAGAGAGAAGACTATACAACAAGAGATAGAAGACTTTACAACTAGAGATTGAAGATGATGCTTTTAGTGATTGAAGACTATACAGCTCAATATAGAAGATTATACTTCTAGATGTAGAAGATTACAACTAGAGTTAGAAGACTATATAACTAGATGTAAAAGATTTTACCCCTAGATATAGAAGAGTATACTCCTAGAGCCAGAACAGTATAGAACTAGAGATACATGACTTTACATGTAGAGATAGAAGATGATGCTTTTAGAGATTGAAGACTATACACGTAGAGATAAAAGAGTATAAAACTAGGGATAGAAGACTTTACTCGGAGAGATAGAAGAGTATACTCCTAGAGATAGAAGACTATACAACTAGAGACAGAATAATTTACACGTAGACATAGTGGAGTATACTTGTAGACATACAAGACATTACACTTAGAGATAGAAGTGTATACTCCTAGAGACAGAAGACTCTACAAGTAGAGAAAGAAGACTTTACACCTATAGATAGAAGAGTATACACATAGAGATAGAATACAATAAAACTAGTGATAGAAATCTTTACACGTAGAGATAGAAGAGTATAGTCCTAGAGAGTGAAGTCTATACAAGTAGAGATAGAAGACTTTACACCTAAAGATAGAAAAGTATACTGCTAGTGTTAGAAGACTATACAAGTATATATAGAAGACATTACACGTAGAGATAGAAGAGTAAACTCCTAGAGATAGACGACTTTACACCTAGAGATAGAAGATTATACTTTTAGTGATTGAAGACTATAGAGATAGAAGAGTATACTCCTAGATATAGAAGACTTTACACCTAAAGATAGGAGACTTTACACTTAGAGATAGAAGCGTATGCTCATATAGATAGAAGACTATACACCTAGATGTTGAAGTGTATACTACTAGACTTTGAAGACTTTGCCCATAGAGCTAGAGGATTTTACAGTTAGAGATAGATGTCTATACTTCTAGAGATAGAAGTGTATACACCTAGAGATACAAGAGTATACTCCTGGAGATAGAAGACTTTAGACCTAGAGACAGAAGTTATACTTCTAGTGATAGAAGACTATACACAAAGGGATAGAAGAGTATACTCCTAGAGATAGAAGACTTTACACCTAGAGATAGATGATTATACTTCTAGAGATAGAGGGCTATTCACCTAGAGATAGGAGAGTATATTCCTAGGGATAAAAGACTTTATACCTAGACATAGAAAATTATACTTTTAGAGATAGAAGACAGTACACCTAGAGATAGAAGAGTGTACTCCTAGAGTTAGAAGGCTTTACACATAAAGTTAGAAATTTATACTTCTAGAGATAGAAGACTATTCACCCAGAAATAGAAGAGTATACTCCTAGAGATAGAAGACTTTACACCTAGAGAGAGATGATTGTACTTCTAGAGATAGAAGACTATACACCAAGAGATAGATGAGTATACTCCTAGAGATGGAAGACTTTACACCTAGAGATAGAAAATTATACGTGTAGAGATAGAAGACT
>NW_006777989.1:0-414 GCF_000442215.2 Lipotes vexillifer | reverse complement strand
TCCTAGAGATAGAAGACTATACACCTAGAGATAGAAGATTATACTCCTAGAGATAGAAACCTATACACCTAGAGATAGAAGACTTTACACCTAGAGATAGAAGAGTATATTTGTAAAGATAGAAGACTATACACCTCGAGATAGAACAGTATACTCCTAGAGATAGAAAACTTTACACCTAGAGATAGAAGATTATACTTCTAGAGATAGAAGACTATACAGCTAGAGACAGAAGAGTATACTCCTAGAGATAGAAGACGTTACACCTAGAGATACAAGACTTTACATTTAGAGGTAGAACACTGTAGAACACTATACTTCTAGAGAGAGAAGACTATACACCTAGAGAATGAAGCATATATTCCTAGAGGTAGAAGACTTTACAACTAGAATTAGAAGTTTATACATGTAGAG
>NW_006777988.1:0-346 GCF_000442215.2 Lipotes vexillifer | reverse complement strand
TATGCCTGGTGGAGTTACACATAAAGCTCATCTGATAGAATATTCATAAGGATTTTGCACAAAGTATACATGGAAATATTTTAGCACCGAGTTTAGCATGTGATTCGTCTTCAAACAAAACATTTAAGAGCTATTATTTTATTATTATTATGCTATCATTAAATATCACTATTATTTAAATGTCATTATTGCTAAAATTGCTGTAAAATTACCGCAGTAACCCATGATGAATTCCCCTCTTCTGTTTCCTTTGTTTAAATGGAATATATATATATATATATATATATATATATAAATCTAGACAGAGAACACTTTAGTGATACTATTCAGTGGAGTGAGAATTTCC
>NW_006777987.1:0-347 GCF_000442215.2 Lipotes vexillifer | reverse complement strand
CCATATCCCCTCCCTCTTGAGCCTCCCTCTCATCCTCCCTATCCCACCCCTCTAGGTCATCACAAAGCACTGAGCCAATCTCCCTGTGCTATGCTGCTGCTTTCCACTAGCCAACTATTTTACATTCAGTAGTGGATATATGTCGATACTACTCTCACTTCACCCCAGCTTCATCCTCTGACCCCATGTCATCAAGTCCATCCTCTATGTCTACCTCTTTACTCCTGCCCAGCAACTAGGTTCATCAGTACCTTTTTTTTTTTTTTAGATTCCATATTTATGCTTTAGCATATGGTATTTGTTTTTCTCTTTCTGACTTACTTCACTCTGTATGACATACTCTAGGT
>NW_006777986.1:0-234 GCF_000442215.2 Lipotes vexillifer | reverse complement strand
ACAGGTTAGTGTTAGCGTACGGTTTATGATTAGGGCATGGTTTAGGGTAAGGCTTCGGGTAAGTGTTATGTTTAGGGTTAGGGTGTGGTTACGGGCATGGTTTAGGGTACAGTTCAGGGTACGACAACGGTTTAGTGTTAGCATACGTGTTAGGGCACGTATTAGTGTTACCGTATGGGTTAGGATTAGGGAACGTGTTAGGTAAGGCTTCGGGTTAGTGTTCGGGAACGGAGA
>NW_006777985.1:0-276 GCF_000442215.2 Lipotes vexillifer | reverse complement strand
TAACCCTAAACTTACCCCTTAATGTTAGCTTTACCCTAAACCTTGCCCTAATCTTAACTCGTAGGCTAACACTAAACCGTGCCCTAACACGTACGCTAACCCTAAACCGTTGTCGCACCCTATACTATATCCAAAACCGTTCCCGTTCCCTAACCCGAACCCTAACCGTAATCCTAACCGTAATGCTAACGCTAAACCTTACTTTAGCCTTAACCTAGACCTTGACCTAAACCTAACCCGTACGCTAACACTAAACCGTGGCCTAAAATGTACACT
>NW_006777981.1:0-4732 GCF_000442215.2 Lipotes vexillifer | reverse complement strand
GCCCCCCCCCCCTGCCGATGCAGGGGACGCGGGTTCATGCCCTGATCCAAGAAGATCCCACGTGCCGCAGAGCGGCTGGGCCCGTGAACCATGGCCGCTGAGCCTGAGCGCCCGGAACAGCGAGAGGCCCGTGTACCGCAAAAAAAAAGAGAAAAAAAAGTCTGCACACAGTGGAAGACAACTAAGACTCTGATCCCCCGCTCCCTGCACACACCCCCAACCTGTGATTCTTCCTTTAAAAACTTTCATTGTTGAGCTGAATCTTCAGAGTTGGTTTTTGAACATGAGTTTGCCATCTCCCCGGGCTGTGGGCCTCCTGAATAAAGCAAACTTTCCTTTCCAACCAATGCTTTTCTCTCAAGTATTGGCTTGGGAGCAGCTGAACCTGAGGTCGGTAACACCTCCAATCACATTTTTTCTCCAGCTTACGTAATACCACCAGACTAATTTTCTTAGAACAGTTCCTTTCATCATCTCACTTTAATAATGTAAAATATGCATGACTACCTTCTGAATCAAGATCAAGCTCCTACATCTCACATTCATAGGTCTCTATTACATATTCCAAGGGTCAGCAAATACGGCCCATAAGCCAATCACCTGTTTGTTTGTTTGTTTGTTTGTTTATATTTTGGGCTGCGTTGGGTCCTCGTTGCTGCACAAGGGCTTTCTCTGGCTGCAGTGAGCAGGGGCTACTCTTCGTTGTGGTGTGCAAGCTTCTCACTGTGATGGTTTCTCCTATTGTGGAGCATGGGCTTTAGGCGTGCAGGCTTCAGTGGTTGTGGCACGCAGGCTGAGTAGTTGTGGTGCACAGGCTTAGTTGCTCTGCAGCATGTGGGATGCCGCAAACCAGGGCTCGAACCCGTTTTCCCCTGTATTATCAGGCGGATTCCTAACCACTGCACCACCAGGGAAGTCCCCAATCACCTGTTTTTGTTCGTAAGTTTTTATTGAAATACAGCCACCCTCATTAATGTACGCATTGTCCACTGATGCTTTCTCACTTTGATATCAGAGTTGACTGGCTGTGACATAGTCCATAAGGTCCACAAAGCATAAAATGTTTACTATTTGGTCCTTTAAAGGAAATGTTTGCTGATCCCTGACCTAGTTCAATCTCTTATCTGTATCAATCCCATATACATATTTGACACATCTAAAATGGAACTCACCTTTTTTTCAGATACTTGCTCCTCTCAACTTCATTATTTTATTAATATTTAATAAATATTTATTGAGGCCAAACACTGCTCTAGTAAGTTGGTAGAACAGCAGGGGAAAAAAAGAAAGCCCCAACTCTTACAGAGCATATTTTCTTCTGGAGGGCAACCAAAAATAAAAAAGTATACACGTAAGTATATGTCAGTTGGTGATAAGTGCTATGAAGAAAAACAGAGGTATCTAGGATGATAGAATGACAGAGGAATGGGGTGCTATTTTAGATATCATACACTTTCTAATGAGGCAACATTTGAATAGAGTCTTGAATTAGAAAGTGAACCACAGGAATGCTTTGAACCACAGGAATGCTTTAGGGGAAAAGCAATCCAGCAGCAGAGGGAACTCAACTCCAAGAGTGGATGCCTCTTTAAATTTGTACCCTAAGTACCTCACTTGTCTCACTCTGGTCCCAAATCCTGCTGTCAATGACTCATATACACAATACATAAAGACCTCCTACTAATCAAAAAGAAAAAGACAAACAATCCAGTTGCATAAGACTTGATCAGGGACTTGAAAAAAGAGGATATATATCCAAACAGCCAATAAGCATATGAAAAGGTACTCAACAAATTACTCACCAATGAAATGCAAATTAAAATTACAGTTAGATACTATTACACACCCATGAGAATAGCCAAAATTTCCAAGTGAATACAACTTTATACAAAAGCCAAAAAACCTGGGAACAACCCAAATACCTGTATTTGGAGAAGAGCTCAATAGTGATGTATTCACGCAATGAAATATTTCATGGCAATAAAAAGAATAAATTTCTAGTAGATCCAATAACATTAATGAATGACTTAGTTTCCTAGGGCTGCATTAATATATCACCAAAACACTATCTACTGGGATAGAAATCAGATAAGCGGAATAGAAAAGCAGTATAAACTGGAAGTGAAACCAAGCAGGACCCTGTGGGGCTCTGAGGTATGGAAGCCTTTCTGTGCCCCCCATTTCTTGTTTGTAGGGAATAGCCTTCAGCATCCATGACCTTCCCTGAGTTCCAAAGGGCAGGTTCAAAAAGTTGCTAAAGATGCAAAGACCAGGGAGAAGCAGTCAAGAAACAACAGTGCAGCCTTGGGGCAGGGTCCTGGTTCCACCTCAAGAGATACACATAACAGTATCTTTGAGCTCTTCTGTAAAACTAAAATGCCCAACAAATGGAAGATGTTAACTACTTTTGATAACCGTGAGAATGACAGAAGCTCACCAGGAGACCACCTGAGGCCAGATTAAAGGAATGAATGCTGGCCCTGCACATACCCTGATCCTTATCAGCAACCCCACCCCTTGAACCACTGCTATAAAACTCATCACCAAATCCCCCAGGTTGGGACACAACGTTTTGAGGGCAACAGCCCACTGTGTCCCCCTCTGCATGGCAAAGCAATAAAGCTTTTCTTTTCTACTTCACACAAAACCCTGTCTCTGAGATTCAATTTGGCACCAGCGCACAGAGGCTGAGTTTCAGCATCAGGAAGGGGTACTAAGGTAAGTGTAATGTCTTGGAGACATTCTACTCTGTATTTTGATCTTGGTGGTAGTCACATGAATAGGTAAAAATGTATTTTCTAAAGATCAAAGAATGAAACTGAGTCTTCCAAAAGCTGAGTTACCCTGCCGAGATTATGATTAACCTCTCTATCCAAAACTTTATCCCCTTTCTTCTCCTGCCCCTGCTCCCCTCAGGATTGAGGAGTATCAAAGAAAAAGGGGAAATGAAACCAAGGAGGACCCTTCAGGCCCCCCCCCCACCCAGGTACAAAAGCCCCTCCGTGATCCCTGTTTCTTGTTTGTAAAAAAAAAAAAGGTCTTAGTCTCCTAGGCGTTCCCCGAGTTCCAAAGAACAGTCTCGAGCAGTTACTAATTAGGAAAGAGACAAATGAAGAAACAAAGGAAAAGCTGTCAAGCAAGAAAAATGATGATAGCTGAAACAACAGTTCAGAGGTAAAACAGAATCTTAGTTCCTCCTCAAGGGATATACAAAACAATTTGACCCAGACTGGTTAGAACCAGAAGGTTGATGGTTAAGATTCCCAAAACAACACCCTGCTCTCTCACCATAAACCAATGGGAATAAAGTCCACAGGCTGCAGCCCTCATTCTAAATGTTGCCTTAAAAGACCCTTCCCTGAAAGCCATTGGGGAGTTCAGGTCTTGTGAGCATGAGCTGCTTGTTTCTGCTTGCTTGGTGCCCTGCAATAAACACTGAACTTTCCTTTACCATGACCCAGTGTCAGTAGATTGGCTTGCTGAACAGCAGGTGAGCAGACCCAAGCTGGGTTCAGTAAGAAGAACAGAATATATTCTGTACGACATGGTTTAATTAAAAGAAATAAGGATAAGACCACAACACAGAGCAGAAACATCAAAACAATAATCACAAAATAGTTGCTAAATAATTATTGAAAGACTGACTAGTTCAGAGCTATCTTAAGACAAACCGTTTTAATCAGACTAAAATACATATCATTTCCAAATACTTAATCTCATCTTTCAATACATGTGTTTATGTATTTATCTTAAAGAGATAATGCGAAAATAGGTCAAAGACAAGCACTCTTCAATATTCTGATGTCACAGAATTATTTGGACTGTAACAGATCTGGTGCTAAATACCAAAATAGATTATTTTATTTGTGTTTTGCCACCTTAAATATATAGTGATGAAATAAACTTACCTCTGTTTAATAACATCTTAAAAATATGACATATTCTAGCTTAATATGTATAGATTTTTAAGAGTGGTTTTCCTGAGGAGAGAGTAACAAAACAGACACAACATCATATTGCAGGAAATTTTTATGTAAACAGTGGCAACTATTGGGAAGGAGGAAATAGACTAATTTAGTAAAATAGTTGGTTAAACTCCTTTCTGGGGGGAAAAAGGCCCTTCACAGCTGCCTTAGGTTGAACTTTTTTTTTTTTTTTCTGTTTTGCTAGGGAGACAAAGAAAGAAATCAGGAGGTAAGATAATGGCAGAGGCTCTGTATATGTGTTGTGTGTGTTTATGTGTCTGTGTGTATGCACATGAGACAGAGAGATAAGAAATGCTAAGAAATCTAAATAAAGCAATTCTTTTAACTTTTGCAAGCATTTAACTTTTGCCCCTCAAGTCAGATTAAAAGGTGAATGGAAGACAGTCACAAATATCTGTGATGAAAATTAGAGAATTTCAAAATTACAAAACCGATAAATCCCAGATGAAGAAAAAAAAAAGATTGACTGATTCTATCCAAATCTGAGAGAGAACCTGAGTAAAGAGTGATCAATAAATACTGAAAGGCTGAAAAGTTCACAATTTTACAAAGATATTTAGACTTCTTAAAATGTACGCTGAATACTATATGTTCTAAAATTATTAATAATTAAGAAAACCTTACCTACTGAACTTTCTTAGTGAAGAGTTCTTTGTTTTAATTTTAAGAAGCACATGAGGGCCTCCCTGGTGGTGCAGTGGTTAAGAATCTGCTTGCCAATGCAGGGGACACGGGTTCGAGCCCTG
>NW_006777980.1:0-258 GCF_000442215.2 Lipotes vexillifer | reverse complement strand
CATTCATCCAACGATGGGCACTTAGGTTGTTTCCATCTCTGGGCGATTGTAAATAGGGCTGCAGTGAACATTTTGGTACATGACTCTTTTTGAATTACGGTTTTCTCAGGCTATATGCCCAGTAGTGGGATCGCTGGGTCACATGTTAGTTCTATTTGTAGTTTTTTAAGGAACCTCCATACTGTTGTCCATAGCGGTTGTACCAATTCACATTCCCACCAGCAGTGCAGGAGTGTTCCCTTTTCTCCACACCCTCTC
>NW_006777979.1:0-2337 GCF_000442215.2 Lipotes vexillifer | reverse complement strand
GGCCTCTCACTGTTGTGGCCTCTCCCGCTGCAGAGCACAGGCTCCGGATGCGCAGGCTCAGCGTCAATGGCTCACGGGCCCAGCCACTCCGTGGCACATGGGATCCTCCCGGACCGGGGCATGAGCCCGTGTCCACTGCATCGGCAGGCGGACTCTCAACCACTGCGCCACCAGGGAAGCCCTATTTCTTTATCAGGCTATTTTTTCCCCCTGAATTGCCTTTCTCCTCATTCCTTACGTCTAATTTCTACACCTACTTTTTGGAAGTTCTCTCTCTTTCTCTCCAGTGGGTTTTCAAAGTACTTAGTTAACACCATCAGGAAATGACACATTTATGGTTTTCTACTTCATATTGCATTTTTAACGTACACATAAAGAGACAATGGAAACCCATGCTAAGGATATTAGTCACCTTTGAATTTTCTAAAACTCCTAGCACAGTATTTTACACTTAGAAAATACTTATTATATATTTGCTGAATGTGTAAATATATACATAGGTCTAGTAAGTTGCATTAGCCTGTGTTACAAGTAGTTGAATTTTTTGGATGAAATTTTATGTATTGCTAAATTGTATCAGAATCTAACATAGTACCTGTTTGGTTTATTTTCATCTATTTTGAAACAAAATGGTTGTTAATAAATGCTTGAATTACCTATTTCATAATTGCAAAACATTTCAGAGATCCTTGTTACATAGGTTTAGATTACAAAATACATGTTTTAATTGACTAAGCTATATATCTGTGTTAAGGTCAATGAAAACTAATGGGCCTAAAAACAGTCCTACCTGTGAAATTATTTAACTTTTAAACTTTTGGTTCAATGGTCAAAAGTAGTTCATTTCCAGCTACCTGAGTTAAGCATTCTGGGATAAAAGTTAAATACTTGGATATTAGATCTTTGGTCTTTGATGTGCTAAGTAAGCTAAAAGGTGTGCAGGCTCTTATGGTGATATCAGTAACAGAAAACTAACATTCTGCTTCTTTAATAACAACTCTTTTCTCAGTTCCTAATAAAGTTTAAAGGGATTTAAAATGTCTTACTCTGATCAGAATTTTTTATGCTTTGTTTTACCTTTCAGCCCAAATATCACCGCATCCTTTATATATAGTTAAGGCTGATACCAGGAAGGCAAGTATTAAAGATAAAACTACATTTGCTAGCTTTTTCTTTTTAATCCTGTTTTTAGAACTGCTTAGAGACCCTTCAGAAACACTACTGTTTACAAGATTACTGAACTGGTGGAAAACACTGAAACATTAAAACGTTGAGCTGCTATAGTACCTCATAAACACATTCATAAACAAAAGCAGAGCCAATTAAAAAGTAAATTCCTCATGTACTATAAGATAAATTGCTGCGAGCCAACTGGCAAAAATAATAGAGCTGTCAAAACAATATAATTTCTGTGCACAAACCAAAGTATATCCAATATAATAATAGAATGAAGATCTCTTGAATAAATACCTAGTCAGGAATGAACTGCAGGAGAAAATACATTTGTTTAGAGCTCGGTTAGTTCATAGAAAGAAATGTCTGCTTATAAGTTTGTAATATTTGACAAGGGGAAGATTATAGCTCAGCCATGGCCTCCAGTAACTTAAAATATTAGAGGTTTTAGACCTTGCCCAGTTAATGAGTTACCCAAATGTTCATCTTTCAAAGATTGATAATCTGGTTGTAGCCTGGGACACTTCACTATCTGTGAACTGAAGGCATTTAACTTGCTAGATCAGGGTCTTTTGCCAAATAAATTAAAGCAAATAGGAGTAAGTGAGCAAGCTGTCAGCTGGTCTAATGCGTATTTGTCAAATTAATCCGTCAGTGAATGTGAACAGATAGGTTCCAGTTCCAGCCTGTTCATTAGGGGATAGTCTGTTCCTGAATCCTGAATGGTCAAAGAGCATTCACTTAGATGCGTGAAATACATAAGATCACACAAAAGAAGAATGTAGAGCAGCATTTTATCACACAGAACTGTAAACATGGGCTCACATAATATATACCAATATCTGTAACAGGAAGTCCGTTGTGGAGGCACCATAACAAAGCCATAACAGAGCCTTTGATTTCTGAGGCAAAGGGGCACAGGTGTACCTGATTGAGGTAGATGCCAAATGAGGATTTTTGGGAAATCATTTTTCTTGAAGCAAAGATTTTAGAGACTGCTTAGCAGAGGTAACACCTTAATTTCAATTTAGAAGAAAGATGTAGGAGGATTACAGTTTAGAAGACAGATTATGAGAATCAATTGTGTCAAATGGATTACTTTTGGAACACAAGGAACTTCAGATGGACCCAGAGTAATTTGGTAGTGAGAAAAAAAAAAAAAAA
>NW_006777978.1:9750-14496 GCF_000442215.2 Lipotes vexillifer | reverse complement strand
ACTGCTTATTCTCTTCAGCCTTCTTTCTTCCTCTGGTCCTTTTGGTCTTTTCCTGCCCATGGCGCTTCGTTTTGCTGATCTTTCTGGATGCAGCTTTCTGAGGTTTGCCTTTAGAATCCTTGGCCGTGTTCACAGGAGCCCTGTCACTGACTGCAGCATTGCGTAGAACCATTTGTCCCCCTAGCAGGCACTCTGGATTCTTTGGCTAGATTTTGGCCTTGGGAATACCACTGATAGGCTCAGAGGCTTTATGTTTGTTCTTTCTGGGTTGATCAGAGGGAACCTTTATGACACTTGGCTTTTCCTGCACGTGATTCACCTTAATGGCTCTGGTGTCTTTGGCTTTGATCACGTTGAGACCTTTGGATTGATCAAGATCTTTCAAAGAATTGAAGAGGTGGGGAAGGTGAATATCCTCCGCCAGTGTAGTAATATCTGCAAAACCATTGATAGATTCCATCCCATTTTCAACTGTCCCTCGGTCCTCAAGACTCAGGCTGCTCTTCCCCGATCAGCATTTTCAGAACCAGGCTGCTCCTCTTGGCTGAGGGGATCAGTGCAGGCCAGGAGCTGGTGAATATCAGGCATAACTAAAGGGAGTAGTGGAGGCTCTTGGTTTTCTCTTGGGACCTGGTAGGCATCCAGAGGCTTTGAAAGCTTGGTTGTAATATCCTCCAAGTGCTTACTCTCCATTTGTCCCTGGCTTGGAGCTGGAGGCAGGGCCAGGAGACTACTGGCACTCTGGACTGGAGATATCCCTGAAATGTCCCCAAGTTCAGGTGGTGGGTTACTCTCAATTTTCTGAATATTTCTGCTCCTGCAGGACTTGGGGAGTTCTTGAGTTTGTGTCACACAAAATGTCTGGCTTGGAGGTTGCAATCCCAGTGAATTTTTCATCACCAGGGAAGTCTCCATCCCTACAAAGGCATCAAGGTAGAGGTCAGTCCCTGGTAAGTGAGATGCTCCCCCTAAACACCAACACAGCAATCATGTACCTTGAAAGGTAAATGATTGCTGTGTTGGTGTTTAGGGGCAAATGGGCAAGGCATTTCTACTAACCCTTCTTAAGAATCACGGATAGTGCCCTATGCTACGAGATAAGTGGTGACTGTTGTAATTCTTACTGATGATCATTTCATGTCACTGATTCTTGGCTTTCTTTGTATTTCATAGGATCATTAAAAGTCAAATAAAAAATGATTCTTATTTTTAAAACATGAGATGTTTTACAAAGCCTAGCATTCTCATATAGAGTCCTTTCAATTCTCCCCACTTTCCTGAGAGGCTAAGAACACTTCACACCATGAACTAGGAGAGGGAGTAGAGCCCTTCCTGATGAAATATATAAACAAAGACAGAGTCTTAGCCTTCCTGCTCTGGAAAGGATCCCGGACCACAAGGTCTTAAATCCTGGTATAAATTAAGGAAGTGAGGACAGGTAAACTGGCACTATCATAACAAGAGTTCTGAAACACCTTCCAAAGAGACTCTAGAAGTAGATCAGGGAAGGGAGTGATACAGTGTGGTAGTACAGGGGGAATGATCGGCTACAGCAGTGAAAAATGTGGTACCTATTGGTATGCTCTTGGGGTTCTTGTACATGTAGCATAGATGACATTTAGAGAGTCCCTCCCACCTTCCCACCTCAATTAGGTGTGCTTTTTAAAAATTTATTTATTTATTTTTTGAACTTATTGATTTTATGTATATTTTTTTGGCTGCACTGGGTCTTCATTGCTGTACACAGGATTTCTCTAGTTGTGGCTAGCGGGAGCTACTCTTGGTTGCAGTGTGCGGGCTTCTCATTGCGGTGGCTTTTCTTGCTGCGGAGCATGGGCTCTAGGCGCATGGGCTTCAGTAGTTGTGGCTCATGGGCTCTAGAATGCAGGCTCAGTAGTTGTGGCACATGGGCTTAGTTGCTCCACGGCATGTGGGATCTTCCCAGACCAGGGCTCAAACCCGTGTCCCCTGCATTGTCAGGCGGATTCTTAACCACTGCGCCACCAGGGAAGCCCTAGGTGTTCTTATATATAGTCTAAAAACAGAGGGCCCTGAGCGAAGATCGTGGTTATTAAAGACTCAGGGTGTAAATTCTACCTGTCTATACACCACTTTTCAGCTGTAGACTTGACCCCATTTTTGAATGCTGACCTCATTGTTCAAATTTCTTGCTGTTTGTACTCACCTTGAAACCTTCTTTCTGTGATGGGTTGAGCAGACACAGGGTAGTAGATTCCAGAGGTGGAAGCTGGTGGTTGGATATTTGTGGGCTGAATCTCCCTTAGTACCATTACCATTTCTAGTTGCACAGAGGCCCTCCTTCCTGTATATGACACAGAGCCATAGGATTGCAGGCAGGAGCCAAGTTCTCCATACAGTAAAGACCCCAATGTGCCTTGGTTATAGTAATATACCTGCCTTCCTTCCTGGTAGGGAAGTGACAGGCTGTGTCCCTGATGGGGAATTTGCGATGGTGTTCCCTGAGCAAGCCTGGCAGAAAGTGATGGATATAGAGGGACCATGTTATTGGGGTCTGCAGTTTTATCATACTGGGCTGCCATAAGCATGGAGGAAGCAGCTGTGTGCTGGTCAGTGATGGCCAGAGTAAAGTCTCCAAGTGAAGGAGAATTCTTTTCAGTGCTTCCCGTGATGTCCCAGTCAACACGTGGATAGGAAGCAGCTGAAGTGGAGATCTGGCTCTGGTCAGTAACTCCAGATAACATAGTTGTGCTAGACTGTTGGTGAAGGTAGGCACTTACCCATGAGTTTCTGGAAGGAGGTACCAGTAGCTGATGCTGAACTGACGGCAGGAGCAGAGACTCTGGAGAAGTTGCAGACGCTTCCTGTTAGGGAAGTTGCATTGCTCACCACAGGAAGAGAGTGCCGCAGAGAAGTTAGAGTTCCAAGTAGAGATGGATTTTGGAAATTTTCTGTCAGAACAAGAGGGTAATGAAAAGATCAGGGAGATTGATAAATTCTCACTGTTTGAGGAACAGCATTATCTTAAGGTTCTTGCTATCAGGACACCTCTAATGTCAATACTTACTGAGAAACCAAAAATCAGACCGTTATGATGGTTGTAAGGACTGAGCAGTTTTACACTCTTCTGTATTAACTGCCTGTGCTCCCATGTTGGGCACAGATGGGCAGAAGACCCAAGTGGTATGGTTCAGACATTGTTCTCTAGGCTGGAAGCAACCTTCTCCCTGCCCTATCTTTCCCTTCAGCCTGCACTAGTATTGACTTCTGTGCTGTTTCCTAGACTGGAAGCATTTTAGAGCTAGGAGGTCCTTAGAGAACTTCTATTTTCACAGTCTCATTTCATGAGGAAGGAAACTGAGGCTCAGAGAGGTCGGGTTGACTTGTTCAAGTTCTCTCATTATGTTAGTATCCTTACCAGGTTTCAGAACCTAAGTATCCTGACTTCCTTGCCAGGACGCTACTCTGAGCATGATACTGCCAAAAAGCAGGAGAAATAGAACTTATACCATAGGCATTATTTTTGTCCATTAGATAACAGTACGGCTATTACCATTGTAATCTTCAGTGTCTCACTTTGCTTGTGCAGTTCCCACGCTACTACCTAGAGTGCACATATAGCTCAGTTCACCTGGTAATTCAAAGAGTCTTTTTTTTTTTTTTGCTGTATGCAGGCCTCTCACTGCTGTGGCCTCTCCCGTTGCGGAGCACAGGCTCCGGACGCGCAGGCTCAGCAGCCATGGCTCACGGGCCCAGCCACTCCGCTGCATGTGGGATCTTCCCAGACCGAGGCACGAACCTGTGTCCCCTGCATCGGCAGACGGACTCTCAACCACTGCGCCACCAGGGAAGCCCTAAAGAGTCATTTTTACCCTCTTCAAGCCTGGTTTCTCATCCTACCTCAAAATGATAACCCGAAAGTGAATTTCTTAAGTGCTTTTGGAAAGAAAAATGTTATCTGATTACTTCAGATTACTCATCTGTAAAGTGGTTATAACACCACCACCAATAATAATAGCAGTAATAATTAATACATGAATAAACTGATATATTGTGTATGATTTATATGCAGGAAGATACAATAGGTTCTAGAAAGACAAAGAAAAATCATGAAAAACATATTACATAATGAAAACGAAATACATAGTTATGAAAACAGGGGTATGCGGCCAGTATCAAAGTATAATGAGTTGACAAATGACATTCTGTACCATACATGCAATATTATGAAAGTGAATTTTGCCCACTGTATTTTAGTGAATACTATTAACCAAAAAACACGATAGAAGGTGATTTTGAATGAATTCCTAGCCAATACATACAGAGAAGATATATCAGTAAAAATGCATAACAAGCCACAAAATTCAATCAATGTAAATGTAAAGGTAGCCACAATATATGCAGACAAGTATTTCAATGAAAACTGGTACAAAGAAGACAGCAAAATAATAAGTGTAAAAGAATTTCATTATTGTGCTCATTCATATTTTTACCCAGCAAGTAACAGGTATTAAGCCTGGTAGAAGTATATATTTCAAATAATAGAAATATATAATAAGCAGAAAGGAAGCTTAAAAAGTATCAAGAAGGTTTTTGTATTTATCCTAGAGCTTAGATTATAATCATCAACATCCAAAAAAACCATCATCCCTAGAATCCAATTAAAAGAGATTTTCAAATGTAAGAACATTGAAAGGACTCCACAATATTGTTCTAGATAAATGTGGAATTTTTTTTTTTTGGCTGTGCCGCGTGACCTTGGTAGGG